>NC_056732.1:1157877813-1158250313 GCF_019279795.1 Protopterus annectens | reverse complement strand
GCTTTGGAAAATTATAACGCTGCCCATTCTCTGTTTCAAACCTTTCAGAAAAAGAAAACTGATTATCACTGGAATTCATACATTATGAAGGCAAATAAACATTCAAACTAGTAAAATACTATTGTGAATGTCAAAGTTGGACTCTTCAGACATGTCTTCCTTTTTTCCTGAGCATTGTGCAAGAGATGTTGATGTGCAGCCCATACTGTACGATAGGAAACTGTTACTGGAGGATGGAATAAGTCAGGCAGTAACATTTAATATTTACCAGTGTTATGAATACTGATATTATAGAGGTTCTATTAAGGGTTTATGGCATCTGAAATCCTGTTTTGCTTGTGGGAAATTTATACCTCTTTTTAATATATGTACAAAAAGAGGGCCCACTTTAAAATATTGACTTTAAAACCCCCTAAACTCAAAATACTGAGACCAAAATCTCTAAAGCTCAAAATACTGAAAATCAAAATATCAAAAAAAAAAAAAATACAGTACAGCAACACAACTATAATGCAGCAGAATTACATAGCGAAATATATTACTCTTCTGCAAGTATAGGCAGGGGGGCTGCGCCCACCACACCCCTGCTACTTAAATATGTCAACTCCGAGATTGCACTTCACTACACTAATGTGCAAACTCAGAGTTGATATATTTAAGTAGCAGGGGGTGTAGGGGGGCTTGCCCCCCAGGTTATACTTGGAGAAGAGTAATATGGTTTGTGTTTTATTTGTTTCAATATGCACTTGTGCTAGAATATACTAAGTGTTGGCATCCTGTGTATTTTCAGTATTTTGAGTTTTCAGTATTTTGAGCTTTAGAGATTTTGTTCTCAGTATTTTGAGTTTAGGGATTTTAAAAGTCAGTATTTTGAAGTGGACCCATAAAAAGGGCATGCACACTATATGGGGAAGTGAGACAAAGGGATAATAACTGTACTTTAAAATGTTAAAAGTTCAATGGAATGGGACATGTACACGTGGACTTTCCAGCTACAAAATTCCTACTGTTAAGCAAGAAATGGTCAATGATACCGACAAGCATATCCTTGATTATAAGGTATTGCATAACCCTGATTTTGATGTTACTAAATCAAATATTAGAAAAGCAGTTTTAAAGATATCCCTAGTAGAGATGGCTGTGTGGTCTTTCAAAAGAAGTATGAATGTTTATCTGTGGAAGAAGGTGATGCAGACAATAAGGTTGGAGATGGCAATTCAGAAAATACTGCTTGTCTCGGTCCCCTTCAATAACACACATCACACCAAATGACATTTGACGACCTTTATTACATTTCCATAACATAGCCTTGATCACGAACTTTATTAATTACAACTATTCATGATATAATTGATTCTAAATACAGTATAACATCCTTGTAATGTTAATCAGGGCAGCATACCTACTCACCCTGCCCCAGTAAGCAGTGTCCATACCTCTACTCACTTACTTTACTTATGAAGCAGCATCCCAACTCACTTCATACACCGTCCATTGAATTACCTTCCACCAAATAAACACCATCCTTACCTCAGCTTGCTTATCTATTCAGCAAGCTTCCTCCAACTACTCATTTCCTTTCCCCAGATCCTTGAAATGAGCATCCAGACATCAGAGGGGGAAGAGAAGAGGGCAAGCCTATCCCTCTTCTCCACCTACCCCTACTGATAAATAACCCTACTCCCCACCAACAAAAAGAGGGAGGTTGGGTGGGTAGCAAGTTCATGCCAAAATGCGATTGCTTAACCCAACTACACTAGACTAAACCTCTTAAGCCCCTCCCCATCATTATCTCATTTCCTCCCAACCAGCCCTGCCTCCACTTAACCCTTTCACCTCCCCATCCCACTTAAATCCCCCTAATATTAACCTAACCCCCCATGAAGATGTCCCAGGACAACTTAGTTTGTTGCCAAACTTAATTTGTCCCGGTCCCCTTCAATAACACACATCACACCAAATGACATTTGACGACCTTTATTAGATTTCCATAACATAGCTTTGATCACCAACTTTATTAATTACAACTATTCATGATATAATTGATTCTAAATACAGCATAACATCCTTGTAATGTTGAAGGCACCAGTTGAAACAACAAATAAAAACAGAGCGCAGTCAAGCCACAAGAAAACTCAGGCAAGAAAGATAGTTATAGTTAACGTAAATTTAATAAGAACGTTTTCGCTCTTCTCATAGAGGAGCTTCTTCAGACAAGAATAAAAAGCGCCAAGCGCTACTTTTTAAAAAGCAAAACAGCTGATGATTTTGATGTCACTTCCTTTAAGCTAATAACTTACGGAACACTAATATGTACAATAAATAACATAAGTCTACTTATTTTAAACCAACCATACCACAGTAACACCACTAAGTGTGCCCTAAAAATTATAATACAAAAAATATTTAAAAGTCATCAAATTTTGGTAACAAGTACATGTGTACCCTAACTAATAAAGCGGGTAATAAATAGTAGATACAATGCATTAAAAAAGGTAGTTGACACATATGTAGTTAATAAAAAGAAAAATTCAATGAAAATAATAAGATGTTAGCCCTCACAAATTGACAATTCAATTTCTTAGATAACTGTTGTATTTCAAAATTACAGAAATATTACAACACTCATTTAATCCAGGAGGGGAAAAAGCGTTTAATAACAGCTGCCATTCAAGTTCTTTTAATTCAAGCATTAGAGACTGTGGGCCCCCCCTAATGCCAACTTTAACCAAATCAATGCCCATAAAACAAAAACTGTGTCCAATATTCTCTAAAATATGTTTTGAAAGTGCATTATCAGTTTTTTTATTTTTTATAGCGTAATTATGTTGGTAAACTCGGTCACGCATCTTTCGATCCGTTTTACCAACATAAAACGCAGCGCAACAGTTACATTGTGCTATGTAAACAATAGATTTGGTTTCACACCCAATCTTGTGTTTAATGTAATATTTCTCATCTCTGACAACAAAAGAATTCCCTGTTTTTAGTAACTTGCACCAGTTACAAAAACCGCATGTAAAACAGCCAGTTTGTCTTGCTGAAAAATTAATAGAATCACTTGTCTGTAATAACTCTTTTAAGTTTTTACCTCTCCTAAACACAAAATGGGGAAACAACCCCAAAACATCCAACAAATAGGCACTGTTCACTATAAAGTGCCAATTTTTCTTAACTATTGAACACATGCTGTCAATATGTTTATTATGTGTAAGGATTAGGCTAGTCTTAAAATCATGAGTTGTACTGACAGTGACAAGATTGTTATTACAATTATCTGTTACAAGTGAGTTAAATCTACCACTGGGTGTAGTTATTCCCTGGTTTTCAATAATCAAAGGGTCACTTACTTCAGTTTGAAGAAGTAGTGGTTTGTAAAACCCTGACATCCTTTTAAGTGATACTTCATTTATTAAACTGTCTATGAGTTCACAGGGGTAACCCCTACTCAGGAACATTTCTTTTAGGTTTGAACACTCTACTTCAAAGGCTGTATCTGTATTACACATGCGTGTAGCTCTAACTAATTGGCCCTTGACAATGGATTTTTTCTGTTTCCATGGGTGGTTACTAGTGTAATGTAAGAAAGCATTACAGTATGTGTGCTTTCTAAAAATACTTGAAAGCAACCGCTCATTGTCAAGGTCTTTGGTAAGCTTCACGTCCAAATAATCAATCTCAGAGGCAGAGAAATGGTGGGTGAATGAAAGAAAGTGGCAAGAATTATTCATTTTTTCAATTAAATTAGAAACACATTCTTCATCTCCTTGTACGAGAATAAAGACGTCATCTAAAAAACGCGTGTAAAATTTATTTATCTCTTTAAACAGGTTGTCCTTAAACAGAAAAGACTTTTCCCAATAGGCAACCACTAAATTGGATACACTTCCCCCACATGGAGAACCCATGGCAATGCCTTTTTTTTGAAGGTAGTAGTTGTTGTTAAAAATGAAAAAGTTTGACGTTAAAATAATGTTTAATAAGATGGTAACAACGTCAATTTCATCTTTAGGGGCACCCAGATCTAGTAACATTAATTCAACCCATTCAATGGCCTCACCGTGTGGTATGCAAGTATATAACTCAACTACATCTATAGTTAAGAAGTTATTTGAAGGGTGAAAGGGAATATTATTGATGGATCTTAAAAAAGACCATGAATCTTTACAGATCTGGGGTAACAGCTTGAGGTGTTTATTTAATATATAATCAACGACCTTAGCACAAGGGTATGTAATACAACATCTGCCATCCACTAGAGCACGCATAGGGGGATCCACCAAACATTTATGTATTTTGGGGATTCCAAACATTACTGGCACTCTAGGGAAAGAAATGTTGATAAAGTCGAAGGTTTCGATATCTATCCTACCTTCTATAAATAAATCTCTAAGGTACCCTTTAATTCGCTTATATTCACCAGACATCTCATTAAGAGATGAGATTTCATATGCTGGTGTATTGAGTACTTTAAGCATCTTAAAGTTGTACTCATCTTTATCAAAGATGACCAACCCCCCACCTTTATCAGGTTTAATCACCCTAATCGAAGCATTCCTAAGATTTTCCAAGCTAGTCTTTTGTTTGTGTGAGATGTTATTCCTAGTGTCAGACCATCTAATTTTTTCAAATAAGTGTCTGAAATCAATTTCACAGGCATATTCAAATGTCTGTAAAATAGGGTGGAGGGGGGGATTAAAGGTACTCAGCATTTTAAAGGGGTGCTGGTCTGTATTAGAATCACCTCTAAACAACACCTTAAGATTTAACTTGCGAACAAAACCCTTTAAGTCCATCAAAACTTTAGGCAGGCTAATCTTCTGATCAGGAACAAAAGTTAGCCCAAAGGCCAACAGTTCTATTAGGTCTTGATCAATACTAACTTCAGAGAAGTTATAGATGGTAAAATCACCTTTCAAGTTTTTCAGGATGACCGGTTTACCAGATGGGGAAGCAACAAGTTCATCTCTCAGTTGTTCTACTTGTTTTTCCTCTGGTTTTTTCTCCATCCTAAAAAAGGCTTGTTCTGATTTTTGTAGTTGGGGGGATGCCCATTTTAATTATAGTTGGATTTAATCCTGTTACTTCTTCTTGGTTGTTGTGTTGATGGACCTTCATCGGCATCATCATTTTCAAACTCGTTTTCATCAAGTGGGGGAAGTACCTCTCTATCAATGTTATTACTAGTGAGCCCTTCTTTATTCAAAGGCCCATTAACTTTCTTGACTAAATTTGGAAACGCCGTATCAGAGGCGTATGCCTGGCGATCTCTGGAAAGTTTTTTAGTTTTGTTGGTTTTTAATTTAGCCAAGAGAGAGTCAATGCTGTCAAAGATCCTATGGTAATCGTATTTATAACGGGAAAAGTTAAGGTCAACATTGATTTTATTATCAAGGGCATTAGTTTCAGACAATAAAACTTCAATGTGTTTTTCATAGTGCTTAACCATGACACCCATTAAGTCCAGTCCTTGTTGGTTTAAGACACTATTAAGTTCTTCTATAAACACAGAATCTGAAAATAATCCAGTAGGAGTAAAGGTACTCCTTAAGCCTTTAGGCACAATCTTTTCTCTTATACATTGTTTAAAATAGGAGACTTCCAATTGAAGTTTCCTAATTTTTAGCATGTTACTGTCTAAAAGTTTTAGATTGATGGCAATGTTTTCATCAGAATTACCTGGTGTACTAGCTCCCGAAGCCGGCAGACCTGTTGGACAGAACGCAAACACATCCGTATTGTTTGCCCATTCAGAGAAGGAAGGAGCGCCAATAAGCCCAGGGGCAGCACGATTATCACTCAGGGTAATGTTCCTATTACCAGCATCCAAATCTGTTCCGTTTTGGCGGTTGACCACATCCCTTTGATTTATTGTAGCAGGCATGAGAGAACCATTAGCTGATTCAACAGTATAAGAAGTTGTAACGGGGCTTGTAGTTCTCGATCGTTGTCCGGGTTCTATCGATGCAGAAGAACCTCCAGTTAGCCTCACCGCATTATGATTTGAGCAAGAAGCAGTAGTGTTCCGTAGGTTTAAAACACCGGTAGACTCGATCCTGTCTAACCGTGTGTTAAGAGAGTCAAGCCGTTGGGTAAGCAAAACCAACAGCTCGCCAACATTGGTATCCTCACAGGCAGGTGGAACATCCGAAGGCGGAGTGTTTTCAGTTCCAAACAAAACCGGAGTTTGAGGGCTTGACATAGCGCAAACAAACAGACTGTTGAAGGCACCAGTTGAAACAACAAATAAAAACAGAGCGCAGTCAAGCCACAAGAAAACTCAGGCAAGAAAGATAGTTATAGTTAACGTAAATTTAATAAGAACGTTTTCGCTCTTCTCATAGAGGAGCTTCTTCAGACAGGAATAAAAAGCGCCAAGCGCTACTTTTTAAAAAGCAAAACAGCTGATGATTTTGATGTCACTTCCTAGAAGCTAATAACTTACGGAACACTAATATGTACAATAAATAACATAAGTCTACTTATTTTAAACCAACCATACCACAGTAACACCACTAAGTGTGCCCTAAAAAAAAAAAATGTTAATCAGGGCAGCGTACCTACTCACCCTGCCCCAGTAAGCTGCGTCCATACCTCTACTCACTTACTTTACTTATGAAGCAGCATCCCATCTCACTTCATACACCATTCATTGTAATGTTAATCAGGGCAGCGTACCTACTCACCCTGCCCAACAAGCAGGATCCATACCTCTGCTCACTTACTTTAGTTATGAAGCAGCATCCCAACTCACTTCATACACCATCCATTGAATTACCTTACACCAAATAAGCACCATCCTCAACTCAATAACCCAAACCCCTCTACCATTCACCCACTCATAAAATCTCCAAACTCACTCTTAATAGCTCACCTTAACACACGGAGCATTAATAATAAAATAACACAACTCCATGCTCTCTTGGAACTCTACTCATTTGATATTATATGTCTAACAGAAACCTGGCTAAAACCAGCAACAAAAGACAATGAAATTTTACCACCTGGTTATAACATCATACGCCTTGACCGTGTAACCAAGAAAGGTGGTGGAGTAGCTGTTCTATTCAAATCTGATCTTCAAATAACCATCTTTAACCACAAACCTTCCCAAGAATCAAATGCTGAAATACTTATTACCAAGTTTCAGCTCAACCCAGCTAAGTCTATCTATATTATTAGTATTTATGTTCCCCCAGGTAATAACATCACTACCATTGAAAACATACTTTGTTGGTTATCTCTAAACCTTCCCCAAGAAACCATAATCCTAGGCGATTTTAACATAGACTGGAATTCTTGCAATAACAACTGCCCCACGAGCCATATTAATCTTCATGGGTTCACCCAAACTATTACCTCCCCTACTAGAATAAACAAACTTAGCAAGAAAGAAAGCACCTTAGATTGGATACTTATTAATAGTCAACCACAGACTTATGAAACCGGAACCCTCCCTGATGACATAAGCGACCACTCACTAACCTACATCATCAGACTAAAAACCAATCCACCCTATCAACCCATATATAGGGAAATTAGAACCAAGAAAAAACTAAACGTAGATATATTCCTTATTGAACTTAAAGCATGTAATTGGTCCCCATTAAAATACCTTTCTCTTGATGAAGCTGTTGATTACTTTAATATTAATTTCCTAAACATACTCAACCGTCATGCTCCTACCCGCTCTATCAGGATAAGAACAAAATCTGCTCCATGGCTTACTAGGGAAACCAAACAAAAAATCCATCTCAGAAATAAATTCTGGAATAAATCACGCTTAACTAAAAACCATACTGACATCCAAAACTACAAACAACTGAGAAATGAAACAAAAAAAGCAATAGTGTTTGATAAAAAAAATTACTATTTACAATTTCAGCAGACCTACCACAATAAACCCCAAAAATTCTGGTCAAGTATTAATCAATTATTACATCCAAGTCAATCTATCATGCCTAACCCACAAGGCACTGACAAAGACTATCCTAAACAAACTGCAAACACCTTAAACACCTTCTTTATCAAAGCAATTCAAGATCTTGCTTGTCAACTCTCTCCTCAAGACATAACATCCGATTCTGGCTCTAACCCACCTCCACCTTTTCTCTTCCAACCTGTCCCCACAGCATTTATTCTCACCCTTATCCAAAAACTGAAACCATGTACTCCTTCTGCTGACCAACTACCATCTGAATACCTACAGATAGCAGCCAAATCAATTGCTTACCCCATCTCCATCCTCATTAATAGAACCATCACTGAAGGATATATCCCCAAACTCTGGAAAGTCTCTCATATTATTCCCCTTCACAAAGGAGGAGACTCCACTGAACTTTCTAACTATCGTCTCATAGCCATACTTTCTCCTCTATCTAAGATCATGGAAAGATGTATCCATAGGCAATTGCTAGACCATCTTCTCCAAAATAACCTGCTTTCCAACACCCAACATGGCTTCTGACCTTCCCATAGCACAACTACTGCCCTCCTTTCCTTTATTGACACTATCAATAACAACCGAAACCTTAACATGATCTCCTCTGCACTTTTCATAGACCTATCCAAAGCTTTTGACATGGTAAATCACACTATACTCATAAACATTCTCAAGTCTCTCTCTCTTGACACACTAGTTATAAAATGGTTCCATTCCTACTTAAATAACAGACATCAAGCTGTACTCTGGAACAACGCTCTCTCTACTCAGCTACCTGTTAATATTGGAGTTCCTCAAGGCTCCATACTGGGCCCTCTCCTGTTCTATATATTCATCAATGACCTTCACCTAGTAATTCCCCAAGCTACATGCATCCAATACGCAGATGACTCTACACTTATATGCACTGCTTCATCTGTATCTGAACTTCACTCCCTATCTCAAAACACATTTAACTCTGTAGAACTATGGTTTACAAAACGCTGCCTCTTATTAAACCCCAAAAAAAACTAAACTTCTCCTTTTCACACCTACCAGTAAATCTCCACCAATAGACCTCTCTGTATCATCCCATGATGGTACAATCATATCCCAAGATCAAACTACCAAACTGCTAGGTATCACCCTAGATAATAACCTAAACTTTGATGCCCATATCAACAACATTCTGAAAACTACCAATAAAAAAATAGGCTTTCTTTACAGGATCAAATCCTTCCTCACTCCTGCAACTAGAATTACCATTGCCCACACACACCTTATTTCCACCCTTCTTTATGCCTCACCCATTTTTACCAATCTGTCAAAAAATAACCTTAAAAAACTAGAAAACTCCTATAATAGCATAGCCAGATATGCCACAGGTAATCCTTACAGAACTCATCACTGTATTAATCTAAAGCACCTTGGATGGCTTGAATTTCAACAGCATCTAAAATATAATCAACTGACCATCGTCCACAAAATACTGTATCAACCTGACAAAACACCCATCCTATCAAATCTTATCCACCCCTATGAGAACCTTAAGTCCCTAAGATCATCACAAAAGTCTCTAGTATACATCAACAAATCAAACAATAGAGCTGGAGACTCTCTGTTTTGTATTTCCATTGGAAAAATCTGGAACCTACTTCCCTCTGAACTTACCACACTTCCCTCAACTACTCTGTTTAAAAATAAGCTTAAGCTCTTCCTAAAAACACACTGGATGTGCCCCTGTTCTAAACCTGACTGACCAACTTATCCATTTTTACCTGAATGATTCAAGATTCTCATCTCTGAATCTACTTCTTCTCTCTAACTTATTTTGCCTTCTTTTCTCTAATTCTATTTTATATTAAATACTACTATATTTCCTCTCCTGCACAGTCCTTGCTAGTACGGGATTCATTAAAGTGACTCATATTACTTCTAGATTTATTACCTAACTGCTTCTCCTTTTTCATTTTTCATTATCTTCCTTTATTACCTTTATCGACACTATTGCTTTCTTCTCTTCTCTCAACTAGTCTTCTTTAATAACACTTAAATGTAACTTCTTATTAACTATGCTAAGTCTATCCAAATATGTGTAACCTTCGTTATGTACTTGTAAACTTGCAGCCTTCTCTGTTTAAGAAAATGTATATGCATTCTAAATATGTATTTTCTGTAGATGTGAACTTTGTTTAAATTGTGTGGAGCTTTTCTCCCCGGGCCTCTACTGAAAATGGACATATATCCAGCTAGACTAGCCCGGTCAACAAATGTAAAATACATAAAATAAAATAAAAAATAAATCCTTACCTCAGCTTGCTTATCTATTCAGCAAGCTTCCTCCAACTACTCATTTCCTTTCCCCAGATCCTTGAAATGAACATCCAGACTTCAGAGGGGGAACAGAAGAGGGCAATCCTATCCCTCTTCTCAGCGAACCAGCCTGACCAGGCTGTTTCCCCTCCCTTCTATCCAAAATTGTTCAATCCACTTTCCATAAATGGAAGGGTCAAGCCAAACATCATTTGGTGTACCCATAATTGGTAAAGCACCTTACAATCCCGTCATAAACCCCTTTGCCATGCCATCACTGAAACTCACCCTAATGAAACTAAATAAGGTAGGATTACCATGACCCCTTTGTATATATACATACATATATATATATACATATATATATATATATATATATATATATATATATATATATATAT
This sequence comes from Protopterus annectens, assembly GCF_019279795.1. Taxonomy (NCBI): domain Eukaryota; kingdom Metazoa; phylum Chordata; order Ceratodontiformes; family Protopteridae; genus Protopterus; species Protopterus annectens. The sequence goes on along the minus strand of NC_056732.1, from coordinate 1,158,239,678 downwards.
ATATATATGTGTGTGTGTGTGTGTGTGTGTGTGTGTGTGTGTGTGTGTGTATATATATATATATATATATATATATATATATATATATATATATATATATATATGGTTCTACCTGACATAGTCGAAACCACACAACACCGACAACGACATCACCGACAACACATAATCGACAGTGCATTAACACGAAACCTCACATACCCGACAATGAAATAACCGACAGTACACAAACACGAAACCCCATACACTGCACACACCACAATAACAACAAAAAAAACAAAACACATCCCCATTCCACAAACCACACACACAACACAAGCACACCAAAATCCTTACAAACCCACACTAAACCTTACATACACAACTATCGACAACCCTAACCCTAAGGTCCATCACTATCGCACGTACCTAACCCGCTCCCTAACCCTAACTCACTTAACCCTAACCCAAAGTCTATCCCTACGCACACTTACCTAACCCACTCCTAACCCTAACTCACTTAACCCGCCCCTATCCCAAAGTCTATCCCTACCGCACACTTACCTAACCCGCTCCCTAAACCTAACTCACTTAACCCACCCCTATCCCCACAGACCGTCAATATCCACACTTACCTGACTCGCACCCTAACGTCCGTCACTACCGCATACTCACACAGCCTTTTCCCATGTCGGCATCCTCGGCGTCGGTGTTGTCATCCGTCGTGTCGGTCTTCTGCATTGTCGATGTTCTGGCACTCGCGATTCGCGTCGGTCTTCTTCATTGTCGATCTTCTGGAGCTCCGGATTCCATTGTCGGTGTTCTACGCTGTCGACTAAGTCAGGTAGAACCATATATATATATATATATATATATATATATATATATATATATATATATATATGTATATATATATATATATATATATATATATATATATATATATATATATATATATATATATATATATATATATATATATATATATATATATATATATATATATATATATATATATATATATATATATATATATGGGTCTAGGACTATTCACTGAAAGCACATTTCACTGAGAGTCAAATGACTGTACACAAATCACTGAAAGCTCAATTTACTGAATTTATGAAGCAGCATCCCAACTCACTTCATACACCATCCATTGAATTACCTTCCACCAAATAAGCACCATCCTTACCTCAGCTTGCTTATTTATTCAGAAAGCTTCCTCCAACTACTCATTTCCTTTCCCCATATCCTTGAAATGAACTTCCAGACATCAGAGGGGGAACAGAAGAGGGCAAGCCTATCCCTCTTCTCCGCCAACCAGCCTGACCAGGCTGTTTCCCCTCCCTTCTACCCAAAAATTTTCAATCCACTTTCCATAAAGGGAAGGGTCAAGCCAAACATCATTTGGTGTACCGATAATTGGTAAAGCACCTTACAATCCCGTCATAAACCCCTTTGCCATGCCATCACTTAAACACACCTTAATGAAACTAAATAAGGTAGGATTACCATGACCCCGTTGTAATACCGGAACCTCTACACCAAGAGAACACATACCCTTTTAGCCCGCTGCCTTCAAAGCTGAAATCATAGCTCATCTTAAATGTATTGATAGCCTATAACCACAACAAAACTACAAACTATAGCCTCTTGAACTCAAGATGACACCCAGTCAAACAACTAGTAGCAAGTCTCACACCCAAGACTCAGCTAACTGTAGCTTATCACCTTAGCCCACCTACTACCCAGTTCTATATGTGCAAAAACTCCATTACCATAGGGAATAGTCTAACTCCAAAACTTTAATGTCCTAACCTTAGATGGCAGAAATCCAGCACCCCTTGGCCTAGTTTCTGAAAACTCACCTATGCTCAGCAATGAAATACTCTATGTGCCAAACCATAAACACCCCCAATTCACTCATTACCAAACCATTCTTAACAGCTGTTTGTCCCTAGCCTTACCCCTAAAAAGCTCTTTCCTTATGTTACCTATACCACTAGTATCCTACAGATGCCTTATCCTGCAACCAGGCTTGCTTATACATTCTAGCTCTCCTGTACAATGCACCCAGTTTCTAAAACTACCCCAACACAGCCACCTACCTACCATGCTTCCTAAAACCTTATCTACAAAATTCACCCAAACCCCAAGTGAAATGATACTTGTGCTATTCTGTAAAACCTAATCCTGGTATGTAACATTAACACTACCTACTCAAGAGACAAATTTGTCACCTCAAGATGCTCCCCGTTAGGAACAAGCTCCAGCATAATATCGAACACCTCATTGGCTCTTCCCCCATATACGGTTCAAACAACTGGATGAGTGAATACAACCACCCAAGGTTCCAAGAAAGCAAGGATTGAACTTCACTAGCTTGCAGGAGCCGTAGAGCTGTAGCCTAATAAGTTCCTGTGCTGCTATGAACATTGCGACTCTATGCATCCAGTTGGAACCCCACACTCCCCATAAACCGTCCTCGACAGTTTTCCCCTTTGGCCCCCTTACCTAACTCTTCCTTACTTGCCCCCTATACCAATGCAATGATCAGTTCCCACTAATTAAACACAGAGCTCAAACATGCCTTACTAAGATGATTACTCAGACCCTCATTGTGCCCCATTCAAATGGCAAGAATGTCCATCCTATCAAAAACATCACCTTTCAAATCCCCTTTTCAAGCCACATGATGCCTTCTGCACTCCAGCAATCTGCAAAGAAAGAAACAATGATAAATTCTATGTGCACACATACCATGATTACTTAACATGGAGGCATTGACCAGGACCCATGCCACCCAATCAAACCCTTACCTATGGTCAATTGCCGTGCTCCCTTGTACTATTGAATGCAAATGCCCAAAAGCAGGAACACTTTCAACGTTAATCTAACATGCTAACAATTAATAGAACAAATTGTATGACCCATTCACCCTGATATATAAACTCAAAATGCCTTTCCTTCTCTGACTAGCAGTGTAAAATCCTCTACTAAAACTCAACAACTTTGAAATCCACTTACTTCCATCAGTAACTGTTGCCCACTTGTGTTCCCCTTGTGTATCCTCCTCACTCGCCACTGCTTCCATCATCTGCAAATTCACTGTATTGCCACAACTGATACTTGGCACACCACCATCTACAAAGAAAAGGGCAAAATTAAACCCTCTAATAATAATGAGCAGGCTCCACCTTATACCCACCTATTCCAATTTACAGCTGCAGAGTTCCAAGACTCCATCTGCAAGAAAGAAAAAGACATGTAAAACATCCAAAATACATCACACATTCCAAGGCATCTTCAAGGACAACCTATCCTGCCAACCCGGGAAGAAATGTACCACCTCCACTCCCATCTATGACAAAGCATCCATTACTGAAGCTATGCATCCTATGACCCTATCAAATACCCCAGGTAAATTTAACTACCAGTTGAGTATGTTAAAACTAAACTTCACACATGAAAGGACCTATCAATATCCACAACCCAGGTAACCTTGCAATTCCAGACCACATCAGTTAGAGCCCTGTATAAGCCAAGCTAACTTATATTGAAAACCATCTGCCTAACTCTTAACCTTCCATCCCCAAATGAGGCACACTAACCAACATAATATGGACAAATGGACACAACACAGCAACCTAATAATACCTGACTAGCAGCTTACAAATACCATCAGGTAGTATTTAAATATTCCTCTTACAAACTTAAAAGGTTGATGGAATTATCAATAGCATGCACGCATATCATCTATTTCAGTAAACTGCAATTGTAATACTTTTTGTGATATGTTATAAAATTTACTGACTGTCATGGACATAATGAGGCCTGACAATGCATTCCTTTGACTGATTCATATCTCTCAATTCTACCTCATTTTGGGAAACATTCCTCATCTGGGGGTCTTAAACTCCCTGTTATTCGCTTATCCATGATTCCACATTGAAAGGGCATGCCACACATTCCGTGTTAAGAATTTTTTATGAAATACCCATAATGAGTAATGCCAGACCACAATTCATGAAACGATTTTTGTTAGTATAAATTAACACCTTTAACAATGCTGAGAACTTCCTAGCTGAAGTTGTTAATAAGTGTTCCACATTTTGCCCATTTGTTCCACATTATTAGAGGAATTGTTCCATATCTACCAGGGCAGGTTCATAGCTGTTGACTTATTAACCCCAAGATCATTCATTACTTCTGCAGCGCATGTGTTCTACTTGGTGATATTACTTAAGGCCAGCTATTTTCTAGTTTCCCATCTGTGATACTGTTCTCTGTTTTAACGCACTACATCCAAGGACTTCTTGAATCATTGAATGTAGGTGAGTAGTTATTGATTCTAATAACAAAGATGCATCAAAAAGAAACAATATGATGACTGTAGCTTGGCTTCTGACCATGAAATACTTCATAATTAGTCAGAATTATAGAAGTGCAACAGTTAGCAAACAGTTTAAGAAAATAGGATTTTTCTTTTTAATTATCTTAGATGCGTGGAGAAAATTAATGTTAAATCAAATTAGTAAGGGAATCTTATCCAGAGTGCATGTGAACAGTGGATTTTTAATTCAGGGTTGGTTATATTGCTTATTGGTATACACTCAATTTCTGATCTGTGCTATTGTGTAGCAAAGTGCACAACATCGTTGTAGCAGATTTTGGGATGCAATAAACAGCTCCAAAAAAAAAAAATAAAAAATAAAAAAAATGGTCCTAGCTCCAGTAAGGTGCAAAATCCGAACCACGACCACTAGAAACATCAGAAAGGAACACATGTGTGCGCGTGCCTATCAGAAACAGCCACCCCCCTTTTGACGTCCATCAGAATTATTTTTTCCCTTAGGCAGCTGCCAAAGTATCTAGTATTGGTTGTGATTATTGTGTGTCCCTTTAATAAATAAAAATCAGGTAATAAACATTACCAAAGTGACCCTTTAATAAATAAAAGTCAGGTAATAAACATCACACCAAATGAGTGCTATCTCAGCACTGGATGAGGACTACTGCAAACAGCTAACATGTAATGATTCTGTACACTTAACTTGACCATTCCGTTGGCTTTAAAAGGAACTTCTAAACTATCAGCAAAGACAAGCAGTCTGAACACAACCAATTGAGCTAACACGCAATGATTCTGTACCATTTTCCAAGCTTCCTTTATGTATGCGTCTATCCTGTCAACAGACTCTATTCAGTCAGTTAGGCCCACCATGGGGTTGCACAACAATGGGCCATAACTCCCAGGCACCCCAAAGCCCGCGAAAAAACATCCAAACCTTGAAATGTCTGAAATTGTCCTCCACCATAGTCGCATACCACAGGTACTGCAACAACCACTGGAAGGAACAGCAGAATTCACCCACCAAGCCCCAACAAGCTGAATCCCAAAATATCTCCTCAGTTGCATCCCACCCCTGCAGCACTGGGCCTATCCCAACCCGCAAAGCGGTACAACTCTATTCCACCATGAAGTAGACAGGGCTGCCTTCACAAATGGCACCGACCCAATGGACCACAGCTCTTAACCTGTCAAACCAGAACCCTACACCAGGGACCAATCCACAACACTCGACACCCTCAACCACAGAAAAGCAAAATTTTGCCACTGTGCATTCCCCAAAGCACAGGAAATCCAACTCCATGCCACCACCCTGAAGCCAACCCACATGCTGTAACAAACCCCAATGATCACCGGCAACCACCAAATCCAGAAACCACCAGACGGCCCCCCCCCCCAAAAAAAAAACCTCCTGTCATCATGTCCCAATGCACTAGTGCCCCTGCACCCAACAATGACCACCACACCCTCCAGTATCACCAAAGGCCTACCTGCATGCAGCAGCAGCCCCAGGTCATCAGGGCATAGACTTGCAGTAGCAAGTTCACACCAAAATGTGATTACTTAACCCAACTACACTAGACTAAACCTCTTAAGCCCCTCCCCATCATTATCTCATTTCCTCCCAACCATCCCTGCCTCCATATAACCCTTTCACCTCCCCAACCCACTTAAATCCCCCTAATATTAACCTAACCCCCCCATGAAGATGTCCCGGGACAACTTAGTTTGTTGCCAAACTTCATTTGTACCACTACTGGGTCAAGCAGAGAAACACGAAACTTTAACCTAAATATTTCTAAACTGTATACACACTAAAAAAGGAAAAGGGTAGTTTAACAATAATTTCTGTTAGTGCAAATAATGCTGCAAGAAATATTTAAACTATTGTTATTTTAGATTGGTGTAAGTTCATTATTATTTATGTTGTTTTCTGCTTCACTGAAGACATATGCTGCCATCTGAATGATTGCAAATTGAGACATTGTGGGGCTGGAAAAATAGTTTGGCCACCTAGAACTGGTAGTTGCTCGTGTATGGACATATTTAAAAAAACTGAGATTTTCTGTCTAGAGGTTTAAAAAAGGAAAATGGGTCAGCTTCTTTCCCTGGATTTATGTGTAGAGACCTGTTATTATAAGCTTGTGGTTTTATATGCACCTGCAGGAATAACTGACAGACGGTGCTTGTTTTCCACACAGATTGTTTCTGCTAGTTATTTAGAAATTATCATGTGGGGGATTTTAACTGTAATTTATTTTATATCAGTTCAAATGTTGCTGATGTTAGGATGTAAAAACTGTAATTGACAATAGGAAACATGTATTTCTGGCCTTGTCTGAGTTATATATTTTAGTGAGGAAAATCTAGGAATGAAATAGATTGCTTTATTTTTTTCTGGAGGTATTTTGTCAGGTAATAGTGAAAAGCTTAAAGAATGAGTTTCAGCTCATTTGCCTACATGTACTAGAAATGATGCTGATATCCAATCCATTGCTATTGGCAGAAGTATTATTTATATATTTATTTAACTTTTATTGACTGGGAAAGTCCGACTAGGACAGAGCCTATTTTCAGTGAAGGCCTGGGGAGAAACACTCCAGAGCCATGTCTTTGGAATTAAAACATTAATTGGGAAGCTTCTGAAAGACAGTGTACACTATGTATACTAAGTGTACATGATCTGCATTCAAGAACATCCCTACCACATTCTTTGTTGTTTCTACTCACTTAGAATCATTACACTAAATGTATGTGTAATATACACTTTGTGGTAACCTTTATGAATTCCCTCTATATTTAAGGCTGCAAGAAAATCAGTAGGAAAATTAAAATTAGGTAGCAAAAGGAGTAAGTTGCGCTTGTGCTGTTACTTCACTCAGAAGAGTATGCACTTAGTGCACACGTAGTGTCAGTGTTAACAAATCCCAGGGAACATGTCTGTCTTGTATTGAAAATCTGTAGCATTTTCATATGACTCTGAGACCCTTTTGCTTAATGCCAATATTTGTGGTGTAGTTTATAAACAAAATATAAATCTGAATATATTAACAGTGAAAGGCATTATAATACTGAGGATAAGGATAAGGACTTTCAGAAATATTAAATGCCTCTTTAGATGTTAATTGTCTTTATTTCATGTATATTAAACAGTTGATTTATAAAGCTAATTATGATAAAGTTAAATGTCTTCTTCAGCATGAAACATGTATCACTCAAGATAAAAAGGAAGAAGTTTCTTCCTTTTTAGGAAAGTATCACTTTTTATAATTACATTGTGCACATTTTAAAGCAGACCTCTCAATTTCCAAATGAAAGTATCAGAGACAAAGGATCTTAAAATCAAGGACAATCAGGGACAGCTAATTAGCATAATATATGCTTACTCAAATGAGAACATTAATATGCATGCACACATATTCAATAAACATCAGTTATAAACTTATTTTCCTTTAGATTATGTATATTGTACTTGTTTTTTTTCTTCACAATTTCTTAACATATCAGTGCCACAGGTTTACAGTACAAAAAACATTTTTCTATCTGGTGTTCTTGCAAATCAATGAAGTATTTGTTGTTCCCACCTTACACTCATACACATACACATTGGTCCCAGTGGGAATAATATTTATATACATGTATATTTTTTTAAGTTTTACATTTGCCATGACTACTACTCAACCTCTTACAGCAAGAAACCTGGACAAAGACTAAAATAATGTGGAGATAAAGGCCCCAAAATAAGGCCAGATTTTAAATATTTCTCTTATAAACTTAGAACGTTGCTAGAATAATAAGACTGGTCTTAGCAAGTTGCTTTTAAAGGGTTTGAAATCTGAAATTAAAATGCATGTCATTATTTAATTACTGCAATTATCAATGATTTACCCAAAAAAATACATTTTTCCAGTAAAGATATGAGCCAACAATCTGGAAATTTAAGTGTGGCCAGTTCCATGTGGCTGGCTAGCAACCAAATAATCATCTGTATTTAACAACAGGATGGAGAAGTATAATCCAATCCTGCAGAAGTAGAAAACAAAACCTCAGACCTCCTGTGAACAATTTTTACACCCAGCAGGACCTCCAGCTGCAAACCACCAAACTATCAACAACTGCATGGACTCTATGCTCTTTCAGCTCTGAAATAATAAATACAGATTTCTTCAAAGCAGGAATTCCATCTGCAAGGTCTCCCTCATGACTCAGCAGGTACAGCAGTCTTTACAGATTGATCTTCTTGCTTGTTGCATAGTATTCCTTTTTGTTCTGTATTTCAAAAACAGACTCAGCACTCACAATACTGTCCAGCTTACATATATATATATATATATATATATATATATATATATGTATGTATATATAGACTGAATGGACCTAATTGAGGATGGAAAACACATCAGGTCTCCTCTTACATGTAAGTAGTAAATGAAAGTCATGAAACAAGGAAGAAAATGGCCAACGGTATGCAAATTAAATTTGATGCTCTGATTGTCTGAGTCATCTCCAGCTGTAACAGAGGTCACTTTACCACAAATCTCACATGCATACGCACCCACATTGGAAAGTCAGGGAACTAAGCTTATTTAAGCTTAAAAACAAGTGCTCCTGGCAATTCAGGACAATTGAGAGCTATGGTTTGAAGGATGAAAAAGGTGTGTATTACTATATCATTCCTGATATGTTAACTTTAGTTCATTCTTATACATTTCAAAGACTGAGTAAAAGTAGATATCCAGCCTTGGAGATAGTTATTTTTCAACAAAATAACAAAAGCAATAGTGTGCTTTAATTACTCTGCAAGAATTCAGCATTGCTGTAGGTAAGGACAACATTTCTATTTCTCTTGGGGTGGATGGGATAAGTTATTTCTTTTATAATAAAATAAACCAAATAACAAGAATTACCACTGAAGAAAACACAATTCTGAGCAGGAGATAAATAAACGAAAAAGTCATATAAATGTATAAAATAGGTTGCTCAGAAAGGGCGTCAAGAAGGCATAAACAAAATCAGATGATAGTCTTTTCAGACCAAATAATGCAACACAAAACAATTTGTTCAAATGATGAATAAACTCGTCTCTTCAGATCATATGCAAATCCAGGATTCCCAAAAAAGAACGGAAAATAGCGTTCCTTCAGTAAAAATGGAAGTTTATTAACAAACAGGTAAGCGCTTTCGCTAAAATAGCTTTATCAAACCATCAAAAACATAAGAATAAGGAGCACCTTATATACAATCAATGCATCATTAAAAAATGACATCATAATAAATTTGCATACGAAATTGCGATAGCAATTTAAATGCAAGTAAAGATACATTAATTATACATGGCAATTAATATTAATAACATCACTATCTATTGCAAAAACAAATAAAAAAATAATAATGATAATAATAAAAAAAATATACATTAATTCATATGCAATAATTAATATATGAATAAAATAATCAAATATATATATTAAAATATATTAAAAAATATATAAAAAAGTAAGTGAATATAGCGTTCTTAGTTTTTATATATTTTAATATATATATAAATAGTGAGAAAGAGGTTAGTAGATAGGGGTCCCTGAGAAAGAGGTTAGTGGATAGGGGTTATAATGAGAGTGAGGTCAATCTGTATTTGGATGAGGTTAACAATCTACGTTCAACAACAGCTAGGCCGTATTTTGGACCTATGGGCCCGAATAGTATAGGGATGGGAAAGATTGAATCTTGTGTTAAGTTTCCGACTGTTTATTCATCAGATCAGCCTGATATTAGGGAGATCGTTAATAAGTTCTGGTGTGTTCTGCAAGTTGATGATGAACTCAAGCAGATAGTGGAGGAAGCCCCACGTTTTCTTTTCAGGAACCAATACAAACTGAAAAGGTTGTTGTGTTATCCAAGATTGGATAGACGTACCACAGAAATCGGTTGTACGAGACCATGTGGCCACTGTAATTTCTGTCCATTCATTGACGGTAACGTTGAGTTTTTTCACCCGGATTTAAAAAGAGTATTCCATACCACTGTAGATGCCAACTGTATGACCATTCATGTGGTTTATTTAGCAGTGTGCCAGATGTGCTCCTCCTTCTATGTGGGTAAGACCAACCGCCCGCTCAGAGATAGGATGAGAGAACACAATTATCATATTAGGAAAGGCACACCACACAACGCTTTAGCTAAACATGTTGCCACGAATAGTCAAGAACATGAATTTCTCTTTAGAGTGTTAGAAGTCATCACCCCAACTTCCAGGGGAGGTGACGTTAGGACGTTCACCGAGGGAAAAGAGAGTGACTGGATAATAAGACTTAGAACAGATAGGGGTTCTGGATTAAATGAAAGGGCGTCTATAAAACCAAGGTTGAGGCAGCGTAGGCATGTCAAATGATAGCAGGTTTTAATGGTTTCCTATTGTACATTTTATGCATATGATGAGTTCTATCATATTACATATACAAAAATATTTTTAGGTATTAATATGTTATTGTATTTTTTATATTTTTCATGTATTTATATATTATGTATATCCACATATGTTATGCTGCTGTGTGATTCTGTGTTTTTAAAGGTTAGGATGTTTACTGGTAGGAAAGGCTGTGATCTGTTGAGTATGAATAAGTCATTCATTATACATTGCAGCACCTACAATAAGTTTGTATTTGTTATACATATATTTTTTATATTTTTTACATGCCATAGGAGACTTTAGTTATTATATGCGGATAGGTTTTTATATGAGAAGTGTTGCGCCTTGCAACTGTCTGTAACACGTTGTAACTTTAAGCAGAAGCTTGAGCTAAATTAATTACCATGATTGGTTGATTTTAAATGGCTCTCCTTATATATAGAGTATCTGTTAAGAGGTTTGAACATGGATCTGATGAAGCTGTTATAGTGAAAGCACTTATCCATTTTATTTTCATTAAACTACATCGAATTTTAACTGGATTGTTACTTTTGAGAAACTTTTACCTTCACTATCACTTCTGCTCAGTGCTTAGCTGATGTGATTATACTTTTTAATTTTTCCCTGAGCAGTGGTGTTAACCTGCGAAGCAGCATTGTGTTTGATTTTAGGTTTCTAATAATGTCAATCACATATATGCCTGGAATATTTTAAGGGTATATAACACAGGACACCTAGGACCTAAGCTGATACAGCTATTGGAATCTGTACAGAATATTCCAACCATAAGAGTAAAAGGTTAGAACTACTTTTGTTGTTATTAGAAAAGTTAAACAAGGATCATCCTTCAGTGGTATATTTTTCTTTGGTTATGTGTGTTGTTGTCTGTGAAAGATCTCAACTATATGATTCTGAGAAGGTGTAAAACTTTCTTTTATGGTGTGATATGCAGATAATTCAATACGTCTTCCAAAATAAGAAAGAAAAAAAAAAACACATTGAGCTTCTTAGATGAAATCATTTGGTTTTATAAGGTTACATCTGAACCATTATGAAAGGAAAGGTTTTGTTGTAATGACTGCTATGCATTCAATATTGTTTAATAAATCAGATATAGTTATCATAAGGACTGGTTTTATAGTAAAGGAGTATGCTAGGCAGAAATAGTTACGACTGTTGGAAGACATCTCCAACTTTTATAAATAATGGTTGACTTTATGGTTAACTTTCTGTAAGAATGTCTATTTATTAAAAAAAACTGTTCTTTTAAGTAAATTGTGATATCAAGGATGCTTATAAGGACAATAAATTATATAACACTTTCTTCCAGGCTATTTGGAAGCAAAATTGACACTTAAGTTTTCTGTATGATAAGCTTTTTGTATAAAAAAAAGCAGGAATAATTTTCTTGAATTAATAAATCATGTATATAGTTAAACTTCTTTAATCTGTTTTGAGTTTTAAAATTAGGCAATAAAAATTTTAACTCCTTATTGGGAAACATCTATGTGCAAAAATGTACAATTTTTTGAGACTGATGTAAAACTCCAAATAAAATTAAGTGAAACACAGTTAATGGTTTTAAAAGATATCAGGGGGTTAAGTTATGGAAAGTCGATGTGACTATTTTGCGCAAAAAAAAATTGTGGTATGTACGTATAATCAAGGCAAACAGAAGACAGCTCTGGATAAAGTGCCCCTGATAAGCAAAAGAGCAAATCCAATTAAAAAAACTCCAGAGGCACACCACGACAAACTGAGCTGACCTGATGAAAACCTTTTTATTCACACAAAAAGCACAGGACAATGGCCAGTAAGCGCTTTCACGTTTCTCTGAACGCTTCTTCAGACTTTAATGTACATATAATATCTACTTTCTATTATACTGACCCATTGGGTTCTACATCCTTGCCAGAAAGAAGTCATTGTGGACAGATTTTCCATTTTCTCCTACTACTGTTGATGCTTTTGACAAAATATGTATGACTGCGTTGTTGATTATTTGGAAAGGAAGAACTAATTAAAAATTATATAACAAAAACTACAGAGTGAGAGGAAAGCACTTAAAAATATCTTTGGCTATGGATAATGGGGTGAGAAGGACAAATTCCTGCTTTGTTTACCTATGAATCAATCTTTCTTGTATTTGTGTTCTTTTTCTTTTTTGTTTTCTTGTGTTGTAGGACGGGGCAGTGGTGCAGCGGTAGCTTTGTTACCTCACATCAAGAGGTTCTCCTGTTCACTTCTTGGCTGGAGTGCCTTCTGTCTGGAGTCTGCATGTCCTTCCTGCATTTGTGTGGGTTTTGTCAGGGTGCTCTGGTTTCCTTCCATGTTGCAAAAAAATGTGCCTGGAGCATTTCTCCCAGGACCTCTGCTGAAAATTGGCTTTGTTCCAAGTCGGACTTTCCCAGTAAGCAAATGTTAAATAAAATAATTTTTTCTCTTGATGCATATTTTATTCGGTACAATACAATTGTATTTTTGCATTTCAGTACATTTACTTTTGTAATAAAATTCCCCTGTTCTTTTCCATAACTGTCACATGATCAGTAAGATCCGCCTATGCAACCCCTAGCTTGGGCTTTTATGCTAGAACAGATCTCTGTGTGCTCCCCACAATGTGGGACACTGTACCCCAAACCCCTGTGCTTATCCATAGATATATATATATATATATATATATATATATATATATATATATATATATATATATATATATATATATACATATACTAAACAGGAAATGGTATAAAAGAGAAATGCCTAAAAAGCAGTCTTATTCCTCAGATGAAAATCTCCAGTATTGCATACTAGCTTGGTGTCACGTCTGCAGTTTCTCAGCAGCATATTGAGCTGCTCTGTTGCCTAGATTGAACAAAATAAGCACTTGCAAGGAGCAATCCCCCCACCAATATCTATGGCACTTAAAATGCTGCATTTTATCAGTGTAAGAAAATAAAACAAATGCAGTTGATGACATTAGAAGGGAGGGTGTGTGTGCCTGCATGTGTGTGCTTGTGTGTGTGTGTGTGTGTGTGTGTGTGTGTGTGTGTGTGTGTGTGTGTGTGTGTGTGTGTGTGTGTGTGTGTGTGTGTGTGTGTGTGTGTGTGTGTGTGTGTGTGTGTGCATACTGTGGTGTCAAGTCTGTGTTTTTGTGTACATGTGGGTGTTTGTGTGTGTTTAGATGTGTGTAAGTATGTAAGAGTTTCCGCATATTTGTGAAAGACTTCTTTCTCTATCTCTGATAATGTGTACATATATGAAACTCACTGTATGAGTAGTGTGTCTCTGTTCAAGTCTGTGTGTATGTGTGTGTCTATGGGTGTCTGTGCATGTGTGTGTAGATTTTAAATGCTTGCAGAATGTAAAATGTAAAATGTGTCCTCCAAGTGGTTAGTTTCCCGGCAGCAAAAATACAATGTTCCAGAGTTTGCCCGAAGGCAGGTAAAGTCTAGGACTGTGATAGTGAGGGTCGGAACTTTGAATGTTGGCAGTATGACTGGTATAGGGAGAGAGCTAGCTGATATGATGGACCAAAGGAAGGTTGGTATATTATGTGTGCAAGAGACCAGATGGAAGGGGAGCAAGGCTAGGTGTATCTGAGGTGGTTTCAAATTGTTTTATCATGGTGTGGATGGGAGGAGAAATGGTGTAGGCATTATCCTGAAGGAACAGTATGTTAAAAGTGTTTTGGAGGTGAAAAGAGTGTCGGATAGAGTGATGTTTATGAAGCTGGAAATTGATGGTCTAATGATGAATGGTGTTAGTGCATATGCTCCACAAGTTGGGTGTGTGATGGATGAGAAAGACAAATTTTGGAGTGAGTTGGATGAAGTGGTGATGACTGTACCCAAGGGTGAGAGACTGGTGATTGGAGCAGATTTCAATGGGTATGCTAGTGAAGGGAACAGAAGAGATGAGGAAGTGATGGGTAGGTATGGTGTTAAGCAAAGGAATGCAGAAGGTCAGATGGTAGTGGATTTTGTGAAAAGGATGGACATGGCTGTGATGAATAAGTATTTTAACAAGAGGGAGGAGCATAGGGTGACATACAAGAGTGGAGGAAGATGCACACAGGTGGATTATATCTTATGTAGAAGGTCCAGTCTGAAGGAGATTGGAGACTGTAAAGTGGTGGCAGGGGAAAGTGTAGTTAGGCAGCATATGATGGTGGTTTCTAGGATGACATTGGTGATCTGAAGAGGAGGATGAGTGTGAGGGCAGCACCAAGGATTAAATGGTGGAAATTGAAAAAGGGTAATTGTGACGTGATGTTCAGGGAAGAGTTAAGACAGGCACTGGGTGGCAGTGAAGAGTTACCGAATAGCTGGGTAACAACAGCAGAGCAAGTAAGAGAGATGGCTAGAAATGTGCTTGGTGTGTCATCTGGAAAGAGGAAGGAGGGCAAGGAGACCTGGTGGTGGAATGAAGAAGTACAGGAGAGTATACAGAGAAAGAAGTTGGTGAAGAAGAAGTGGGATTGTCAAAGAGATGAAGAAAGTAGGCAAGAGTATAAGGAGATGAGATGCATGGCAAAGAGAGAGGTGGCGAAGGATGAGGCATATGAAGAGTTGTATAAAAGGTTGGACACTAAGGAGGAAGAAAAGGACCTGTACTGATTGGCTAGACAGAAGGACCGAGCTAGTAAAGATGTGCAGCAAGTAAGGGTGATGTCAAAGGAAAAATATACTTTAAAAATGATCAAAACACGGTAGGTTCAGGTTAAGGCACTTTAATCTTGCAGCAAGGAGACAAAAATGTGCTAATACAGAGTTTGTCTAACTAGAATCAGGAAATGCCGGCATTTTTATACATTTTCTAATAAGACATTGCCTACCAAGCTGATGTAGTAAATCACAAGTTTTGTCATCATCATTTTGTAGTGATTGTTTTTACAATATTCTGCTGGTACTATCAATTTTTGTGAGAAACTTCCTAAGAAAAACAACGTGGCCTTGGCACCATTCAAGGTACTATGGCTAATTCGAGCACAAAGCAAGTATAGACTGCAGTTAATTTCTCTAACAGTCCTTTTGTCTATGTTATCTCTAACTTCTGCAGCTGTGCATGTTCTCATACTTCGAACAGAGCTGATTGTTTAAAATCATTACATTGCAGAATATAGCATTGTTCGTTAATTTCTTCCTGACCTAGCAGATAATCACCTGCTTCTCAAGTATATTTCCAAAAGGCATAAACATGAATATTGCTGTGCTAGCAATTACTAGGTCAGAGGGCATCTTGCAAGTTTCAGAAAGCACACTGCAGTTTCAAAAAGCATCTTTTAGTCTCATATGAAACTCAACTGTATATAAAACAGTGCATATAAAATAGAATGAAAAATGTGTTAACTTATTTAGTTTCTAATTAGCATTAAGCATACACACATTAATACATATTTTTCTGACATTTCCACCCTGTTAATACTTTTTAATTCTATTTTCAAAAGAATAAACAGTTTGCTTCTTCTCCTAACCTCTTCCATTCAGGATTTGCAGTTAAGAGAGTCATTCCGTTTAAACTTATGAAAGTGTTTCACATTCTAACAATTCTTCAATTTCAGTACTTTGATACAAAGTCTCAGAAACTGATATATCTATAAATTCTTTGATTAACTTTTTCATGCAGGGACTACCACAACAAATACATGCTCCTAATAGGAGTAATCACACACAAATGGCAATTAGGATGTTCATTAGGATGGAACCCCACCCCCCCAAACAAAGTCCGTCAGAGGGTTTGAGCCTGGTTTGGTCATGGCTGACACTTGCTGTATCACCTCAAGGTGGTCATTTATCTCATGTTGATGATCAGGTATATATGCACAGCACTCTTCTTTGATTAAAGCGCATGTACCACCTCTCCCCGCTAGGGTGAAGTCAAGAGCCATTCGGTTCTGGAGCACTGCAGTTCTCATAGCATTCAGTTCATCAGTTATCAATTCAAGAGCAGAAAAAGTTGCATTACTCATTACTTTGAGAAGTTTAGACAGTTTTCGCAGCTCCCAAATTGATTTCACTGCACCATATGCAGATAATATGCCTGCCCACAATATGACAGCATCACTCAAGTCCATGTGCGTCAGCTTGGTACCCACGGTATGATGGTCTTTCCAGCCCGCCTTGATCTGTCCCACTGGATTTTCAGGCTTCCTGACAGCCTTCTTGGCTACATCTCGGGTATTTCGAATATTTCCCTGAGGCAAAACTGCAGTGTGTCATATGACCGGGACCAGGTACCCCAAAAAACAACTGCCGGACCAATTCTCAGGTAACCATTTATATGCTTTCTTACCACACACATAATAACAATCCTCTACCTTAGTAGTTACTTTGCTACGAAATGGCTGTCCTGCATGAAACAGATAGTTGTTTAAAAAGTACAGGATTACGTTGCACTTGATCGACAGTCTTATGCATGGACTCAAGAAATGAGTCATAATTTGAATTACAAACTGTACCCATTTTGTTTGCTTTGGTATAACATTTGTAATGTACAGTCACATTGCACCTGCTCCAACCCACTTGAATCGTGTCATTCTTATAAAAACATACAATTCCCTTTTGTGTCACAGGCAAAGACAATGCTACCTTATCATATTCTTTGATAGCTACGCTGTCATAAACCAAATTTTCCCAGGTCTCATTGACCCCTAGGGGGACTGCAGTCATTAATAACCCCTCGTATGCTGTTGGTATGGCTGTGCAAATCCAGCAATTCGAAACATTAAAAGTCTCAGCATACACACGTGTAATTGCCTGATAAGTATTAAAGTTCGGGTGCCATTCTATGGTCAGTTCATCACGTTTAATCAGTTCAACTTTTGTGGCTGCAAAAAGGAAAGGCCACAACATAAAGATCAATGTTATTAGTATAGCTATCAGAATAATTATGCAAGTTTTCTGAGGTTGTTCTGCATCTCTGTTTGCTCTATACCTGTTTATTTTGTTCTCGTTGTACAACAGTAACAAGGTTTTTGTCAATTTCAAAGTTCTTAACCAGTTTACAGTGTGTCAAATTAATCCAGGACACTCGTTCCGCAATCTTGACTGCAGTGAGTGATGACAGTAGTACCTGGTATGGCCCTTCCCACTTCGGAGAACTCCAGTTTTTTCTCTTCACCACCTTCACCCAGACCCATGTGCCTGGGGCTACTGCTGCTTCCAATGGTCTGGTTTGCTCTTTATCTAAAACAGAATTTAACTGCAAAAGTTTGTTATTCAAAAATTGCCTCATATACCCTGCAAGTGAACTGTCAGCCTCCTGCTCTGCAGGCATGAGACGTTTCCATTGAGGTGCATAATATGCCCTCCCAAACAGAACTTCAAAAGGAGTTAACCCTTTTGCATTTGGAACAGTTCTCATGCTCAACAGTGCCAAAGGTAAACAGTGCACCCAGTTCTTTTGTGTCTCACTAATCAATTTTCTAAGCTTGTTTTTCAAAACCCCATTATGCCTCTCTACTAATCCTGCAGATTGGGGGTGGTATGCACAATGATTTTTTAGAGAAATCCCAAAATAACGGCTAAGTCGTTGTATAGTTTGATTTACAAAGTGTGTGCCATTGTCACTATAAATCTTTTCCGGTATGCCAAATCTAGGAATGATTTCTTTAACAAGGACTTTTGCAACAGTAGCTGCATCTGGATTTTTAGTTGGAAAAGCTTCCACCCATTTGGAAAACATATCTATAATGACAAGGCAGTACTTCTTATTTTCGCATTTGTTCAGCTCTATAAAATAAATACAAATAGTATGGAACGGATACAGTGGTAGAAGGAAACTCCCTTGCTTAGGTTTCAATGCCCCTTGTGCATGATGCTTGTTACAAACATGGCATGCTGCACACAAATTTTTTGTGTAGTTTGTAAATCCATATGTCGTAAACACTCGATTCACTAACTGTACCATCCCCCCTGTTGAGACATGGCACTGCCCATGGCCCAACAAAGCTGCATATCTAAACAAGTTAGATGGTAAAATCGGTTTCTTTTCTTTGGAGATGTACAGTCCCTTCTCAAGGATTGCTCCTCATTTTATCCACTTCTGTTTTTCTACATTTGTAGTAAGTGTCTGCATTGTTTTTAACATTTCTAGGTCTAAAATCTCAGATGGTTGTAATTCCTCACTCAAAAGAAATACTTCTGAAGCTGAAGCTGCTTGTTTTGCAGCTGTATCAGCCCTCGCATTACCTTTTGAAATCCTATCCTGTTGCTTGGTATGAGCTACGCATTTGCAAATAGCTACTTTCTGAGGTAACTGAATAGAGTCTAACAAGTTTAAAATAAATTGCGCATGGTTAATTGGTTTACTAGTAGATGTTATCATTCCTTTATTTTTCCACTGCTGCGCAAAAACATGCACAGTAGACATAGCATACTGACTGTCAGTAAAAATGTTCACTCTCTTACCTTTTGCCAAGGTACATGCCCTTGTCAAAGCAATCAATTCTGCTGCTTGTGCAGATAAGTTGTGTGGTAAGGACTTTGCTTCTAAAATCTCGGTATCAGAAACTACTGCATACCCCACTAGATTCTGTCCTGTAGGACCCCTCATGCACGAGCCGTCCACATAATATGTCACCTTGGCATCATCCAAGGGAACATCTGTGAGGTCTTTTCTAGGTAGTGTCTTTTGTTCAATCTCCTGCAGGCAGCAGTGTGGTTTGCCATCTGCAGGGGTTGGGAGCAAGGTTGACAGATTCAAAGTCATACATCGTTCAATTGTCATATGAGGTTGGCTCAACAGTATAGTCATACAGGAAAGATGTCTAGCAGGAGAAAGATATGCTACTTTTTCCTTGCAGTAAAATAATCGTGACTGCATGAGGCATTCTCAATGTGAGAGGGTGGAACAATACTACTGAGGCTGAAGCCTGCACTGCCATTGCAGCTGCGACTACTGCTTGTACACAGTGGGGCAAGTATCGCGCCACTGGGTCTAGCTGTGATGAATAGTAAGCTATGGAGCGTTGTTTGTCCCCATGCTGTTGTGTTAAAACTGATGTCATATAACCTTGTTTACAGTCTACAGTTTGGAAAAATCATTTATGATAGTTTGGTAATCCTAAAACTAAGGAAGAAGCTATCAGTTGTTTCAGTTTGC
This sequence comes from Protopterus annectens, assembly GCF_019279795.1. NCBI lineage: Eukaryota > Metazoa > Chordata > Ceratodontiformes > Protopteridae > Protopterus > Protopterus annectens. The sequence continues at coordinate 1,158,219,837 of NC_056732.1, read as the reverse complement.
AGAAAGCTGATTCTGCTTCTGGTGTCCACTGTAATAAATCTTGTGCTGCCATCGGCTTTTTTGAATATCAGGTTAGTCAGCGGAGCAGATTCCAAAGCATAGTTTGGAATCCAACTCCGACAAAAGTTAGTAGTACCCAGGAAGGACATAATTTCCTTCTTGGTAGTTGGTTTAGGTGCTTGCAATATTGCTGTTTTTCTATCTTCATCTGATATCCTGCCTTCTTTGGATATTACATATCCCAGGTATTTGACCTGTTTTTTCCAAAGTTGCAGTTTGTTTTTGTTTACCTTGTGTCCTTGAGTGGCTAAAAATTGTAATAATATTATGGTATCCTCTCTGCATTCTTGCTGGGTGGGGGCTGCCAGCAGAATGTCGTCTACATAAAGTAAAATCTGACTGCCTTTCGGTGGGATAAATCCCACCAGGTTACTTGCCATTTCCTGTGCGAATATTGTTGGACTTTCAAAATATCCCTGTGGTAGTCTCGTATATGTATACCATTTCCCCTGAAATGTAAATGCAAATCAATGTTGGCTGTCAGGGTGTATTGGTATTGAGAAAAATGCATTGCTAATATCTACCATAGAAAAATACATTTGTTGAGGTTTCAAATCATTCAATAAAGTGTGTAGATCTGGCACCGTAGGTGCCCTGGGTATAACTGCGTCATTTACAGCTTGTAAATCTTGGACCATACGCCATTCTCCGTTTGCTTTCCTAACAGGAAATAAGGGTGTATTACATGGTGAATCAGGAGATTCTATTAAGACTCCTTCCTTAAGTAAGGCTGCTATTATAGGTTTGATTCCTATTTCTGCATCCTTTCTCAAGGGATACTGTCTCTTTTGAGGTCTAAATGCTGATTTTGGCATGATAATAACTGGTCCTGCTGTACGAATAAGTCCTACATCTGATTTCCCTGTTGACCAGAGAGTCTCTGGTATGTCTCATAAGGCTTTTTACTCTTCCTCTAGTAAGAGTGCTACTCAGCTATCCTCACTTGCCTGTGAGTGCACAGCTGGGTGTGTCTGTGTTATCCAATTTAATTTCTGCTTTTGTACATCCTGTTTGGAAAGTTCTAACTATGTCTGCTTTTCCCACCTTGTGACTTTTTCTCCTAGGTCTGGCCACTTCAAATTTCTATCTTTAGTTAAACTCACATGTGGTAATCGATTAGATTTGTAAAGTGCTAGAAATTCCTGGGGCAATGATCAGCTTACTACACTGTTTCCTTCTGAGTCCCAGTACAAGTTTTGTAATACTAATCTGTTAGCATGGTTTTTAAACAGTTCTTGCTCATATTCTTTATCAGGTCCTGGTCTGTTACAGTAATATAGTGTACAATGCAACAAATGCTGTTTATCGGTGTCAAGGGTGGGGGATTTACTGATGGCTACGTTCATCAGTTCTTCAGTTACTGCCCCTGGATAAGTCGTAACTAAGTCCTGGCTGCACCAATAAAATGTTTCACCCTCCGGTCACACTACAAAATTATCCATTTGTCGCTGTGCTTCCATACCCTGCATAGTTGGAACTACGGCTATGCCAAATATCTGCATTAGGTCTCTGCCCAAGAGATTCACTGGGCATTTTGCAGAAACAACAATTTTGCTTTTCTGGGTCATCCCTGAAACTGGGTCAGTTATCGGTATATTGTGGGAGAGTATCTCCCGATACAGCTGTCCATTAGCTGCTTTCACTAATATGTAGTCAAGTGGTTCTGAATTTTCTGGTAGTTTGGAAGGATGTATCAGGGTTCGTGAAGCCCCTGAGTCACACAGGAATTTGACTTCCCTCCCCTCTATCAGAAGTATAACTTCCGGTTTTGTTTCTGCTAAGTAGAGCTCTAAGCTCAATAATGCTAAGTCCAAAATGTTATTTTCTTCATTATCATGAATTCATGTACATCCTCTATTTCTTCTGTCACATCCTCTACCCCTTCTATCACATTTGCATTTGTCTTTTCTTGTTTATTCCTATCCAGTGATTCTTGACTATCATATAGTCATTCTTCACTCTCCTTGTCTTCTGTGGTTACCTTTTTATTTTGCCTGCAATCCCTTGCTAAATGTCCCTTTTTCCCACATTTGAAACATTCACCCCTTTTCTTTCTCTCTTCAAAGTCTTCTGATCGTTTATCAGATTGTTTGTTTCCCTGGGTATTTTTCTTGCCCTTCTTCCCAGTTTATACTACAAAGTCTTCTGATCTGTCTTCTACTGCAAATACTTGAGTTTTCTTTTTCTTTTTGCTATTAAAATGCCTTTTGGCATGTCTTGCATATTCAAGTAATGACTGTAATCTACTCGTACGATGATCTACCATGTGCTTTGTAATAATGCTGCTAATGGGTGCAATACTGCCTTTTAAAAATGCATTCTTTAACTGTTGCTCATATGGGGAATCATGTGTTTGGTCTTCAGGTACCTGCATTCCACAATGGTTATTAAAACATTCTAATAATCTGGCATAATATCTATCAACAGTTTCACCTTCTTGTTGTATGCACTGATTAATGCAAGTCCAATCAGCCCTAGGCTTCCATTTTTCAGAGATTCGGTCTGTCAGACCTTTCACTCTGTTGTCCAGTTCTGCGTTACTATGTGAGAGTGGTCTAAGCTCTGCGTCACGGGGATTCCAGTTGCCACTGATCATGTGCCAATCTGGACCTACGATTTGTCTAACTACTTTCTCTACTTCCTCTCCATTCAAATGGTAACATAACCTCATGCCCTGTAAGTCTTCTAAGAATTTTCTAAAATTAACTTTTGGATGGGGAATTCCCTCTGTGGCTTTCCGGATGTCTTCCGGTGTCCACGGTCTATATACTAGAAGAGTTGGATCCTGTCCTGCCTGTCCTGCCTGCAGATTTGGTACTTCTATGAGTGGACATATCTCTTCTTCACTCATAGCTTGTGAATTTTTATTCATTTCATATAATTCAATATCCCCTCTTAAGTTGCGTGTTCGAGACCTGGTCTCAATAGGATCTCTGACAAACGGTTTTGGTTTTGCAGGAACAGCTGGGTATAGCGGAGGTGGATCAGCTTGTCCACTCGCTTCATATTCTGGTAAGGGAAGCGGAGGGGGCGGAGGAGGGGCTGTTGCTATTACCAAGTTATTGTCTTCTTTATCTAAGAACATTGCTTTTGAATTTTTAATCTTTTGTTCCCTGCGGTTTGCTTCCTCAAGCCACCTGTGTGCCTGAGGGACTCCTAATTGTCATTGTTTTTTTAGCTGACCTTTCGCATCTGTTTTAAGTTGTTTAACAAGTTTAATAAGTGAAGGTTTATCTAAATTACCGTCAAATTTGTATTTATCAATCCATTTTGCATAATACTTAACATTATTGGCACGCTGTAACTGCATATATTTCGCGTCTTCGGTTAAGGGCGGGTCTCGGGAACTTTTCGTGCACTGATTTCCCATGTTGCCTTAGCTAAGTTAGAAATTGTTATGTAACCCTTTTTATCATGTGGTACCACGATTTTACACCTTTTCACAGTTTATCTAGAATAACTGCTTACCTATTCTGTTTCCCTGATCTGTGACAAGACAGCAATCTTTTTGTCCCTGATCTGCACATGCAAATCTCCCTGACAAAACAATACTGTAACAAGTCCCTGATCTAAAACAGAAAAAAGGTAAATTCCTCTTTACCTGACCCTCCGTGTGTTGATCCACTGGAACGTTGACTCGTCCTCCAATCCCAAATCAGAAACAGTGGCTGGCCTCTTTCAAACGACAATTCAGTCGGAGGTCTTTCAAAACAGAAGAGCCGATGTGGCCACTTCTCCATATGGGTACATGCCACCGGGCCCAATTCTGACCTGAGCCTAGAGTGAGAGATACTTTCCGGTCCGAAGGACCAAACTGTCAAAGGAAAAATATACTTTAAAAATGATCAAAACATGGTAGGTTCAGGTTAAGGCACTTTGATCTTGCAGCAAGGAGACAAAAACGTGCTAATACAGAGTTTGTCTAACTAGAATAAGGAAATGCAGGCATTTTTATACATTTTCTAATAAGACATTGCCTACCAAGCTGACGTAGTAAATCACAAGTTTTGTCATCATCATTTTGTAGTGATTGTTTTTACAATATTCTGCTGGTACTATCAATTTTTGTGAGAAACTTCCTAAGAAAAACAACGTGACCTTGGCTACCACCGGTTAGATATATGCAATGTTACCATTCAAGGTACTATGGCTAATTCGAGCACAAAGCAAGTATAGATTGCAGTTCATTTCTCTAACAGTCCTTTTGTCTATGTTATCTCTAACTTCTGCAGCTGTGCATGTTCTCATACTTCGAACAGAGCTGATTGTTTAAAATCATTACATTACAGAATATAGCATTGTTCATTCATTTCTTCCTGACCTAGCAGATAATCACCTGCATCTCAAGTACATTTCCAAAAGGCATAAACATGAATATTGCTATGCTAGCAATTATTAGGTCAGAGGGCATCTTGTAATTTCAGAAAGCACACTGCAGTTTCAAAAAGCATCTTTTCGTCTCATATGAAACTCAAATGTATATAAAACAGTGCATATAAAATAGAATGAAAAACATGTTAACTTATTTAGTTTCTAATTAGCATTAAGCATACATACATTAATTCATATTTTTCTGACAGGTGATAAAGGATAATGATGGAAACATACTCACAAGTGAGGAGAGTGTGTTGAGCAGATGGAAAGCGTACTTTGAGGGGTTGATGAATGAAGAGAATGAGAGGGAGAGAAGGTTGGATGATGTGCAGATAGTGAATCATGAAGTGCAGTGAATTAGCTGGGAGGAAGTAAGGATAGCTATGAAGAGGATGAAGAACGGAAAGGCTGTTGGTCCAGATGACATACCTGTAGAAGCATGGAGGTGTTTAGATGAAATGGCAGTGAAGTTTTTAACTAGATTGTTTAATGAAATCTTGGAAAGTGAGAGGATGCCTGAGGAATGGAGAAAAAGTGTTTTGTTACCGATTTTTAAGAAAAAGGGTGATGTGCAGAGCTGTAGTAACTACAGAGGGATTAAACTGATCAGTCACAGCATGAAGCTATGGGAAAGAGTAGTGGAAGCTAGGTTAAGAAGGGAGGTGATGATTAGTGATCAGCAGTATGGTTTCTTGCCAGGAAAGAGCACTACAGATGCGATGTTTGCTCTGAGAATGCTGATGGAGAAGTACAGAGAAGGTCAGAAGGAGTTGCATTGTGTCTTTGTGGATTTAGAGAAAGCATATGACAGGGTGCCTAGAGAGGAGTTGTGGTATTGTATGAGGAAGTCGGGAGTGTCAGAGAAGTATGTAAGAGTGGTACAGGATATGTACGAGGGTAGTTTGACTGCGGTGAGGTCTGCGTTGGGAGTGATGGATGCATTTAAGGTGGAAGTGGGATTGCATCAAGGATCAGTTCTGAGCACATTCTTATTTGCAGTGGTGATGGACAGGTTGACAGACAGGATCAGACAGGAGTCCCCGTGGACTATGATGTTTGCAGATGACATTGTGATCTGTAGTGAGAGTAGGGAACAGGTGGAGGAGACCCTGGAGAGGTAGAGATATGCTCTAGAGAGAAGAGGAATGAAGGTCAGCAGGACTAAGAATATATGTGTGTGAATGAGAGGGAGGATAGAGGAATGGTGAGTAAGCAGGGAGTAGAGGTGGTGAAGGTGGATGAGTTTAAGTACTTGGGAGCAACAGTTCAGAGTGATGGTGAGTGTGGAAGAGAGGTAAAGAAGAGAGAACAGGCAGGATGGAGTGGGTAGAGAAGAGTGTCAGGAGTGATTTGTGGCAGACAAGTACCAGTAAGAGTGAAAGGGAAGGTATACAAGAGGGTAGTGAGACCAGCTATGTTATATGGTTTGGAGACAGTGTATATATATATATATATATATATATATATATATATATATATATATATATATATATATATATATATATATATATATCTACTTTAAAACTAACCGAGACCTGAAAGTTGAAGTTTTGATACTTCTAAAACAATAAAAAAAAAAAAAGAAGAAGAACAATAACAAAAACGTTTTTACATTCTTTTCACCCCACACCTCTTGGTAAATAAATATACCAACCCTGAGATCAATTCAGTGAAATAAACAGTAAATTAAACCACAAATGAAACCAGTAGAGTAAGAACCACAAACCAGTGACCCAAAAAGAAGTAAAACAGCGTTTATTCCTCTGATGTCTCAGCTAATGTCTTCACAGGAGAATAAACAGTAAATATTTCATTCTGCACTTCACAGTCATCTATATTGAAAATGTTCTAAGTTTCAAAATATCGATATTCTGGTTTTGGATGTTTGAAGTTCAAAGTTTTGAAACTTCAAGCTTCTGAAGGATATATATATATATATATATATATATATATATATATATATATATATATATATATATATATATATATATATATATATATATATATATATATATATATATATATATATATATATATATATATATATATATATATATATATATATATATATACACACACACACACACACACACACACACACACACACACATATATATATATATATATATATATATATATATATATATATATATATATATATATATATAGTAAGAAATACAGTCCAGTTTACCAGATAGCCCATTTACTTATCTCAGTAATCCTGTCCAGGTTGGGTGTTCAGTGTTGCAATGGATTTTCCAGGGGTGGAGAGGCTTTCTGCCTGTTGCATCAAGCCTAACAGCACCTTTGCACTATCTATTACTCCTCAATAATGCCCAACCTGCTGGGCCTTAATGTTTGGATATCTTAATATAAATATGCAGATTTTTTTTTTTTCAGTTCAAATGATCATTTAAAATCAGTCAAAATTTAGCAGAGGAAAAGCTGATGAATGTTAGTTGTTGAATGAGAATAACAAAATTATAAAATCTCAAGCAGGTATTGCATTTTTATTTATTACCCATTGTGCCACAGATATCTGCAGCTTCTTTACCGCAGATTGCTCTTATTATTTTGTAAATCTTCTCTGACTATGAGGAAGTGATATTGTCTACATATACGAACTGTGATAATTTTTGAGAAGTATTTTAACATTGCATTAATGGTGAACATTAGACCTTGAAAATTATTTTGCATAACTGACAGAATGTTACAGTGGTAGTATACCTGCATCTCTTACATTCTGACAGCTAAACAGGCAAGAACAACTCTGATTACTAAGGAGCAACACACATGTGACTGATGTAGAAGGTCTACATATCTGAACAGAGTGTTGAATGTAACTGTTATGATTTAAGAACCTTCTAACACATTGCCAACTTATGGACAATGTGTACAAAGGAAACGTTGTTTTTGCTTTAACACATCTCTTAGCTGGCCAGTCTGGGGTGTGGAGGGATAAAGCTCTGACTATGGCTCAGCTGACCCAAGTCCAATCAATTTCTGTAGTGACTGATGGAGTATCAGGGAAGGAAAAGACGTACCCATCCTGGGTGAGAGTGTACCCATCGATATGCTCTCTAAGGGGAGATATGGTCCAAAGGGAGGAATTGCCCTCAGATGCAATCATTGATAGTGGGGGCTGGGGAAAAGGAAGTGAGTAGGGAATAAATACCCCCTACCCCAGAAGGAAGCACAGATGAGCCACATCCCTAGAATTCCCTTAGGATCCTTGAACAGCTTCAGCAATAGTCTGAGGGTTAGGAGCATGGCTGGTAGATCTGGTATGAAAGTTGAGTACCGGGGGATGGGTTGGTACAAAAAAAAATCTCTTAATTGCAGTTGTCAAAATAAAAGTTCATGAAAAATAATAAAAAAATTATTTTAAATGCTTTGATATCTTCCAGTCCCAGTTTTATTTATGGCTTTGTCCAGATGTTTTGCTGTAAGAGGATGAGAGGTATTTATCTTGCTATCTCTCCTGTCTCCAGAATGATACTTCAAACTATCAGTAAGAAACAACTTTCATTTATTAACATCAGTAATGTGCAATCACCACTCTTCAAATAAAGCAAATTAAGGAAAGTCACACCATTCAGAAAATGTCTTCTTGTTATAATAATTAATACAATGGACTGGAATACAGTCATAAGAAATGAAATGCCTACTATTACACTGTATTATTTCAAATTCAATTTATTATTTAATCAAACCATAGTAGTTTCAGTACTTGATATACAAATGTACAAATATATACTACTAGCAGTGTTAAGTAATGATTTTTAAGCCATGCGTCATGCCTTTCAAATACCACATGAGAGAATCAAAGACAAAAGCCCTCAAATTCAGTGATAGTCAAGAACATAAAATTAATATAAAACGTGTGCATTGAAGTTATGATCATATACTGCAAAACAACTTGAGAGGGTCAGAAACATGCATTAAGACTGTGGATGAAAAAATTGAGATGTGTATTACTTATCTGACCTACATTTTTGTACACCATTTTTTTCTGAGTATACCTCATATAGCAATGCATGCAAATAATTACCTGCTTATTCTTTCATTTTCAGTAAATCTCCTTAGCATATTTAACCACATGTTCACTGAAAAGTTAAAACATTTACAATTTTCAGTAAATGCAGATGTAATCAAAGCTATGTTCAGATAACCATAGTTCTAAGAGTGACCCTCAATTCAGGCCTATTGTTGCAGCACACAACTCTAAAACTGAACCACTAGCAGCCTTTATTGATCATTTTTGTAAAACTGTGATGGGTAGTTTAAAATATGGTTTACGAGATTCTTGAATTGTTAAGAGAGATTAACATAGAAAAAGATGATTGGTTTGAAGCTATTGATGTAGTTAGTTTATTCACAGTGATCCCCCATGACATTGGTTTGGAATAATTTATGGAGTGCATGACAAACAGTGGGACAATTAACCAAAGATCAACGAATTGTTAGAGATAGCGCTCAAAAATAATTTTTTCATGTTCGAGGGGGAATATTTTGCCAAAAGACAGGTGTGGCAATGGGGGCAAAATGCGCCCCAGTGTTTGCAAATTTATTGTTAGCCAAATGGGAAAGGAATAATATATTTTTCATCACCCTTCATGTCCAAAATCAAAGTGTATTATAGATTTTTGGACGACATACTTGTGGTTTGTAAAGGTACACAAGAAGAAGTTGTTGAATTTTAGATTATATGAACAGAGTGTCTAGTTATTTGAAATTTACTTATAGGGTTCATGCCCATAAAATAGATTTCCTTGATATTCTATTAACTAAAGGTAACAACTCAGGAGAATTAATTTCAAACATATTTAGAAAGGAAACGTATAGTAATACACTTTTACATTATGATAGTCGCCACCTGGAACATCAACATAGGAGCATAGTGAAGGGTCAGATGGTTCAACTATCTGGATTGGTGAGTTGTGATTTAGATTTTGGCAAGGAGCTTTACAAATTTATAGGAATGTTTAAGGAAAGAAGATACCCTATTAAGCTCTTGCCTGACACTCAAAAGGAGGTCATTAGAAATCGGACCACTAAATTTAGACCTATGCTGAAGATTAGTGTGGACAATTCTGGTGAGGATTGTGTTGGCAAGATTAATTTGGATACCAACTTGCATGGTACAAATAAGTTTCATATGATGGTTGCTCCATAAAATCATGATGCCCCTGATCTAAGCAAAGTATCAGGAGAGCTTGGAAAGGTGTATTTGATGTTGACTTTCAGAATAAATTTGGCTTGAGCCCAAAGTGGTTTATAGCAGGGGCAGGAATATCAAGGCGATCTTAGAAAAGGACACTGGTATGACTAGGAATTTGTCAGTATCCAAGATGCACAAGTGTGGCAGTTGTTTAATATGCAGGTTCATCAATGATGAACCGTATGTTCATATAGATTCTTATGACAATACTTTGAGGTGTCCAGGGCACTGCAACTGTAACACCAAGTTTGTTGTATACCTGGTTGCATGTACCTCATGCCCCACATTTTATGTGGGGAAGATGGTTAGGAGGTTGCATGTGAGAATTATGGAGCACAATAGAGACATTAGAAATGCAAAAACTAGTGCTTTATACACACATAGTCTTGGCTGTGCTAATTTCAAAAAGTTTATTTTCTTTGTAATCAACAGAGCACACATCGATGCCAGAGGAGGTGACCAGTATTTGTGCTTGCAGGTGAAGGAAATGGAATGGCAGCTAAGGTTAAATGACAAGGTTAAACCGGGCATTAATGAGTCCATTTCCATGGCTGGGATATTAAAAATGAGGGCCCAATGTGCATACATGTGTATAAATGTATGTGTGTTTCAGCATGCTTAAAGTGTTTGCAAAATATTTGAAAGACATCAAGAAATATTTTTGAAATGTGTATATGATACATGTTATGTATTTCAACATCAGCTGAAAAATACATTTTAATTCACAAGTGTCTCAGTAGTAATAATTGTGTTTTAGGGCATTATGTTTATGTATAAACATGGTAGCTAATTTTACCTTATTCAAAGTATTTTTATGTGTATTTTAACAGTTAGCATTTTTATAAATATTTTTTTCTATGCTAAGGATATAAATCCCCAAGTCTTTTTTACATGTTAAACTAGTAGGATATGACATCAGTGCTTGGTTTCTCATTTAAATGCATTTTGAACTGCACCAATATGACCCTGATGATGTCTGATTGTTAGCAGGTGAAAGCACTCAGTCTAAGGTGCTTTGCGCATTTTTATTTTTTTATGTGTCGTTAAAGGATCGTTTTGTCTAGCTACACATTGGTTTGGATTTCTTATTTCAAGAATTTTATTTTGTTTGTTTAACATCGCTTACTATGTACATTGCTGAGTTAACTGAATGTCAAATCTAAGTCACATGCTTATTAGAAGTGTTAAAGTGATGGTGATTTTATTTTCCTTGTTCCTGTATAACACATTCCTTTAACAGGTCATTTATGAAACAACTGGCACTTCTAAAGTACACTTGAGAACAAAAGAATATTCAATTCTTCAGAATTTTGCATTTTTTCACCTTGAGCTGTTTTGAAGAAAATCTAGGTCAAAGTTCATTACTGATGTCTGTGAAAGAAAAAACAGAATTTTCTATTCTTCTCATTTCTCAAGTATATCTGTGAGCAATCTACTCAAAATAACACCTTTTTTTCTTTTATTAGAAGTGAAGAATTGGTAAGACAAAGGTAATAGTAATGTTTAATATTGGAATGTCAATATATAATGTGCTTACATTTCACATGTTAATAGCCTATGCTATAGAGTTATTAACTTTAACTATACATATTAACTGTACATATTAATTGAAAGAATTAAAGTTAGATATGTGTTACTGGTGAGAACAACTTAAAAGAACTAAGGAGAGTGGGAAACATACAGAAGAAATTAGCAGCTGCCGTGTGCTGTGATTTGTCATTTCCATATGCTGTTGACAGATTCTGGTGTCATCATGTAAAGCTTAGACCAGAACAGCAGTTCACAATGGCTAAACACATGCATTCAAATTAAATAATCTGGAATTCTTTTATATATAGTCAAGATTGCTTGTAATATTAGAATTAATAACAGTAAACATCTTCTGAATAATATGCATACATGCAATGAATGCAATATTCACTATGTTAGGTTAATAGAGCAGTATCAGTAAATTAAGAAATATGTATATATAATACAATCTAATTAATTAGTTATGATTAAATCCCTCTTTAATGGGAGATTTTAGAAATACAAAATATAATGAATAAGATAAAATACTATTGGGAAAATAAGTCAGATATCTATTACATATACCTGATTATGACAGAAACATGAATGTAAAAGGTATCATAATATACATTTAAAATCATATAACATATTTTAAAGTAATCTAAAAAGCTAAAATTTGAATCTTGGCCATCTGAACTTTGAAGCTTTTTACATGTTGTATGTGAATAGATTTACTAAGACTACCTGAAATAACCAATTTTTAGGAGTCCCATAGCATGACTTTACTAACTTGACCATTATCATTCAAAGATAAAAAATTCTCAGTTTGTTCCTTAAGGTAACACTTTTTTTCTCCAATAGTATTTTATTGGCTTACATAAGAGGTATCAGAGAGTACAACAAGCATATAAAATCCCAGAAAAACAATTCAGGTGCAATGCAGGCAAATTTTGAAAGTCATTCAAATAACATTATATACCCCTCAAAGCATACAATAACAACTATGTACAAACATATACATAAAGCAAAATTCTACTGCAAATTATAAAGTATAAAGTACATTAGTACCCCCCTAGACGGTTGGACCAGCAAAGTGGGGCATCTCAGATCTAAAAAAGGACTAATTCCAAAATGTTTTGATTAATTATGCATTACATCAATCTCCCTGAATGAGGTCAAAAATCAATTTCCAAAATTTCTGGAAGTGGATTTGTTTAATAGGAGTTTTTGTGATGATATGTATTTTATTGTTAGTTTCCTGAAACCATTCCAAGATAATTTGGTGCGATCTAGCCAATTTTTTGTTATATATATTTAATCAGTAGACAGAGAGTAATAAGTACTTGTAATTTCAGCTAAATAAACAAACGTGAAAGCACCCAAAGCAACCAATAAGTCCAAAAAGAGTGCAATGGGCTAAAACGAGAGAACGAAGAGCTATTATCCAACTCAATTTATTAAACAGAAATACGTAAGACACATTAACGCTTTTAAAAAACAACCACGCTTTTTCGTCCTCAACATTCGGAGTTCATCAGATATACATTAATAAATACCAACTGCTTCTTATATATAATAATTAAAAGCAATCAGCCAATAGTGTCTTTACAAACCATTTTAAATGGACAAATCAACATTCAATTAGGGCTCATGAATATTCATAATCATTATATACATATGCATGATTCATTTCATATGTACTTAAAAAATATATATTAACAACTTTTTTTTTTAAAAATTTAAAAAAAACTTGTAATTTCAGCTCGGGTAATCTAATATCTGTAATGTGCAATATTGCTAGTTCCCAAGATAGTGTTAATTTTTAGTCTTTTCAGGCTTGTTGGCTGTTGGTGAAGCACCCACCAAGAGGAGAAAATGCTGAGAGAAGAAAGGAGCCACTTTTGAGATTTTAAGTATTTTTCCTCTGTTTATTTGCTAAGTTTTTCTGCATAGCCGCCTATTTTGAGCATTTTCCGGCTTGTTAAATTTGATTTCTGCATTAGTAACTGTATTTAGAGCACAACCTAGAGCTGTTTACTGAATTTCCTGTTTGCACTTATTATTAAAATCGTTTTTTTCTCAAAACTTACATTTTATCTGTCTTTGGCCTAGCACTCTTGTGTGGGGTCATTTACTGCACTGTTATAACTTGTTGATACTTGTGAACCTCTGCTATCTCTGAAAAAACAAAAAAAAAAAACAAAAAAATCTTGCTTTTTTCCCACTTTTCTGTGATTTAAAAAAGTTCAGTTACAGGCTTGCTGTTCTTGAACTGTTTGTAAGTTTCTGTGAGGCCATTTTTTGCTTGGGCTAAAGGGAAGTCTCTCTATTGATCAGTGGCAGTGAAAAACATTGAGCAACCTGCCTGCCCCTATTGGAGTGGTTACTGACTTGAAACTGTAGTTTTATTGGCCATTTTGGGTCAATTCCTAACTCCTTCATCTTCCTCTCTTAAAACCCTCTTTTGCGCGGTTTTGCACGTTTTTGTGCATAGCGCAACAGCGGGCAGCACCACCTAATTGGGTTTAAACTATTCCTGGCTCCACAAAGTCTGCTCTTCACTTTTTCCCTTGGAACTGCTCTATCTCTCATTTTAAACACCATATTCTCATTCTAAGGCCCTTCACTGGTCCAATTAAGTAATCCTACAAGTTAGCACTATTAAACCATAAGCACTACTTACTCTTATACTCTCTACGATTACCCTGTCCTCTATTGGTCCATCTTAAATTCAGTTTCCCTATTACTCTAGCATGTCCAAAGGTCAGTCAATGGTTTCCTCTCCAGTCCAGCTGGTGAATCTGGGAATTTTGAGGCAATGTTACAACTGTCTCATGTACACGGACAACCCTCTCCTCCACCAAACAGGTTCAAATATATGTGAGAGATGCAACTATTTAGGCAAACTGGAGGCTGAGCTCTCTCATCTCAAAACTGGTGTAACCAGTCAGGAGGAGAAGGTAACCTCACACAACACAATTCCAGTATCACATTGTCCCACCACATCAGCGAACCAAACACATAAATACACAAAAACATACTCGGAGGCTCTAAATAAAAATCTACCTAAGCAACAGAGACATCCAAAGCAGACATCCAAGCAAACGCTACCTCAAAACAAAACACACACAACACATAAACCACAAAGTCAGTGTGCCAAGCAGCCACAGCCCTTAAGGCTGAATAACACACCTGATACTCTTGTTATAGGTGACTCTATTGTCAGACACACTGATGTCCCGCTCACCAGGCTGAATAAAGAGAAGGTCATGTTGAGCTGCCTGTCGGGTGCTAGGATCCAACACATAACGCAAGCACTCAGGTCACTCCAAAGCAAATACAAATATGACTCAGTCATTGTACATGCTGGTGTGAATAACCTGAGACGTACCTCCCTGCACTACATGAAAAGAGACATAGAGAAGCTTTCTGATCATGTAGCCCAGGCTGGTATGACCCTGACTTTGAGCAGCATCTTACCCTCACCTAGAATGATGCCACAGTACAAAGACAAAATGATCGATTTTAACAATTGGCTAAAATTTTGGTGTCATTCAAAGGGGATCCAGTGTCTGTCAGCCTGGGATGACATGCTCGACAAGCCATGTTGCTTCGCTAGGGTTGGCTTGCACCTGTCACCACTGGGCTTTCGGATATTGGCAAAGGCTCTTGCCACCCCCATAGTGCCTTTTTAGGCAAGGCTCAAAAGTCAAACCCACCCCCATAGACAGCACAAGGAACAAGAAACTAAGGGTAATGCTGCTAAACACCAGAAGTCTTAACCTCAAGATGCACGCACTCGAAGCTCTCCTCAGTATGGAGAACATCGATATCTGTGCAGTGACAGAAACCTGGTTCAAGGCTCCAGAGAGCACCCCAGCACTACCAGGCTATACCTCATATCATGCTTTTTGGCCCCAAAACCCGGACCGAACCACAAAAGGAGGGGGAGTTTCCATATTTATCAAGGATATCCACACCTCCAGGTTAGTGGCATTCCACGAGGTATTGGAGACCATCCATGTGCAACTAACAGTGGGCAAGACTGCTTTTCAGTTTATAGCATCCTACAGACCACCCTCTCAAAGTCAGGAATCCCACTCGGCTTTCCTGAAAACATTGGAGAACATGAAGATCTCTCCGAACAGAATTATATTGGGTTACTTCAACTACCCAAACATTGACTGGGAGCACTACTCAAGCCCCAGCACCTTAGCCCAAAGATTCCTGGAAATTATAAACTCAAATGCTATGGAACAACTAGTCACCACTCCCACAAGTGGGGACAACATACTAGACCTGATCATTACCAACATGGGGACTCTATGCTCCACACCAGAAGTATATCCCTCATTGGTAAGATCAGACCATAAATTAATTTCACTGGATGTCCACATCCCGACCCCACCCTCAGCCCAGAAAACCACAGTGAAAAACTTCTCAAAACCGAAGTGGAATCCTTCAAGGCCCCAGGGCCAGTGGAAACTATGGCCCAAACTGCAGAATCCTATATAAATGCATTCTACGGACATCTCCAGGAATGTATGGATCATGCTATCCCAAACAAAACCAAGACCCAATCATCCAAAGGCAGGCGTCCAGTCTGGTGGACCCCTGCCATAAATAAACTGCACAACAGAAGGAGGAAGCTACTACATGATAGAGCAAAATCCCTAATAGGGAAGGCATCTCTGATCAGTTCTAGCATAAAATTACGATCCCTCATAAAATCCTCCAAGGCCAGCTTCTAGAGAAAAATTGCACAGGACACCAAAGAAAATCATAAGGCTTTTTTCAGTTATGTTAGAAACCTGGGATGCAACTCCCAGACTTGTTCTGAGTTGATTCTAAACGACAAAAAATACACTGAACCCACAGACATTGCCAATATCCTGGCAGACAGGTTCAGTGCAAACTTCTCCACCCCCTCCCCCCCAAAAGAGCAAGTATCTATCCCGGCAGAGGGCTGCCTCCCAAACATCTCAGATGCTCAGGTGAAGGCTGCCCTCTCCAAAGCACAAAACACTGTTTCCATGGGAACAGATGGCGTCGCAGGTTGCGTCCTACAAGAACTACAAGAGGAACTAATCCCTCAAATAAAACAGCTATACAATCTCAGCCTTACTACAGGATATGTGCCCACAGAATGGCGTACAGCAACAGTGATCCCACTCCACAAAGGTGGAGCCTCTACGGACCCTGGAAACTATCGCCCCATAAGCCTGACTAGCTTAGTCTGCAAGGCTATGGAGAGGATCATCATGAAGCTCATAAATAAAGACATTGGGGACCTACAGACACTAGATCCTACCCAGTTCGGCTTTGTCAAGGGCAGATCCTGCCTTTTGAACCTGGTTGTCTTCTTTGAAACAGTCACCAAAGCCATAGATAAAGGGAAGGTAGTCCACACAGCCTATCTGGACCTTGCAAAGGCATTTGACACAATACCCCACTCGGGCATCATAGATAAGCTATCCAGCTTAAATATAAACCCTTATGTCACAAGATGGGTCGCAAACTGGCTCAAAGACAGAACCCACAGAGTGAGAGTTGCTGGAGCCATGTCAGACTCAAAACCGGTCACAAGTGGCATCCCACAGGGTTCTGTCCTGGGACTACTCTTGTTCGGTATATACTTTTCAGAGGTGCAGGCAAACGTGGGAGGACTATGGCTCACCAAGTTCACAGACGACTGCAAACTGGGTGCCATAATCAACTCTCCAGCTGACACAAACATCCTTCAAAAAGGTCTCACAGAGACAGATAACTGGTGCCAGCGCCATGGTTTAAAGCTAAATGCCAAAAAATGTATAGTCATACCCTTTGGCAAAAACAATGTGCCCACAAATTACCACATAGGCGGAAACCCATTAAGTACAGAGAAAGTTGTTAGGGACCTGGGGACCCAAGTTGATAGCAATCTCTCCTTTGAAAACCACATTGCCAAAGTTGTTAGAAAGACCTTCTACATAGCCCACCTCATCACGAAGGGTTTCACATCTAGATCAAGAGAAGTAATCATGCCCCTTTATTCATCCCTCATCAGGCCCATCATAGAATACAATGCCCCTTTTGGGATGTACCTTACCCGACACCTGCAGCAATTAGAAAGACCCCAAAAGTATCTCACCAAGAGGATCAAGGGTCTTAAACAGATGCCATATGTTGCTCGGTTAAAAAAACTCCAGCTCTACTCAGTTGCATACCGCCTACTTCGAGGCGATCTATGCCTGACATACAAAGCTATGTCAAATCCAGAATTAATGGACATGCTCCACATCAGTAAATCTAAATCCCTTAGAGCCACATGCTCGAGGGACTTGAACCTCAGCACAGAAATAAATAGAACTTGCTGGAGGGACAGGTTCATAACCCAGAGGCTCCCTTCACTCTGGAATAGAATTCCAGTTCTTGTGAGGCAGAGCACCTCACTGAATCTCTTCAAGAAGAATCTCGATAAGTGGATGGGGGATCGTAGGTTTATCCCAGGGATTACTCCCGTGTCACTATTAGACAGAGGCACAGTAAACTAAACCTTAAAAGGGGCACAGTATACTCAAATCAAGGGGTGACGTAAGCCATACAGAATCAGGCTAGGCTTATAATTGCCCCAGGGCAGATAGCCTAGTATGAACCTATGAACCTATGTACCTATCCCATTTTTTAATCTAACTTTGAGAGAGCACCAAACCTTATATGTGTGGTTGCATGACCACAGGATGTGTAGAAGATCTGCTTGAGGAAAGGAGTAGCATGAACATGCTGAGGATATATTAGGATTAAATTTATTTAGTGTGCAGGGTGTGAAGTAGGAGTTATTATTAATCATTAACTGTCTATAGATTAATTTCTTGAATGGTGAAAACTTGAGAGGGTTGTATTGCCTTAAGTTTTTGTTCCTCTCTAAGGCTGGCATTTTGTTGATTCCAGTAGTTAGAAAATAACACATTTTGGAACTTATAGGCCACTACCATTTTGTAAGAGTTTGATAGCATATTTTTTTCCTGGATAAGTTGATAATGAAATTCATTGTACTTACTCTGTCATTCATAATGTTCAGATCATCAGCAATAATTGATGCAAGAAGTTCCCTGAGTTGGCATAGGATAATAATGTATTTTTGGGTTTACTATCATATACCCGAAATGTACTTGGTCGACTGTTCACATGGTCGACCGAGATTGTGCTAAATTCACAATGTTGAACACTGGGATTGCCAAAATACAATGTCAATTGCCACCTAGGGATGGGTTTTAACATGAGTCGAGATAGGGGCACAAGTGTATTTCAGCAATATCAGTGTTCGACATTGCCTACGGTCAACATTCCAATTTTTGAACGAACTGGCATCGACCTACTTCACTTCGAATAAATGATAGTAAACTGTATTTTTGACCTAGTTCTAGATCACATCTCATGTCTCGTATTGATTTCCTTTTGCATTTATGTATATCCCATACAGTGTAATCCATAATAAGAGTATAGTCCGAGAGATTAATCATTTTGTTATTTAGTTTAATATAGGGATTCATGTGGATTGGTTAAATAAGCAGAAGGACCCTATCCAGCTCTATAAATGTTATCAAGCTCTGAAATATCCTAACTCTGTTTCAGAATAGAGTTTATAGAAATATTATTTAAGCTTGAAGTCATTAGGAAGGGGAGAGCTTCCTTAAGGTAACACTTAAAGCTGAAACTTGAGTGTTTTATTGCTGAATTAGTACACTCATTTTTGATAGAAATTAAAGTAGATTTTAAAGTCTGTTTGAATCCAGGAAAAGAGAATGGAATTTATATTGAACACTTTGTAACTTCTGAATGCAAAATACACTGCATTTTTTACTCAATAAAAATAGTAAGCCATCCTGTTCAACCTCAGTAATGTACATATTTTTATGAAGTAATTTAATAAGCTAACTGATATTTAAATATTTTGATGTGTTAAGAGTGCTACAGAAATTTGAGATATAGACACTTGTACTTTAAAAACTAATTCAAAGCATTTTGTTAGAGCTATAAAATATGTTTGTGTGTTTTGACATAATAAAGGTATATGTACATTGATTTCTCTTTTATATTATAGTTTAGTATGATAAGATTACCTGTGACCTTTAAGTTTACAGATGTCTTTATCACTTCAGGTCCAACTCTGTTTTACTTATTTATTTAGAGGTCTAGTTATAAAAATGTTAAATGAGTGAATAATTTGGGAATATTAAATGGGCAATTTCTACTACTGTAACATAAATAGGTATATAGTATACTATTCAGTTGATTATTTAATATTTATAATTAAAAGAAGAGGATTATCAAATTTGTATACAGTAATGGGGAGAGTTTTAAATGGGAAAATATATCAATTAATTAACAGTCTTATTATTTTGATATGTATATAATATTATATTAATTATTTGAAAGTCATGGTAGCCTCTGATGAATGTTTAAATCTTGCTAGCTACAGTGATAGTATAGTAGTTTGACTGTTCAACAGGCAAATTAGGAACTTTGGTATCTATGGCAGGTTGCTTTTTAGCAATATGTATACAGTTATAGTTGTAGACATGTCTTTGTTTTTGTTATTTTTGAATTTTAGTAGTTTAGTTTGTTTAAAGGAAGAATTCAAAAAATCTAGAATGTTAAGATAGTGTGGGAGGAATGCATGAGAGTCTTATATATAATTGAATTAATACTGTATGGTGGATAGATATGTCATATTATCTTTTAAAATAAGTCTTTTAAATACAGTCTGGACAGTTGCAATATATTATTTATTAATATAAATTCACTAAATAATGACAGCAAAAGGAAATCATAAACACGATATCTAAAATTAAACAGAGAAGTCATTATATTCTTGCAAGAGACTCACTTGACAGATAAAGGTATACAATATTTCTTTAACTTAGGTTATCAAATGTTATTATCTGCTTCTTTTCACCAAAAAAGGAGAGGAGATCCTGCACTTCGGAGAAAATCCACTGTAATGTCTAAGGTCATGGAATCCATTAATAATCCCAAAGGAATATATACATTTTTAATAATTAAATATAATTGCAAACTCTATACGCTAGCTAATTTTTACAGGATTCTTGGAATAGGTGCTAGAGTAGCTAATGGTTCACTTAAACTTACTATAAAGTCATTGGAAGGGTAGATTTAATTTTAACAGGAGATTTTAACTGCATATCTTGTATAGAAGATACAAGTAAACAAAAGAAAGCTAAAATACTGGCATCAGCTAAAGCACTAAATAGATAGATTAATAATAATAGTTTGGTTGCTTTACTAGTAAAAGCAGAAGATAAGTCATTGTTCTTCACTCATTATTCTTAGGTGCATATGACACAAACTATAATTGATAAGATTTATGCTTCTATAGATTTACTTATTAGTGAATTATTTTAAAGCTATTCCTTGTCCTTTATCTGATCATAATGCACTAAGTATTAATATAGCAATAGATAAAAGCCAATGCCAGATTATTTATAGAAACCCAGTGTATATGATGGAATTTAAAAAGTTTAAGTGTTACCTTAAAAAACAAATTGAAATTTTTTTTTATCTTTGAATGATAATGGTTAGGTTAGTAAAGTCATACTATTGGAGTCATAAAAGATGCATATTAAAGACAGAATGTGAAGATGGGCTAGTAATAAGATGAAAGAGTGGGAGAAACAGTTGTTAGAGATACAAGATGAAATAGACAAAGTGAGGTTTGAAGAACAAACAAAAAACAGATAATGCTGTAGTTATTAAAACATTAATAGCAAAATGTCTAAACAATTTTAACACATAAAGAGAAGAAAGCTTTAAAAATAAAATTGCATAGTCATGTGATAATTTCAAAATGTCTACATAGAGTGGCTAATAGAATTAAGATGTTAAGCAAAAAGGCACACATCAATAAGCTTACTTCAGATACAGAGGAAATGCTTAATATATTTTAAAAAATCCATGAGGATCTTAATACAGAAAAAATAATAATCCATATGATTATAACATTGGTAATTATTTAAAGAAAATGTTACTAATAAATAACCAACAAATATATTTGTTGAATAAGCCTATTACCCTGATAGAAGTTAAAGAAGCTTTAAAAATGGTAAACATTGTAAAGTCCCAGGGTTAGTTGGTTTAAGTATGGAATTATATAGTCTGTTTCAGTTAAACATTTTAGAATTACTGAGTGACATTTTCAGGATAATTTAGAGTGAAAAAATAATTCCTCCCTCATGGAAATATTCTGTAATCTCACCTATACTTAAACAAGAAAAGGATAATAAGTTATTCCCCTCATATTTACCCATTTCATTATTAAATGTAGACTATAAAACATTTACTTCTATTTTCACAACAATATTAAGAGATATAGTGTATAAATTAGTAAATAAAGATCAAACAGGATTTATAGTCAATAGATTAACATACAATATAAAAAGGTAGTAACTATCTTAGATTTAGCAAAAGGAGTGAACAAGAAATTGTTCCCAATTAGCTTAGATATCAAGAGATCTTGTGATTCTGCAGATTGAAACTACCTTGTTACCACTTTAGAAGTATTTGTATTTCCAGAATAGTTTATTGGAATATTAAAATAATGCTGTATAGAGACTCCAAAGCATATGTCAAAATTGGATTGTATTGATTGATTCAATGATTCAATTTAATCAAAGGAACAAAACAAGAGTATCCGTTGACCCCTTTACTATTTGCATTAGTTATCAAACCCTTAGCTATTAGTGTAAGAAACAATTAAAAAAAATGATGGATTCTCAATTAACAGAGATTGTATAGTATAATTGGGAAGGAAAAAAAAACTAAAATATTTAGGAATAAAAATCTATTGAGATGTGAGTAAGATTAGTAATACAAATTTTGAAAGAGTAATTAGAAAAGTGTTATTTCTTATTAAAAATACAATTATTTTTTTTCTTTACTTTTGAAAATAGGTTAGTGCTTATTAAAATGATTATATTACACAAATATATATACTGCATATATTCTCTCTCTCTCTCTCTATATATATATATAGATATATATCTATATATATATATATATATATATATATATATATATATATATATATATATATATATATTGCATTCAGTAGCTTTAATACCTGACAAAAACTTAAAGAAAATAGAAAAAATGTAACCTTCATTCTTTTGGTATCCTAAAAAGCTGAGAATTGCTTATAGAAATTGTATAAGACTATGATATTATTGTCATATTAGCTTTTCAGATGTAGAATTGTATTTTGTTGGTGCAAGTTTTAACTGTATTATAAACTGGATAGACTCAAATTATATTAGTGAATGGAAAACCATCCATAAGTATATTATACTAAATTCTTATAAGTTTATTAAAGATGATAAACCAGAAATATGTAATAATCCTTTAATCTGGTTAACAAAATTTACCTTAGAAAGACATTATTTTCAATATTTAGACTCTACATATATAAAATCAATTCTTAAAACAATTTAGAAACATGAACAAGTTTTTAAAACTCCATTATATTGAAATGGAAATTTTTGTGATTTCCCGTTGCACATAAGATTATCGTGATGATTCAATGCAGTCCTCTCATTGTGTAACAATATGTGAAGTTGAAGATCTTCCTTTCTGTATATATATATATATATATATTGCACATATGTTAAATTAATAAAAAAGTAAAAAATAATTATATATTTATATATATATTTATATATATATATATATATATATATATATATATATATATATATATATACATATATATATATATATAGATATATATATATATATATATATATATATATATATATATATATATATATATATATATATATATATATATATCCTTTTCCTCACTGTACTACATTCTTGGAGCTGGTATATATAATTCACAAATTCACAGAGGGTGTGGGGGGGTGCAAAAAAGGTAGATTTTGTTTTTAAATGTTCGAGTTTTTGGAAACTCGATCTTATGGACTCTTTGATATTTTTTCAAGTTTCCAAAATGTCAATCATCTAACATAGACCCATGTATGCATATATATATATATATATATATATATATATATATATATATATATATATATATATACCATATATATCTCCCGGTTGCAGAGGCTGCCCTCATCCTCTATTGCACAGAGTGTTTTATTAGTCATGGTTCAGCCTGCAGTCATTGTTTGATCACATAAGGTACTAGGGCACAGCATTATGTTACATGCTTTACAGACATCACACATCACTTTGTGTTTGACCTAGGTGTAGGTCTCTAATACTTACTGGTGGCACACTATCTTTCTTCAGGACCAGATCAAGTCTGACTTGTTATTTAAAATAAATATTTTGACTTCAAATAAAAATGTTGATCATGTCATTATTTTCACCTCATGGTGTAGAACAGAAAAGATTGATCTATATTGACAGATGAAACTGGGGCACTGCTTTGAGTTGGCAAGTTAACTTGGTACTCACATTGAGGGGATTTAAACTATTAATATTTAAAGAAACTCTTGCAAAAAATATTTTTGGCATTACATTGTGTCAGTATACAGTAGTTGTCAACATTTGTCCTCAGCATTATTAATTGTTCAAATAGCTGAGAGAACTCTGACAAAGCATCTTTTGTTTTTTTTTTTTTTTTGTTTTTTTCAAAGTATTTTCTTGAAGTCTTGCAGTTAGTGCTGCATCCCTTTGAAATGTAGCCAGATTCTAGCAGATAAAGATGGTTGTAAAGAGATATGTATGATTCAGAAATTGGAGGTTCATAAGTAAATACTAGGCATGCACTTCGAAGGCAATTGAAGACACTAGCCCAGTTTCCAAAAACTCTGGAAATTACTTGTTTGAGGTCACTCAATAGGCAAATGAAGGCTGGTGTAATTAAATAGTGGACCACACTATATAACTCATCTGCTGTGTCTGCCAGGCAGTTGTTGAATCATTCATCCACCTGCCTGGGAACTGAACTCACATATATCTTATCTTCCAGCACTAAAAAGAAAAATTCTACCTGTGAATCCTCAAATATTATGCTTCAATCATAATGGTTTGGAGGATCAACAACTCTAAATGGGCATGCAACAGTCTACAGAGGTGAATTAGTATACAGATATAGCCTGTTAAAAAGTCAACCTTTTCAAGCCACACAATCCATGTGCCATGACTAAGTTCTTTTACTGCAGCTGTTATTCCTTTTGACTTGCACATTACAGCTTTTTAAGTTACAACTGTTACAAGGATGTGTGTTCATGTGTGTGTGTGTGTGTGTGTGTGTGTGTGTGTGCGTGTGTGTATGTGTGCGTGTGTTCATCTGTATGTCTATCTGTCTATGTAGATGTTATACTTTGGTTGTTAAATTCTTTGTCCAACAGCAATTATACAGTACTTTATATCCTACACTATTAAAGAGAGGAACTCTTTTACTCAATAAAAAGGTAACAAAAATTTGCTAAACAAATATAAAATCACTTAAAAGCTACCCCATTTTCTAATGGTAGGCAGGACTAGGAATTAATGGACCTTCTAGGGGTGGGAAATCTCTCTGCCTACAGAATATGACCACACTGCACCCTTGAGTAACCCTTTATTTCTCTGTAATGTCATCTGTTTCATACATTATTTGTTTGCTTCATGTCTACTTACTTTAATTGTTTTTATGTTGTATTTCCTTGCTACAGAAGGGGTTAGGGATAGGAAATTGAAAAGGGAGCAGGAATGTGAAAAACTGTTAAATTGTCAAATTATATTTGTCTGAGTAGTAAGTGTCATGCAAGGGCTATACATCCATGTTTTCCAACAAAGCTATTATTAGTTACCTGGAATGTTTTTAAGCATCTCATTCTTGAGGAAATGTGCCAAGCGTTGAGGTTAATGTTTCAAATGTGAAAGTAACAGCCATGAAACACAGAAAAGGGTTATTCCAAAAATAAAACTGTGAATGCCAGATGATGCAAGTAAAAAATATGAAAATTATGGCAAGGTATATCCATATATGCCTGTACCTGCACGGGCATGTATGTGTGTGTGAGGAGCATAGTACAGGAAGAATCATTCTGGTTAGCTAGATTGACTTCTCACTTCTAATTTAGGGAAAAAAGCTCTGCATCAGATTTAAATATCTCTAATGGACATAAGTAAGAAAAAGAGAATATCAGATACAGTAAGGAAAGCAGCAATTTTTTTCATGCTAATATACAAGTACCTCCAAGTGTGAGTCAGTAATTAAAGCTAGTAACTTTGTAAGCATTATTGTGCATTCTGAAAGATTTGAAAGCTTGCCTTCTCTGTCCACCCCAGTTTCCTCTACCTAAGTAAAGTAAACACCTGTTTCTTTGCCCACCCACAGCAGTACATGCATTCATTTATTCATTCATTCAGTTATACTCACACACACACACACACACACACACACACACACACACACACACACACACACACACACACACACACAGCATTCAAATTGTTGTGAATTTCACTGTCATATACATTATTAGTTTATGATTGTATTGTAACACATTTATTCCAAATATCTCAAATGAGGGAATAAGGCATATGACAGAAGATATCCAATAATAAAAGGTTACAATACTACATTGCATGTTTTTACTTTTCTTGGAGACAAACCTCAAAAACAAAATTTACTATATCAGCACTGAGAATATTTTGATTCCCAAAGCTGCTAGTATTAATACTTAAAATTTGAAAGGAAAATTTCACACTTTAAATATTCTTGGTTATGCAGAGCTGCTGCTTACTTTATATGCAGCCTAGGTGTCAAAGCATTTAGACAGAATACATCTAATCATTTTGGTCAATTCATGCTGTTACACAAATAAAAGGCAGAATTATCCATCTTTACATTAGTCTATGCCTCCCTTATGGGAGCTTTTCATAGATGCACACTAGGATTATAAGTATTTTGCGAGTCCATTAAGGCACAGCCCAGGAAACAAAGCATTCACTAGTTTTACTCCACAGCTGCATTCCCACACTGCTAGAATTAAAATAACTGAAAAACTGAAGCATATCTGAAGGGGTGTGAGAAAACTGTTACATGCATAAGTGGAACTGTTGCATTCCCTCTTTTACTGACTCAAATATACCAGTATAGCATATAAATATCAGTTTTGTGAGAAAGATTTATCCTGTAGTCCAAAGTTTAACTCTCCCATTCTATATTCTATATATTTTGTGTAACTCACAGCAAGTGACTTAACCAAACAATGCCCCCAGGCAAATTCCTGTTCTGCTCAGGTTAGCAAATATAATCAAATAAACAAATAGGTATTTAAATAAACACATACAGGCATATATACATAAATACAATCCTAACACTTTAGAGATCATTCGGATAAATATCGATGAATATCCATAGCATTATCGCGTTTGGTTTTCTATACTAAATTCTACCAAAAAGTCTCTCCTTCCTTAACCTGTGACAAAGTTTAAGTCCTTTGAATCCTTAATCTCTGTCATGGGTATTAAGTATCCACATAATTGATATACGCATATTGGAAAATATACTGTATGTTGCTTAAGAAGGAAACAAAATATATAATCTGACTAACTTTTCTATTATTTTTAAACATAAATTTTTGAAGGTGGTGTGTATATTACTGCTTATGACAAGTGACATGATATACTCACACTCAACAAACGATCCCCTTATTCAGACTGATTTAAGGATTCTAGTCATCATTTTAAATTATGTGAAATAATATTAAAATGTTCACATAAAGTAATCTGGATTTGAGTCTCAATTTAAAGATCAATACTACACCTGGAAAACTTGTATTAGTGAGTAATGGCACAGTCACCAAAAAAAGGTTCATAAGGTCAATTAATATTATTTTACCACAAACAAAGCAGGCTGTCTTATCATAGCCCTTATTTCCAAGATAAAACCTGCATACAAATACATTCTAATAAAAAGTGTAGCATAGTAAAACAGTAGTCAAAGAATAAAAGGCACCAAATGTAGATAAAGATAGTCCTTGTAAAACAGACAATGAAAAAAAAAAAAAAAAACAAGAAACAAAGGACTAAACAGCAGGGTTAAAAAACTGAAAACTTTAATTCCATTTTCAGTTTTTTAGTTCTGCTGTTTAGTCCTTTGTTTCTTGCTTTTTCATAGTAAAATAATAACCATTATTATAACTGCAATGTGCATTACTATATGGGCTTCTAAAGCAGTGATCATACCTATATTTTATTTAACAGTAATTAAATATGCTCCCACATTTTTAAGAATAAGCCTTAGACATGTATGCCAGTGATAAAAAACATAACTACAATAGGGCTTGAGTTAAGCTAAATATTTTATCAATAAAATTATCATTTTAATAATTAGGAGTTTCTGTGCAAAATTAATTTAGACATAACTTTAGACAGCAAGCTCGTAAGTGTCCTGCCTGCATAAAATGTTGTTTACTTTGAGTGAAATGCTATCATCCGCTTAGATCTCTAATATGAAAGTACTACTTTTACCATTTGCAAAGAACAATAAACTTAATGATAAGACTCAGTTCATTAAGCAGGCTGGCATAACTGAAGTAGTAGGTAAAAACATGATACTTATTTACATTGAGATTAAAGAAAACTGTGTTCTGAAGTATATATCTGAAATAATTATGGAAGTAATACTCGAAGGAACCTCTTTATTGACTTTTCTGTATGAATTAGCATGAGAAGAATGTGGCATGCAAGGAGTGGATCATTTTTATTGGTACTAAATGCCATTCACTCATGGAGGTATTTGTCCCTGAAGTCTTGACTGGTGATAGGAGTGTCATCCTCAGACAAGCTTTGCGTGGGAATTTAATCCCAAACTTAAAGGCATGAAATGTCAAAACCATCAGAGTGAGTGAAGAGTTCTTTCTTTCATCTAGACGCTTACCTACAACCAGTCTTGTCAGGTGAATGGTTTATCTTGGTAATTTCTTTTCAAGTAGAATGGAACACATGGATTGAATGGTTAGTTTTCCAAGGAAAACTAAATATTGTTAAGTTTTGTGTTCATTTGTCTGCATTTGTGCCATATATAGTCGTAGGTCAACACAGTAAATGTCCATATGGGCTAATACCTTTTCTGGCTGTGAAAAATAGCAAACACTCATATGAGCAAATGCTGTTTTCAATGAAGTTTTTGCCTTTTTTATGGGACGATGGTGTTTTTTTTTTTTTGCTTTTTTTTTTTATCAGGAACCTTTTGGGTTTCTTCAACAACTCAATACATTTAATAAGATGCCTCTCAAAGGGAGCACTGTATTTGCTGATTGGCCTGATTGACATAGACTATACAGGGTAAGGATTTCTTTGGATCTAGGGAAAATGCCCTTTGTGATCAACTGGGCCAGACAGATACATTTCCTAACCATTGTTGCAACATGCTGATTAAAGCATAGGGTGATATTTATTTATATAACAAGGTCTCTCACATCCTCATTTTGAAGTGGGATGCTTTCTATACTGTAAACTTGGTGGAGGAGTTGTTTACCAAATGCAAAAATATTGCATTTTTCATGATTTTGTTTTAGCCCATTTTCAGAGCACCAGCTATTAGCATGTGTAAGCTCACTTTTAGCTTCTGCATATGAGACAGGATTTACCACCTAGTTTACAATTATCTACAAACTTAGCTAAGCATTGTGCCCTGTTTTTGATTTGGAGATCAAAGAAATATATGCTGAGTAGCAGAAGTCCCAGCATGGATCCTTGTGGTACCCCACTAGTTACTTTTATGTTCTATGAGCATGCATCTGACACCCACACAGCATGTGTTCTTTCCCACAGCCAATTAGCTATCCATTTATCTATGCAGGGATCAACTTGGAGTGCATTTTGCTAGTGAAAATGTTGTCATTTTCTTTGGGATTAGATGCCTTGGTACTTGGTACAAGCAGCACAGCAGCTTGCAGTATATGGTAATGGCTGAATAAGCTGACAGTAATGAGCAGCATTATTAACATTTCAGGCTCTAGGTATGCAAATGAGGTAAAACAAGATGTCGAAGTGATTCAGAACCATATAAGGAGCCCAGCATGGTGGGCAAACACTAGTGTTAATGACTGCAGCAATGTCCTCGTATACATGCTGGAATCTCAGAAGTATACAAATACTTGCCACAGCATTAGTGAATGTGTATACATAACATGCTGTTATAGCCAATATTATCCACTGTAGTACATATCACCACTGCTGAAGACATTGTGTCATCCAACTGCACTTAACATTTCATGGCTTTCACAGTACTAACATTGTAGACAAGTGCTGTGTGAATAAGTACACCATACAGGAATTGATAGTCATGTGTTTGCTATATCTGCACGCCCATGGAAGCCATGTATTATCCATTCCAGTGGTCCTATGCCATAGTCAATTTTCCCCATGTCCTCATTCAGTTGATTGCACTTATGTAACAATCAAAACCACTTCAAGATATGGTGCAGAACAAAAAGGGGTGGCCATTGTTCAGTTGTCAGTTTGGATACTTCTCATATGGCCTTATCATTAACCTGATAACAACACAGCTTGGTAGTGTACAAGATGCTGCTATTGAGATGGAGACTGCCTTATGAGCAATGCTTCAACAGAATGAGATCTTAGAGGGCTACTACTTGACAAGTATACATGTATGTGGAAATTTTGTTCTTTGTTTCAGTACTTGTATGATGCAACAATGCTAATGTTCTGTCCACTTATGCTAACCTGTGTCTGTGGTTATCTAATGCTATATGGGATTTATGCATCAGTGCTCTTTTTTTCTGAGATGATGGGGGCCATAGCCTGTACCCACATTGAAATAAATGCCTACATGTTAAACTGGGAAGAAGGTATGTCAACCATAAAGGTTATAACTTCATCAACTACCAGGTGGTTTGAAATTCACAGGGTATCAGATCAACCAGGAAGTTATCATGACTTATGGCATACTTTTAATCTTTGCCAACAGTTTGTGAGGGGTGAGTCCCCGAGGGAGATTTTATAGGTGATGTGAGATTTGTCCTGTCACCCTTTTTGATGACAGCCATCTGAAATCCACAGACTGTGACAGACCATGTTTACAGCTATGCCCAGCCACTAATCCTGTTCATTGTAGAGCAAGCGTTAGGGCTGCTGAAGGTATGCATTCATTGCCTGGGTGTATCTGGTGATGCTCTGCAATATGACCATGGCATATGTGTTAAATTTTTTTTAGTGTGTGCAAATCCATGCAATATGAAACTTAGGAGGCAGTTACAGCTGGGAGAACAATTTTATAAGGAATATCTTTTAATACCCTAGACTTTAGAGGGGGAGGCAGATGAGGAGTCGATGAAGGACCAAGCAGGAAGGGATGAACATGCTAGAGAGCAATGTGCTATAACAATGGCAAAGAAGCAGAGGCTGGCATATAGTTTTAGCCCATAGTAAAGCATATACAGTAAAGTAAAAGTGATGTATGCAAACCGAATACCAGACTGTGCTTACCCATGCATAGACTAGCCACACTGTGCCCTAGACAAAGGCCACCCAATGAAAAAAATTACAAAGGACATGACACAGTTATTATCATTTCCATAGGTGGGGGCTGAAGCACAAGTATGTAATGTTTTCAACTGGGAAATGTATGAGTGATGTTCAAAATACAAACATGGGAGTACACTGCTTGTGTGTGTCTGTGAGTGTGTGTGTGTGTGCGTGTGTGTGTGTGTGTGTGTGTGTGTGTGTGTGTGTGTGTGTGTATGGTGGGTATGGAATGAATTACTTAAAAATGCTTTGGTTGGGACCACTGTTATTGGTTGTCTATGGGTGTGAGGCATTGAGGATGATGGGCTGTGCATGTGGGTATGATGGCACATAGTCTCTGCAGATGTCATGTGCACTACAGCTGAGCTAGTGCACACATCCAGGGCATGCAGGAAAGAATAGTAGGCATTCTGTGTGCACCATTATCGATGGAATCTGCACATATCAAGAATTCCATGGGCAGTTCCATGGCCCTGACCCAATGTGGGAGTGACCAAGAGTGACACCAGCTAGCAGATGTACCACTGCTGTGAGTGCTATAACTTCAGGGATGTGCACTCCTGATAGTAGGCATCTCCACACTTGATGGAACCATGAAAGTGCTATCTCTACATCGTAGCAACCTTGGCCATCCACTTCCAATATATCTGCAATCTGTGGAGGCAGAGTTGTATTGGCTACATAGACCACATCTGCTATGTGGAATGCATACATGGGAGGACCATCACACATATGAGACATGCACTCCTGTAGGTAACTCCAAACACACTGCAGTAACCATATCATCTCTGCAAATGCTGAGGTGGTGCTCGTCTCTGCCTATATAATGGCCCTGAACAAACATTGGATTGCATCCATCAACACAACTAGTTCTGTTGGAGGGCACGTCCTATGCCATCTATGTGCACCAATTCTCATATTCGTATTGTCACCCCCCCCCCCTCCACCCTATGGGGCTTATAGCAGGCAAATGCTGCACCATGAGATAGACAATCTAATCTAAGTGCGTGTCCCCACATCAACCTGTCCTTCTTGTGGGAACTATGCTTCTTGGATGGCATCTACAAGAATAGGCTCTGGGTCCATGGTCCGGGTATGGGATCTTATGTGGACACTCCCCATTTCCACCACAGGCAATGTAATCCCTGACCATGGAACACTGTTCCACATCATCATTACCAGAGTTAGCCCACTCTCCAACAGCAGGTGGCAATATTTCCATGGTTGCTGAATCAGACAGAGAATATTCTGTGAAGACACCAGTCCAGAAGAGCCAGTATAAGTATAACCCATCCCCTCTCCTTTACTCCCAGTGCTGACTTTATTGGATGATGACTACTGTAACTAATGGATAACATACCTCACAGTGTATAATTGCCCTTGGAGGTTGTATCTCTGATCTGCCTAAGTACATGAAGCATACAACTTCAGTGTCGTGTCCACTGTTAAAAGTAGTAGTCAGCATTATTCATGGCTTAATACAGAAAGAGTAATACACACATAGGGCATCTCTGATTGATACTGTTAAGGCATGCTGCAGCTCTTCTCTAAGGATCAATATCTTACAGTGGGAAAGTAATGAGTCCATCCCCCTCTGAGAGATGCCAGGAACTCCTCCATCTCCATCAATAATTGCTTAAGAAATGACCTACCTCCAGCCGCTCTACTCACCTGTACATGGAGAACAGCAGATTTTCGTGCATCATGGATAATCTCAGTGGCCTTATGTCTGACCTGCTCATAGTTGTCGTCCTGGACTCTGATGGCATTGATGTCTACAACAAGATCCTATCAGGCATTTTCAAAGCATTGCTGATCAGCAGTCACCTGCCTATCATGCAGTCATCAGCCATGGGCATAGATGGCCTCCAGTGATATCCCTTTCACTGAATCAAACAACTTGATCTTCCTGTTCTTTTACTTGCCAGGCATATTACTGTAAGGAGAAAGAATACACTATGTTGGTATGCCAGTGTGGACTACATTTAGCTAGTCTATCTGCTGTTTAGCATCTCTCCTGTACTCCAAATTGGAAATGAAAATATTAGACATAGGAGTATACTGTATGACCTTCCCCACAAAAAACACACAAATGTCACCACCTGAAACACATACACACACACACCCACACACACACACACACACACACACACACACACACACACACACACACACACACACACACACACACACACACACACACACACACACACACACACACACACACACAAGCGTAATCCATGCAGTTATGTAGAGTGGCAGTTGCCCCCCCCCCCATGTCACATTACTGTTTTGTAAATATTCTGCCTCATGCACACTTCAGTGAATTCACCATAGGATAATACCACCAGTGGTTGCATTCAACAGACACACAGCCAACCTCAAGCACAACACCACACAGGCAGAAGCTGTTATGGTATAATATGAATGTTGTGGTACCAAGTTAATGTTATACACAGCAGCTATGTATGTCTCACAGAAATGCTATATGCAAGTATATGTGTACCACATCATATCACAGGGCAGTGCTACATCATATCACAAGGCAGTGCTAGCCTGAATCTGTAGAGCTACATTTCACACTTTGCTGTAGAATGTGCTTCCCGATGACCTTTGTAGCAATTATATATAACCTCACAATCTTGCACTGACTATGTTTTCCTTGATGAGACACTTAAAAGGCACCACACTCTACTCCACAGCAAGTCTTTCTATGAAGAAATATTAATTCACATATACAGACAAATAATTATAAGGCTAGTAATGCACAAATTTTCAGCATGTAGTGCTATTGCTTTCTTCTGGTTGAGGGACTGCAGCATGTGAAATTTGTTATCTCAACACAGCCCTTCATCTTCATCAATAGCATGATGAGGTCTGCAGCTGCCAAAGTTTAAATCTCATTGTCAAACAGGACCCTAGGCAGGGTAATGGATTGGGACCTACCCCCCCCCCCACACACACACACATACAGCAGCCCCCATCCAGTGAGCAACCCCACCTGCCACAGCAATTCAAGTGCCCTATTACTTGGCTATTTCTCCCCAGTTACTATAAACACTGGTCAAACCTATGCATACTATTGCTTCTTTACTTCTACAATGATTACATATATTTGAATTTAATATAAACACTTTTATTTTAAGTTTTATAGCACAAGCATTGATAGACATTTTCTAAACAAAACAATACTGTCTCACAATGGAAATAAATTTAACATTAATAGTAAACTTTCTCTGCCCTTGAAACTTACATTCATTGAAATGGCATTGAGACCCACATTAAAAAAATGCATCAAAGAAAATGCATCAGACAAGTGGCAGATTAAGTTTACCTTTGGGATGCTTTCAAACCATAGGCCCCTTGCACACATTTAGATTTTTTTATTCACCTTTCTGATTGCATTAAATTATATTCATTGTGTAATACAGCACCACTTGTTAGAGTCTGTTTTAAATTTGTAGGTTTGAATAGTTTGACAGTAAGCAATGAAACAAAACATATCAAGTAATAATGACAAAACTGCCCATTTCAGGACATGTCAAAAACAAAAGGTGACTCAAACTTCTGTCATTACAATCCATCAATATCAATCAATATGCTCAATCTCTACAGAAGTAAAAGTCATGAATAATTCCACACTAAAAAGATATGTAACTAGTGAAAAGGTTGCTGCTAGCAAATAGCTTTATATTTCAGTGTTACTTCTAAAAATCCAGTGTCAGCTGCTCTTGAAGAATAAATTGCTTATGTTACATAAAAAAAGAAAAAAAAAATGGTAAGCTGGTAATATTGCAACATGGAATGGATGATAAACCAGAAACAGGAGCATAGTTACTAGGCATCTCATCCAAAGGAGGACACACTCAGTACTGTAGCACCCACCCCTTGAAGTACAACACAGCATCAGCAATTCATCTACATGAAAGCAAGTATGCTAGCTGTTGTGCTACTAACACTATTTTCAAATTCTATAGCACAAACAGTGATGACCATTTGCTAAACAAAACAGTTGCACTGTTGTACATTGAAAACAGGCTTAGCATGAGCAACAGAAAACTTCTCTTCCCTTGAAGTTCACTATTCCTTGAAAATGTACTGAAACTCACAATTCTGTGGAAATGGACTGAAACTTGTTGGATTTTGAGTAGTCTAGTACTTTGTGTAGGGGATTCAGCCTCTTGCCTCCTGTAACTAAGGTGAGCAAATTAACTAACCTGCCTACCCTAACTAGGCATTACATACCCTCACACACATACTCTCTCACACACGCACAGACACACACACACACACACACACACACACACACACACACACACACACACACACACACACGCATGCACACAGTTTTGAAGAAGCTTCTCACCAATTAATTTATTTCATTTCATTCTGCGGATAGAAGAACCAGGAAGCATGAACATTGTGTGTATAAATTCCATGTGCAGATGTGGAAAAGATGACATAAGCAACATCAGGTGTCTGCATCAACACACACACACACAGGATACTTTTAAAGAAGAATGCACTTAAAGAAGACATACTTTTTTTAATTAAAAAGTAAATATTGTGGCAGACTCACTGACCAGCAATCTCCTCTCAGTCAGAAAGAGCGCCACCCAGCCAGCAAGCCCTAATTGACCGTGTAGGTTACCTAGTGCTGGATCCAACTCTGATCACACTGCTATGTGCCTTTGTACATGATGATCATACAAATGATGGCTAAATTGAAGAATATCTCCGAAACACTCATTCTATACATTGTGGCTGTAGGCAGAGTCTCATGGACAGTTCTACATGTCACAGGGCACATACCAGAGTAACCATGAAGACCATTGTGCATGCATGGACATGCTAATCTCAGCATGAGGTTCCCTGCTTAAGCTGGCTAGGTGGATTCACCACAGTACACTGTCTTTGAAATAGTTTCAGTACATGCTGTAATGCTGAACTCTGCCTGTCATACTGCACGTTC
This sequence comes from Protopterus annectens, assembly GCF_019279795.1. Lineage (NCBI taxonomy): Eukaryota > Metazoa > Chordata > Ceratodontiformes > Protopteridae > Protopterus > Protopterus annectens. The sequence continues at coordinate 1,158,184,195 of NC_056732.1, read as the reverse complement.
TATTTTCTTTTTGAATAAGCTAAAATGTTACCACTGATGTCAATCCCTGCCACTTGCTGTGCTACTGAGTTGCTATATTTTGCATGAAAATTCTCACAATGGGAAATTGGGTGTGACAGTGAGATGACTTCCTGTTCTAAACTTAGAAAGTTACCAGAATAACAGAATGTGCATTCCCCTGAATTTAGAAAGTTACCAGAATAACAAGATGTGAATTTGTCTGACTTTCTGAAGGATATAAGTCTGAAACCTAAATGTATGCCATTACTTTATAACCTCAATTCTCAGTAATTTGTTCAAAAAACACAGACTTTATAAAGAACACACCCGACATATAAGGCAAAAATCTGGACATTCTGAGAAAATGTGGTTTGCTGAGAGGTATGGAAAGTAACTGTGAACATAAGAGACTGCGTTACACTACCTTTCTGAAAGTACTCTGTGTTTCATCCATTTTTTTTCTTTTCTCATTTTTACTGTAACTTGTAGTACATGGAGCAAATGAAGCTCCATGCACTACAAAGACTTATAGGTGGTTTGCCAATGCTAACCATGTTATTATGTGTTCCTAACATGGATGCCAAGATTCACTTCTCATGTTTTGCTCTCTAGGGGAATTTCTTGTCATCCATATCTTGAACACATAATGACACAATTAGCATCGGCGAACCGTTCACAATTCTCTACATTGGGCACAGACACTTAAACATATTTAAAGAATAGTTAGACAGATTAATCATGGGAAATATGTCATCATCTTTTGGTTAATGTGTATAATTTATCAGCCAATTAATTCAGTTAGTCCACTGCAGTAGTTTGTTAGTATTTGTATTTGTCAGTTGTTTTGTGTCAGGTGGCAAAGTGCTGCTTCAATGGGTGAACAGGTAGCACATTTGTCTTTCATGTTACATACTAAAAATGATGTGGGCTCTATTCCTTCAAAAATGCTTTAATTCCATGAACTTTATACACACAACAGTTCATCATGGGGGGGGGGGGGGGGATTTCACTTGTGCTGTCCTTCGCATGGGAATTCAGTGTGGCCCCATCTGCCTGCCCTTGTGGTAGCTGTATATGACAAATAGGATGACTTCTATAGTGTATAGGGAAGACATGTCTAAATATTCCCATTAAGAGACATTGCAGTATTTCACTGGGCAGCCACAGACAGTGCAGCTGATATTCAGATACACATAAAACGTATTCAGTTTACAGAAGTTGCACATACCAGGTCACATATGTTGACATTTGTAGTAGACCTCTGTTATTATCACTGATGTTTTACCATGGGACTATTGCAGTTGTAGGTGACCTAATATTTTATCATCTGTGTGTAGAACAGTACTTCACAGTATCTTTGCTTTTCTCTCATCCACTGTCTTTGTCAGTATAATTTCTGTTTAATTAAATCTTCTGGGGGGGGGTGCTTTGTTGGTTCTCTCCACTTATTTTCCTTTTCTGTTCAGCAGCATCCACAGTAGTGCCTCTAGTACTACCACAAACAATCTCTCCCAACTGACCAACAGCATCTGCACCATCTTCATCCTAGCATGTCAAGGCTGCCTAACAAGAGCCAGCTGTGCAGGAGGCAGATTGGTCCTCCTCTATTCCTGATTTTGATGTGCCTTTACCAGTTGGATCCACTGTTGTCCTCAATGGTGGCTTGGCAATGAGTGAGATCCCCTTCGTTAAGCAGAACCAGCTTGCAGAGTTAGTAAGAGAGCTGGCGGACCAGCATTTTGATGCCTGCATTAGCTACTTGGAAAGGCTCCTATTTCCACTTACAGAGTTGAGTCCCTGCCCACCACTGGCCACTCCATCAGAGCCAGGACCCAGTGGTGAAAGTGCTTAAGGTGGTATCTAGATTTCCACTGGGTCTGAAACAGATAGGATGGCACTGGTGGTCATACCCAAACCTAGTTACCATTCAGTTGTCCCCTTGTGTTTTGCATCTACTCCCTTCTTTCTCTGTTGTTTAGTCCTCTCCATTACCTTTGTTTTCCATCCATTTGTTTGATTTTCCTAATCTACTGTGGTCCCCTTCCTTCAGTGTTTCAGCACCACCCTGTCAGTCTCGTCTGCCTTCTTCATTTGTGCTTGTGCCATTGCTGCTTACATTTACCCACCTACCATTCCTTCTGCTTTCCTTACTTCCATACCTTGTTGTGATATATAAAACGGATACCTGTTCCCACCCCAAAAATGTTACCCTGCATTAGCCCCATCCTGTTCATTCCTTATCATTTCCCCTTATGAGATTTCCTCTTCTTGCTTCCTCCTTTTCATAACTGCCCTATATTCCCATTCCTACCCTTTAATCTGTTGAAAAAAATAGATTTATCCATTGCAGTGAGACCTTTAATACTGATAGCTTATTTCCCCCTCTTGCAGCTTCTGTGCACAAATGAACATGTTGAGTTGCAATGACACACATAAAAGCTCCATGTTCCCAAGAGTTCATTGTCACATTGCTGAGACACTGTTGGGAATATGTACTCCCTATGCAAGCTCTGTTCTAGCTGCAAGGTGTTTTTTTTTCAAATTAACTGTAGTGTTCAAACAGCTCTATTACGGTTTTAATTGTTAATGAGCTTAGAGCCACATGAATCCTAGAAGTCAAACAAGGATGTTTCTGAATACCAGTTTTGTCAGACAATGATATTATATTATGACTGTTATGTGTTATTTTTGTCCTGACTGGAAATTTCATATATCCTAAGTTTGATGCTAAAAATGCTCCAGAAGGATTAGAACTCTATCCTAATCAAGAAATACAAGTAAAAGACTACCTAAAAAAAATTTTTTTCCTGGTAATTGGAACAAAACCCAAAGTAATAGGTTAGACAAACACAATTTATTTTCTGTATGAAATAATGCAGAATTTTAAGCTTAACTAGAATTAACTAGTACTTCATTTTTATTCAGAAACTACAGATCTGAATTTCTATGCAAAAATAATTTTTTTCTCACATGTACATAGTTCTTGATCATAAACAGATTATTCCTTAATATCACTATTTGTTACATTTAAGAAGATTAAACTTCAATGTCATCGTTTCTCACATCATGTGTCAGTTTTTTGAACTTAGATATATTTTTGCATAAGATTTAGTTGGAAGAATAACTTCTCATATTAAGAGATCATAGAAAGAAATATGCCATTAAGAAGTATTTAGATTAGCTTAGTCAAAACTATCCTGAAGAATATTTACTACTGTATATACGGAGGGCAGCTTGGAAAATTACCTTAAATGTGGAATTAATTAAAATGGAATTAAACTGGTGTCACTTGTTAAAAAGAAAATATATGGATGGAAAACTACAGACACACCAGGATAGAACCATACTTTCTAGACTCAAGGAGTTTCAAGCTAAATGTATGAGTATTCATGCTAATAACTACTCCAGTTTTGAATACAAGATGATATCTATGCAGAATATGGTCTATTACCGTCTATCTAATATTTTGGAATTAGATAAACCAAAATGTTATTTGGGGCACAAAATCAGGTGATAATGTTACAAAGGACTCTCGCAGCATCGTATGAGGTTTGAAGAAGTGTTTCAGGGCATCTGTTTTCCAATAGTCATATCTTAGCCAAAACTTGCACATATTGTTTGGTGTTCCTACCATCCTTGTTCATTCACAGACAAAAAAAAAAAAAACTAACAAAATATATTCAGAGAGGAGGGCTTGATGGAAAAAAATAACTTAAAAACTGTCAGGGTCCCATTAACAATACAAGGGCAGAATTAATGTATCTTAACTGACTTGGGATCAAAGGTTTTAATTAACATGTCATTATCACTTTTTAAAGTCAAATTTAGATCTGTATTCATCAAAATGTGATCCACTTTTATTATATAGTGATAAAAAATTGCAATCAACTGTGCTTGCTGCTGAACTCCAGCTGTAATGTCGTTGTCATATTTTCATATATTCAGTCTAAGCTCATGAGAAATATACTAACAGAAAATAAACACTGAACTGATTTTGTTCAAAAATATTACTATAAAGGCCAAAAAGCTATTTTTGCATCTAATACTTCAAAATCAGTTGACAGCACTCATTTCCACTCTATGATAAAAATTCTTTGCACATGATTTTTTTCTATCACTTATATAGCAATAATTAATTCAGTAAATTTGTTTTTGTAGATTTGCTGTACTTTCTGTTTAAATGTGTATGTTTTTGTGAATCAGTATTACTTTAGGGACTAAGTAAGGTTGTCCATTGTCACCAGCGCAGTCTTGAAAAGGCTGATGGAAAGTAGAGTAGTTATAGAGGGTGGAAGATTGTTCCAAAGTTTAAATATGGTACATGAAAATATGGCTTCTCCTGCTGAGTTTTTGGGTTTGATAACAGTGAGTTGATTTTTGTTGCTTGATCTTAGGGGCCTAGTGGAGTGATACAGTTGTAGAAGGGTTTGAAAGGAAGGGATGTTATGGGGGTGGTTAATAAGTTTATGACCAAGGGTGAGTTGATTAAAGTGAAGGAGTTGTGGGAGTTCTAGCCAGTTTAGTTCTTTAAGGGAGATACAATGATGACTGCAGTAGGAGGTTCTAGTGGCAAATTTAGCAATTTTGTTGAAACAAGCATCCAGCTAGTGTAGGTCTGTCTGTCTAAGGTTGGTAAGTATGGGGGATGCATAGAGTAGGGTGGAGATTAGCTGGGAATTGGCTATGGAGATTCTAGCCACCTTGGTTAGGAATTGGCGGCTTCAATATAATGCACAACGTTTTTTGTGAATTTTTTTATTGAGAGAGAGATGTGGGTGTCAAATCTAAGTTTGTTGTGTATTTCCACACTGAGTAATTGTGTGTGTTCTAATGGAGAGATGATGGTATTGTCTTTGGAGAGAATGTTGAAGTGGGAGGTGTTTTGGGTGGCTTTGGGAGGTTGGAACAGGAGAAGTTTTGTCTTACTTGGGTTGAGTAGGAACTGAACATTGGATAGCCAGCTTTCTACAGAAGAGAATGATTCCTGTGTGATTTGTTGCAGTTCTGGTAGAGTGGGGGCAGAGCAGATGAGAGTAGAGTCATCGGCATACTGTATAAGGGATGCTTGTGTGGTGGCAGTATGTAGGTTGTTATTGAAAAGTGAAAATAGCAGAGGGCCAAGGATAGACCCTTGGGGAACTCCAAGAGTAACTGGGAGGCAAGGTGATAGGTTATCATCCCAGATTACTGATTGCTGGCATCTGCGTATATAGCTGTGGAACCAGTTGCAGGCTGATTGTGAGAAGGAGAGGTTGGGGAGAGTAGAGCGTTGTAGCTCGTGAGATACCATGTCAAAGGCCTTTGAGAGATCTATAAATACAGCAGTAGAGAAGAAGCCATTGTTTTTGTGATGAAGTATAGTGTTGGTGAAGGAGAGCAGAGCGTAGGTAGTGCTGTGATATGGCCTGAAACCATGTTGGGTTTTGGAGAGGACATTATTAGCTAGGAGGTAGTTGGAGACCTGGGTGTTGATACATTTTTCAAGTAGGGAGAAGGATAGCAATGGGGTGGTAAATGAAGAGGTCGGTGGAGGGGGTGCCTTTGTGGAGGGGAATGATGTGGGATATTTTCCATATTGAGGGAACATAGCCTTCTGTTATGGAATGGTTGATTGGAATTGAAATTCGATAGGCTAGTGTATCAGCTGCAATTTTCAAGTATTCAGAGGGGAGGTTGCCAGCTGCGAGTTTGGTGCGTTTAGGTTTTGACAATAGTCTTTTTATGTTGGAGGTAGGTACTGAGGTAAAGAAGAAAAGAGGAGTGGGGGTTTAGGGTTAGGAGTTGGGGGGCTGTTGTATGGAAGTGTTGTTTGTTTAGAGATGTTATAGTTTCAGTGAAGTGTTTGTTGAAGGATTCAGCAATACTGCTGGAGGAGGGGGGAAAATGATAGCTGGGGGTATCAACCATCCCTAGGTGGATGACAGTGTTAAAAATGGACCAGAATTGCTTAGGGTTGTGTTGGTAGAGTTTAGGGTGGTGTTTAAATATCAATGCTACACCACTTCCTTTTTTGAACAAGCTGTCTATGCGAAGAATGTTGTATTCAGCTGGAAGCATTTCCTCACTTTTGATATGAGGTTTGAGCCAGGTTTCACTTAGGAAGAGAATATCTGGGGAATATATGCTTATGCTGGCATGTAGTTCTTGAATGTTATTGCATACGCGTCTGATGTTTAGGGACATTATAAGTAGGTCTATTTTTTTTTTGGTTGGCTAGGAGTTGAGTTGTGGGGGGTTGCTTGGACTAGGGTTTGCGGCTGATCTGAATTTTACTCAAGATTTTTTCTTTGTTAATAATACTGTTGTCAGTATGGGAAACTAAATATTAAACAGATACATAACCCAATTAGTAACTTTACATGATGTAATAAACCTCCCAGAATTTGTTATTGTAAATGATCTGATGCCAAAATGTAAGAAACAGCCTTAAGGTTCCCCTTTTATAATTTGTTATCTGAACAGAAGATGTGTTAACTTAATAAGGATCTTTGTTTGCTTAGCAATGAATTATTCATGGAATCTAATTTGCATCATTCAACGTGGTCCAAGTGGGCCATGATTTTGGACCAAAATATGATATCCATCCCCATCTGTCTCAAGTGTAACAGCACACATCTCACAAGGGTCCATTTAGCTCTCATTTTGGATGGAAAGATGTTAGCTAAGATGGCAGATTTATCAAAGAGTTTTGATAATCCCTCACATTTATAAAAGAGCCTCAAATTATATTCACATTCTTCCATTTTTCTTTCATAACCTAAAGATTAGTTATTCATAGACTTAATTTCAGAGAAGAATTTTTCAACAGCAGTTTTTAAGTACAAAAAAGTGTTTTACCACTAACTAGGCCTTGCCATATCAATTTAGCTAGAATCATAGTATGCAGATATGTTTTAGTTACATTTCTAGATCAATCAGTGCTGCTCTGTATTAAACATTGTGCAAAATAATGCATCAGAATTTTATTTTTATTTGCACACTGAAATCAGTATGGTTTTGTAAGCCAAATAGCATATTTTGAGATACTGGGATGATTGTTGTACATAAACATTCTATAATCAATTTGTCTTCTATATGACAAATTGATTATAAAGATTCTTTTTTTGGAGAATTGACAGTATGTACTCAATTCCAGAAAAATGTTCTATGTAACAATATTTCACCAATCTGTATTTCAAATAAGCAGATGGATTAGTTTTCAAAATATTCTCTGTGATTCCTTGCATATAAAGCAGATCTGTTGTAAAATGTTTCATTATTTAAATAAATATAACATTACAAATTCCTGCATAACATGGTAAGATGCCTTGTCCTTCACTTTGCCATAACATATCCATGTATCTCCTATTATAATTGTCTTGGTGTATAACTTTCCTAGTGAAATATAGAGCTGTGTCTATTGAACTGAATATTTTTCTTTGAGAAAATGTTTAAATCAGTGAAAGCATTTGTCAGATTTTGCAAATTCACTAAGAAATATATTCATGAACAGTATAAATCTGTACTTCTTATCAGCTATGTGATATATCCATGTAAACTATTTTTTCTCTATATTAGATAAGATAAGATGTGGTTTTCTATATTCACAATTTTGCAGATTATTACATTATAACAGGGGATTCCTGGATTGACTAAACCAGTCTCAATCATAAAAAGGTCAGTCCAGGAATCCCACATCCCCTCTCTCTGGAAAATATTACATATTATCCCTCTGCATAAAGAATGAATTTCAACAGACATTAATAACTTTAGACCTATAGCAGCCTTATTTCTCCTCATCAAAATACTTGAATAATATATTCAAAAACAATTGCTAGTGTATCTCCTGCAGGAAGAACTCCTATCCCCTACACATCATGGCTTCCATCCTTCCCACAGTACTAGCACTGCCCTTCTAACCTACATAGGTACTGTCACTAAAGCTTTAGATAAAGGCAAACTAGTCTGTTCCTTATATCTAGAATTTTCTGAAGCCTTTGATAGTTTATCACAGCAAACTTCTACTTCAAATATCCTCACCAAGGTGTCTCTCAGCCCACCCTTCTGTGGTTCAAAAACTACCTGTCCGTAAGTTTCAGTCACAAGGCTCTGTCCTTGGATCCTTCCTCTTTAACATTTTCACCAACATGCCCTATACATCCACACAACAGATCACCCTTATACAATACACAGATTATTACACTGTCATTTGAACATTTGATAACATGGTACACCTCGAAAAAATTAACTGGACAGCTTTAACAGACACTGAAACATGGCTCAGTAACTCACAACTCATGCTTAACCCAAAAAAGACCAAACTACAACTTTTTTCCCCAAATTGCTCTCTTATGAAAAAACACAAATTAAAATCCGCTCTCTTGATAATATCACCACTGAAGTTACGTATAGCAAATTATTAGGGGTGATAGTGGATAATAATCTTACATTTGACCTGCATATATAAAATTGCATAAGAAAAACTTATCAAAATATTAGAAATGTGGGGACGGAGACTGAATGGCTAACTGACCGCAGAAGACTCTTAGAGTTCCATAAACTAGTATAAAATACAGGAAATATTTTAATTTTTTCTTACAAAAATATTCACAATTGATAGATAAAAGTTAAAAAATGCATAATTAGAAGTTTTTGTTGATCTATGTAAATATGTTCCTATCAAACTACAAAGCAGAATATTATAACTTGCTGAGATGAGCAACTCGAAGAATTCTCAATCTGACTTGGTTTTGAAAAGAGAGCTAGAACTGGTGATAAATACATTACAAGAACTGTCAATGAAAATGGATGACTGCAAGGAAAATCTACAGAATCACAAAGAGAATTGTCAAAAACAAACAGAAACATTTAAGGAACTTATTCAACAACATCAGACTGCTGAAAAAGTTCCTTAAATGTTTCAGTTTGTTTCAACATCAGACTAGGGCAGCCACGGTGGTGCAGCGGTTAGCGTTGCTGCTTCACAGCAAGAGGTTCTCCGGTTCGATCCTCAGCTGGGGTGCCTTCTGTGCGGAGTCTGCATGTCTTCCCTGTGGTCGTGTGGATTTCCTCCGGGTGCTCCGGTTTCATCCCAAAGACATGCTGTAGGTGGATTGGACACATTAAATTGGCCCTAGGTGTGAGTGTGTGTGTGTGTCTGCCTTCTGTGGAAGATTGCGTGCCGGGCTGGCAACTCGACACCATAAAACTCCACTGCCAATCATGAGTGGACAGTGATCTGCTGTGGTGACCCCTAACCAGGGAAAGCTGAAAGAAGAAGAAAAATTCAACAACATCATACTAAAATAACAAACATAGACACTTCTTTGAATGACTTAGAGGGACTGCTTAAAGAAGAAGAAACACAGAAGGAACTTCTCATCAAACAAGAGATTTGGCTTCTCAATAAACTGGATGACCTAGAAAACGGAGAGAAGGGCAAGCATTAGACTTTTTGGTCTCCCTGAGAGAGTTGAAGGAGAGGACATTATAACATTTTTAAACTCATGGATTCCAGAAATCGTGGATTTAAAAAAGGTCTCTCATTTGGCATTGAGAGGGCTCATAGACCTTTAGGAATATCACCATCAACATCTTCTTCTACACCACCAAGATCAATAGTAATAAAGTTTTTATCTTATTTGGATAAAGAGTTAGTACTAAAAACAGCCTGGAGGAAGAGTCAATTAAAATACAATCAAAATCCAATAAGATTTGACAATGACTATTCTTCTAGAGTGTTAGAACAGAGAAAAAAAGCTTGGCCACTGCTAAAGCAAAATAATATTAAAATACAGACCAAAGAATTTACTTGTACCACTTCAAACCAAACTGAAAAACAACACAGGAGCTTCCCAAGGTCAATAAAGGCCAGTTAACTGGCCTTTATTGACCACGGAGAGCTCCTGTGTTGTTTCTCAGTATTAAAATACAACTTGCTTTTTCTGCCAGAATAAAAATCTTACATCTAAATGAAATGAGAACCTTTAACAATTTAGAAGATGCCACTGCATTTATTAAAAATAATAATGTTATATCGATACCTGAGGATATGGACTGTGCATCTCCTTCCTTGAAGAGAGTCACCAACAAGACTTCCCAGAACGATGTCAAGAAAAAACAAAAAAATAATAAAAAATAGCTGTCCCTACTAGATCTCTCAAAGTATCTACTACAAATTGACATGTCTGAAATGTGTCTGTTCTACATTTTAAAATAAGGTATGTTCAACATGTGTACATATCTATATATATCTATCTATATATATATATATATATATATATATATATATATATATATATATATATATATATATATATATATACATACACACACATGGGGGGAAGGAAATGTGTTATTTTATGTCATTAGTAGCAATTTATTAGTTTTAACTTAATGGTAGGGTTAAACAGTGGTCATTTCTGAGTTTCATAGCTCTGAATGAGTAATTGAGCTTTATTGATTCTGGTTCTCTTCATTTCCTTGCGTACAAAATGCAATATTTTTGGTAAATAGAGTGTTTTTTTTTTTTTTTTTTTTTTAACATTTAAAGTTTAGACCTTCTACTGGCTTGATTCATAGACATGTGATAAAAATATTATATTCCTGACATAAAAAAAATGTTCTGTCCTTGCTTATAAGTTTTGCCAGTAATCAAGACAGAAATGTTACAGCAGCTTAATAAATCTTTTTCTACTGCTGTTATGTGATCCTTTCTGCTTCATTAAGTTTGGTTGTAGATCATGATCCGAATGGGTGTGATCTGTGTAGAGTCCGGTTTGAATGCTTCCTGTGCGGCTTATGCTTTATGACTGCTGACTGCCATTGAATCCTTTTTCATTTTGGCTTCCTGTAGTATTACAATGAAGTCTGCAACATGGAGGATATTCTGGCCATTTGTTTGTGGTTGCTTAGAATGTAAGTTACGTGCATTTGATCAATAAGGGAAGGGGTAAAGATAAGGTAAATGGGAAGAAAAAGCGTGAGCTCTTATTACTTGCATGAGGGTTAGGGAGGTTGGCCAAGATGAAGAAGCTTTATGTGGGCTAAAGGAAAGTGTGCATTTGTACCGTAGTCAAGGTAATAGTGGGAATAAGATATGGGCTAGTACGATGCATCTTTGGAACCTCGTCTACATATTGGTTTCATCGGACTTTGACACAATAATCCATAGAAGAATACTGGGATCAATGGTGAGTTGTTGAGAGGTTGTTTACATTGTTTTAGTTTATCTAGAGCGGTTGGTAGAATAAAACATGCTGAAAGTTTTTTTTTCTTCCCTTTTTTAAAGTTGATTAGATGGACTTGTGCTGTAGTATGAAAGGCGTAAGTTGTTTCTACTGCTGGGTTGTATGATATATGATGTTTGTTTGATGTTTGAATTGCCTATTTGTTGAATATTATGTTGAAACCGTTATATGACATACTGAGTTAATGGGAAACCAGAGTTTTTAACTGTTTAGATGTAGTTGTGAAGTTTGTTTGTGAGGGATTCATAAGCCTGGGACTTGTTGCTTACCAAAGAACTTGATAGACAAATTAGCTTTTAGGGGAAGAAAGAAAGGAAAAAAAAAAGTTTGTTGTTTGGAACTAGATGGGCGGGAAAATTATATTTTGATTGATTGCAAAGTGATGATGCTTTCAAAGCTTGAGACAGCTCATGCGACAGTTTATTTGGCTTCTCAAATTATACTGAGGTCTTGAGTGCAACATAATTTGCTATGGGAATAAAGCAAATTAATCTGATTGGTTGTTATACTTTCTGAAGAGTGGGAAGTTTAATGAAATTTAATGAAAATTAACCCAATGTAACAGTATGTCCTGTAACAATTATCAGAATTCCCGATGGGTTAATTATTTCATTTAGAAGTACTTTAAGTTTTCAGTACTATAAGTGATTAAAGATTAAGGTTTAAAGCTTGTATAAGATGTATGATGCTTTAAGAAGCAGTGTTAAAAGTGTCATGATCTGTATTAACATTAATGATTTAAATCAGAAGAAAGTAAAGTGCTTAGTAGATAAGCTGCAGTCATAACTGGTGTAACTGATATGTGACTTGTACTAGACATGCAAACATACTCTAGTAAGCTAATACCCAATCTTCCTATAATGCTTCATTCCTTAACTAACACTAGTGAATGCATATATTATTATCCATGGCTTGATGCAATGCTCCTTCAAATATTGTCATCAATGGTAACTAAAAAATTCATAAAATTGTTTATTATTTATAAAATCTGTATTTATCTACCTAGCTAAGTAGAATCTTTATATGAAAAGGAATACACTGCTGTCATGTATATGTTGTACTGAGTTGCTTTAGCTTCATTTGATAGCTTACTACTGTTTAAACATCATTATATTTTCTTATGTAATCATTATCTGATCATATCTTTAGACATTTAGTTAAATATACTGAAATAATCTTACTTTTGTGGGGAAATTGATATTAGCATGTATTAATTATATTTTCTCACTTCTTTCCATAATACATATTCCCCTTCTTTTTTTGTATTATTAATTTAATTAAATGAGATCTATTATGGCCTACTTCAATAATCTTAGGAGTATGAAGAGAAGGAAGGGGAAAGAAAAAAAATGGAAAATTGTAAGGATAAAGGATCCTTATCAACTCTGTTACTGTCATATAATTCTAATAAATAAGGAACGTTGGATCCCTACCAACATATTGTAATATGAGAGCATATTCATATCCTCCCTATGGGAAATTAGATATGTTTATTATCAATATATAAAGAAAAGGGGAACCTTCACTACTTTATTCAGTTGTTAAATATACTGTGTTAGATTAGAATCATATGTAGTTCTAATTTAGATCATATGTTTAATGACCCACCAGTCAGTCACGTACCCCATGCCAGAATCATTAAGTATATTGGTTAATTGAACAATACAAGTATAGAGAACAAGTTTACAGTCAAGCCTGTTATGTTTACATCTTTCTTCTTGAACATTAAATTACTAGAACTTTTATTGTTTATCGTATTTGAGACAAATAGGTGGTTAGTTACCTTCTTATTTGTTTTGCAAATATATATCTGACTATTGTTGATATAATCATTAGCTTTTAAAATAAATTAAAAGCCAGATAAGATGAATAATAAATTTTACAGATAATTTAATCAATAATTATTCTCCTTAATATGTATGTTACCATGGAGCTCAAAAAGAAAATGAAAAGTAGTTAGCATAGTTGCTCTAACAGATTTATTTTTGTCTGTTAGACTAGGAATGTTTTTCATTCCATGTTTAGTATGCGTTACATTTTATAGCAATCTAAATTCTGTTAACTTGTTATTATACATGTTTTTCAGTTTTAAAAAGCCTGACAAGTCTTTTTCTATTAGTTTTCATAAAAAGAAAAATGTTGATTAAGAAAATTAGATATTTGCTAATTAATATAAATTTAACTGTACAGAACATGATTCATGTACTTAGGAAATTAAAACAAATTCTTGCTTTAAAAGAAACCTAATATGGAGCTAACATTGGTGTCTTTAAACACTAATGGCTTAAATAACCTGAACAAGAGATCCAATTTATTAAGGTATCTTAAACTAAACAGAGCTCAAGTAGTTTTTTTACAAGAAAGTCATTTCAAAATTAATGATAAATTTATATGGGACCCTATTAAATATACAACCTTAGTCTATTATGCCTATAAATCAAAGACCAGAGGAATAACAATTTTATGGAAAAAGAACTCCTTAAATCCAGAAGTTATTTATAAACATGCAGGTAGGGATGGACTTATAGCCAATGTTATACTAAAAGTCAACAATAGAATGTGGACTTTAGTGAATTTATTCTGGTTCCCTGGTATGGGGGATAGCTAAGAAACACTTACATCTTGTTAATAATATCTCCAAAGGTAATACAATAATAAGCAGTGACTTTAACTGTATCACAGATGTTACAGAAACCACAAATAAGAAGTTCCCACAATTGTCATCTACTGCTAAACTTTAAAAAAATGGACTGAGATGTTCAAACTAAGAGATGTTTATAACAGTATAGGATCTAGTTCATTACTTTTTTTCACATCAAGATTATAGATATGGCACTCAGTCCAGAATAGATAAAAAAATATGTCTCTCAAGACTGATTTATATTCAAGAATTTTAAATTTCTTAATAGTGCCATGCCCATTTTCAGATCATAACTCCCTGGTATAGGAAATTCTTATGAAGTTTAAATCACTAATCACTAATACCACAATTTCATCATACATCACAAAAAATCAAAGAATTTAAGCCTTGGTTAATTTCTGAACTTTAATTTTTTTTTCTAGAGATTAATTACAAACCAGAAAGCAACACACTTATGGTTTAGGATTCACTAAAAGCCTATATATATATATATATATATATATATATATATATATATATATATATATATATATATATATATATATATATATATATATATATATATATACACATATATATATATATATATATATATATATATATATATATATATATATATATATATATACATATATATATATATATATATTTATTTATATATGGTAAAACCATTATTTGGTCCAAAAACAAAATTAAAGAATGGGAACCAGAACTACAGGAATTGCAAAATCAACTCTTACTACTTAAATCCAAAAATAATTTAACCTCTATGGAGAATAAAAAGAAAATAGAGGATATAAACAATAAATAGAATTAAATATTATACCTTAAAGCTAACTTAGCCATGGAAAGATTAAAAATAAATTCGTATGCTACTTCTCCAAAGCATCTACATAATCTATCTATGAAAATTAAAATACATTTCAAAGCTAATAATATTGTTATTATTCTACATGAAAGAAAAGGGGAAAAAGTATCAGAGATAGGTGATATTCTGGATGCACCTAGAAACCATTATGCTATACATCATAAAAGTGAAATAAACATAAGTGAACATTTGACTCTAGAAAATATAACCCCTAACATTAAGGAAATTGGTGAGAAATTAAATGTTAGAGCTACAAAAACCAGTCGCATGTAAAGAAATTACAGATAAGATCAAATAAACTAAATCTAATAAGGCACCAGAGATAGATGGTTGAATCATAAAATTATATTCATTGTTTCCTACTTCCATAATCTTTCTGTTATATAAAATCTTTCTTGAAGTCCAAACACATGCAACAATTCCCCCTCATGGATATATTCTTTAATCACTCCTATTTTAAAGGAAAAAAAGGATCCTATTTATTGTAATTTTTACAGACCAATATCTTTATTGAACAATGATTATAAAATCTTCATGTCAATGTTGGTTAATAGAATGAAAATTCCACTGTCCAAATAATTAACAAAGACCAAATTGGTATCATATATAACAGACAAACACAGGATAATATCAAAAGGATACAAACACTAATTGATTATTTAAACAGAAAAAATGAAGAAGCACTGATAATGGGTCTAGACAGAGAGAAGGCTTTTGATTCTTTAAACTGGGACTATTTAGTTAAAATTTTACATATATTTGATTTTCATCTCCACTTTATTACACTTATAAGGAGCGTTTATGAAAATAACCTTGCAAACATTAAAATAGGACCGTTTACCTCCGAAGCTATTCAGATCACTAGAGGTACTAAACAAGGTTGTCCCATGTCACCCAATTTATTTGCAATAGCTATAGAGATACTGGCCATCTCAATATGCAATAATCCAAAGATAAAAGTTATAGATGTATGCGGTGGTGCAGCGGAAGCGATGTCGCCTCACAACAAGAGGTTCTCCCATTCGATTCTCGGCTGGAGCGCCTTCTGTGGGGAGTCTGCATGTCTTCCCCACAGTCGAGTGGCATTCGAAAGACATGCGTAAATGGGCGTGCCTTTGTTGAAGGTTAGGTGTCGAGCTGGCACCTCGGCACCGTAAAAATTTACGGCCAATCATTAGCAGACCAGAATTCCACTGTGGTGACCCCTAACCGGGAAAAGCCAAACGAAGAACATAGATGTATATGATCAATTCTTCTTTTGGCTTTTCCCGGTTAGGGGCCGCCACAGTGGATCACCTGTCCACTCATGAGTGGCAGTGGAGTTTCACAGTGTAGAGCTGCCAGCCCGGCGCCCAACCTTCCACAGAAGGCACACACACACGCACTCACTCCTAGGGCCAATTTAGAGTGTCCAATCCACCTACAGCATGTCTTTGGGAGGAAACCGGAGCACCCGGAGGAAACCCATGCTACCACAGGGAGGACATGCAGACTCCGCACAGAAGGCACCCCAGCTGAGGATTGAACCGAAGAACCTCCTGCTGTGAGGCAGCAACACTAACCACTGCATCACCGTGGCTGCCCAGATTTATATAATCAATATAGCTCCAAAATAATGTTGTTTGCTGATGATATGCTTTTTTCTTTGCCTAACTCTAAAGAAGTGTTAAATGAAGTGGACTTATTAACAGGAAACTTCAGGTCTTTACTTTAATAAGTCAAAATCAACATTTTTATGTTAAAAAGAGGAGGTACAAGTAATTGGGAATCACATTATTGGGAAACAAGTTACAACTTTAAACTATTTGGGGATTGTTTTGTGTGAGAATATTATAGGAGTACTAAATACCAATTACACCAACATTACAAAGCTAATTAAAACACTGATGATTAAATAGAATAATATGTTCATAATGTTGAAAGATAGATTACAATTGATAAAATATGATCTTACTCCCTAAAGTAATGTATATAGCTCAGGCCCTTTTATTATTTCCTGTAAGAAGATTTCTTAAAGAAATTACATCAGTTTTGTTAAGATTTTTATGGTATCCTGATGCTGATAGCATAATCATCCATTTACCCTGCTGAGACTGAGAGCATCCCAACTCGAGTAATTCACTCCTGTTTCTGTCATATTAAAGAAAAAGAACTCTGACAGTGTGTTGTGCATACCTGCAGGCTGCAGCATTTGCCTTGAGTTTCACATCTCAAACATTCCATGCAGAGAAAGACCACTGCACCCTCCAAATGCATTTCTGTTTTAACACCAAAATTAATACATCTCAGAGAAAAGAACAGTTTCCCTGATGTGGGCTGGAATTAAGACAGATACTGCACAGCACAAATTAACATGTGAAGCAGCCATCCATGAGATGTGGTTTCTCTTGTAGGCATGAGTTACACAATATAAAAAGGACTCTGCTAGACAAAAACTGGACAATTCCTTCCAGTCACAGCCAGTATGGGTTCAGGTCTACTCCCAAGAGAGTGTTCATCTCTGACCCCTGTTCCTTCTTAGCTCCTAATTTTATTCCCTAGCTCTAGTTTTGTTTTTCACTCCCTGCCAACTAGGTGGTACTGTAATACAAGGAGAAGCATCTCACCAGTTACTCCTCATCAGCTTCTTCTTCGTAATTTTTCCATTCAACTACCCCAACTACACTTTTGGTCTAATATTATGCTACCTACAAGCACTCTCTGGTTCTTCTGTCTCTATCCTACATTTAGTAATCCCCAAGCATGAGCTGGGCATTCCTTCATGCATTAACCTGTACTGATTGGTGTCTTGATCTTCCACTTACCTTGAATAGCTGGGCCAGTCACTCTAGTAGTTCTTTCCTCCTCCCACGCTTTCGAATAGTTCTACTTTACCCCTCCCCCCACTAGAAGGTTTCAAATAAATCCTGAACTGGTGTGCCACTATTTTCAAATGCGTTAGTTGCTCATCCATTTACTAGACACTCTCAATTTTTTTTTTGTTTGCTGCTAGGATTGTCTTTATACAGGCCTTCATTTACTGCTGATATATGCATTTCATCCACTCTACATTGTTGCTGAACTGTTCTATGATTTTTTTTCATTGTTCTTAATACATGAATATGGTCAAACCTTGCTAAATAAGTAGTAACCTGAGTCACACCATTTTTAAAATTCAACTCAGGATTGTTATTGGTCGAATGACACTTGTTGTGTGCTCTGTTTAAATTGTTTTTGTTCATTTATTTCTACAAATTGAAATGTGTTAGAGGCATAATTTGAGGGATATATGGTTCTATTAGCTAATTCTGTATTGTTTGATTAGTTAGCACTGTTTATAATCTAAACCCTATTGCATTTAAAAGCAATAATCTCAAGCACTGTTTTTAAGTACATATACAGAGTTTAAAAAAGCACTAGCGTAGCTCCTGCTTGCTCTACCTATTGTTTCCTATTGAATTACTTTCTCCAATGTCATCTTGTATTTGTCTCTGACTGAACAGATAGATTGCAACATATAGTGCATTCGTACTATTTGTCAGTCAATCTATAACTTTGACTAGATCCCCCTCCTCTTTCCTGCTGTTCTGCCTTTTCATACCCATAATTTATTCCCTATTTCCACCTTGACTATGCTGTACCCTATCTCCTCCTTCCTTCCTACCCTGTTCCTTTCCGTGAATTGTATAGTCACTCCTTGCATTGTGCTTTCTCATAATAGTGCATAAGCTGTCTTTCTGGTTTTGTATTTTTCCTTCTTAGTCTCCTGCTAACTAATAGTGTATTTTCTTCTTTTTTCAGCCACAGGTGGAACAGGTGCAGTTCTACTCCCAATCCTCTAGCCTGAAATTGCTGTTTGCCTGGACGGCAGTCCACTGAAATTTTTGAAACCTGACAGTGACTTGTAAAAGAGCATAAAATGGGACATAATCTCCCATTTATCATTGTATGTTCAGCCGTTAATTTTCCAGTCATTGAGATCCTAGTTTCCATAATATTTCAGCTTGTACTGATTATCTAAGCTAACTAAGTAGTTACCTTCAGTTTTTGTAAATAATCTGTGTCTTGGTCTCTTAAAAGGCTTGCACACTCACAAAGGGTTATCAAGACCATTCGTCTCCCATCCTGGTTCCTTCCTTCTTATATTTTTAATTTTATTCCCTAGCTCTGGTCTTGTTTTTCACTCTATGCCCACTAGATGGTACTGTAATACAAGGAGAAGCACCTCACCAGTTACTCCTCATCAGCTGCTTCCTCTGAATTTTCCCATTCAACTGCCTCAACTACACGTTTGGTTTAATATTACACTACCTACAAAGACCTGATCTGGCAACTAGACATAGGGCCTGGATGCCTGCACTCTCTGTCTCTTCTCTCTCTAACCTGCCTTCAGTAATCTTCAAGCTTGAGCTGGGGATACCTTCCTGCATAAACCTGTACTGATTGGTTTAGTGATCTTCCACTTACCTTGAATAGCTGGGCCAGCCCTCTCCTTTCACCCTCACTATGCTCAGGCTCTCTCTGCTCCCCTACCCTACCCCCATTCCCACCCACCCCTTACATAATTTCCTTTATTTTCTCCCTCTGTTAACCACTAATCCTTTAATCCCATGCTCCAATTCCTCAGCTCCAATCTGATTCCTCCTTCATCTGCACCCTCTTCCTCTCACTGATTATGACTTTATGACTTCTAACACTAATTACAAACTCTCACTTTCACTATCTAACAAACTGCCTATTCCACTTTTACCCCATCTGACCTTACCTTTATATTTTCAGCTCTTCCACTCTTGCTAACTCACTTTTACCTACTAGTTTACCACACCACACCATGACGTCTTTCACCTTCCTGCTATCTCACCCCAGAAATATCACTTCCCAGAAACTCTTCCTGATACTCTTAGTGACCATTGCATAATCACCGTCCTCCGTTTTACTCGTCATATGAGTAGACCACATAAGATCAAAGCATGTCAAAGATTAACAGACTTTGACTCCAACAAATTAAACAGCCATCTCTTAGGGATCAACTGGTCATTCCTCAGACACTTACCCCTTCATGAAGCTGTGTTGGAATTTAACAACATATTCCTTAACATACTTAACTCCCTAGCCCCTATTTGCAATGTTAGAACACAAGCAAATATATCCCCCTAACTAACAAACCCCACCCACTCCAAAAATGGCTCAGAGGGATAAAGCCTGGAAGCTCTAAACTAAAATCAAACTCCCCTCCCACCCTCAACTGTATAGTCAACTGCACAACCTGCCTAAGAAAGCCATCACCACTGATAAGAGAAACTACTACACAAACCCTCCTGAGTCACACCTAAATATCCCAAGGAAGTTCTGGCATATTATTAATCAAATCCTTCATCAAGGCAACCCCTCCTCACCCCAATTCAACCCTATAAATACACCTCTTCATACTGCCACTAACTTTAACTCCTATTTTATAGACATCATCAGCAAATTAACTAACCTTCCTAACTCCAACACCAACTCTACCCTATCCATCAACCCTCTTAAACTCTCCAACACCTCTTTGACCTTCTCGCTAAATACGGTGTCCACTAACTACATAATCTCCATGCTTCTTAAACTCAAGCCCTGCTCCCCTCAACAGATGGTCTCCCTCCAATCTTTCTCCAGAAAGCAGCCAACTCTATTGCCCTTCCTATTTCTATTCTCATTAACCAGTCCATTACTGAAGGTAAAGTCTCTACCATTTGGAAAAAATTCTACACCCAACCCATAAATAAAGTTGGCAATTGTACTGAATTCTCCAACTTTATGCCCATTGCAATTCTATCACCTCTCTCTAAAAATTTTTGGAAAAATGTATACACAAACAAATTCTACAACACCTCATACAAAAAACTTTAATTACCCCACCCAACATGGTTTTCATCCAGGTCATATCACATCTACTGCCCTCATTTTCTTCATTAACACCATCTCACAAGCTAGGGATCAGAATAAATTAGTCTCTTGCCTCTTTCTCAACCTCTCTAAGGCTTTCAACACATTTCTCACCCTATCCTTTTAAATAAATTCTCTGAACTAAATCTATCTACTTCTACTATTGTCTGGTTCTCCAGCTAACTCAGTAATCACTTCCAGTTTGCTAAATGGCTCTCTGCTATCTCACCTGATCTTCTTATAAATATGGGAGTTCCCCAAGATTCAGTACTGGGCCCACTACTATTTAAATTTTCACCAATCATCTATCAGCCTCCACACCTTTATCATCAGTGGTCCAATATGCCAGTGACTCCACTGTCATCACCATTACCAATACCCTCTCTGATCTACATACTTCACCTCAAAGCTCCTTCTTTTCTATTGAAAACTGGCTCAAACAGAACCACCTAATTCCAGTCCCAAAGAAAACTAAGCTGTTGCTCTTTGTCCCTAAAAGATATGTACTGTAATAGTTGCATACAATAGTTATTTCTGTAACTAAAGTACCTACATGTTAATAGGCTGTAATGGAGGCACAGGCACATGCTGAATGGTGCAACAGAGAAGATCAGAGGTTACAGAGGGCTGCTGTCCATTCTTTAAACAACAGCATCCAGGCAATGGTAAATGCTCAACAGCAGATTGCTGATGCTTTGGATAGATGGTTGGGTGACATGGTTGGAGTCCTTGACCATGGCATAACAATCCGCGAGCGTGAGCTGTCTGTGTTGGAACATCTGGTAGGAGTGAGGCATCGGGCATGTGGATGTAGGCCTGCTACATCACCTGTGTCAGGTCTACGTGTACGAGCTACCTCACATGCCCACTCCCATAGTGGCGGTAGCAGCAGCAGTGCATCTGGTGCTGTGCTGTCCACACCACGACACAGCAGGCAACGTGCACATGGCTTGGGACAGTCCCAGCAGGGACACGGTTCCAGTGGACTAGTGACATCAGACAGTACCCAATCTGCACCTCTACTACCTGCCTGGGCTACAAGATCCAAGAGCCCCTCCACGTCTCTTTTCATGTAGTCCAGGGAGGTACGTCTCAGGTCATTCACACCAACATGGACAATGACAGAGTTGTATTTGTACTTGTTGTGGAGTGACCTGAGTGCATGCATTATGTGGCGGATCCTGGCACCCAATAGCCAGCTCCACTGGTAGAACAGATGCATGATTTTTTTTCATAAAGCAGTGCTTTTCAGTAGATATTGGATGCTTATGCAAAAATTGGAATTTCACTTTCTTTTGAAAGGCACATCCAAGTAACTGACATTTCAATTAGACTGGACACACAGAAGAAGATGTGAAGGTCTTATTTCATCTAGCATCACTCTTGGGCCATTAAAATCATCCTGCAGTACTCCTGCAGGTGGTTGGACCTTAATACACATATTTATGGGTACAAAAAGATGAAAATATGGAGAAAGTGGAGAAAAGACTATTAACTGTACTGAAGTGTCTTCCCCATGTTTCTAGTTTAAATTCCATGAACCTTCAAACAGAAAAAACCCACAAAAGTCAAAGCTTTAGCTTGATGTTCCACCCCACCCACTCCCACACCCCCAAAAAAGCATTTTTTAGAGGAAGAAAAGTGAGGCTTCACCCACCACTGCCCTTATTTCATTATACTCAGCAGTTGCACAACCACTATGTCAGAAGAAAAGCTTACACAAATGGAATCAGTGCCAGCAATGGCACGTAAACAGAAAGCTTACCAGCAATTATATACTATGGAGAGCTGAAATCAGAGAATTCGACAACAAGGAGTTGAACTCAAAAAGATTAAACTTCATCCCCCTTGCTAACATCCTTGTGTAATGTAACAACTGAAGTAGTTTTTGTATTAGATTGTACATATAATGAACACATTAAAACATAACAAAATAGAATGGCCTCATCTTTACACACAGCTCTAACAGCATATCATTTTCTTATACTATTTCATCAATATACGGTATATAAATACATCATGGCTTACTAGAATCACTCGCTTCATTTATAAGACAATGAAATATTAACAGAATTGTTACCATACTCCCCTTAGTTTTAAAACTATGACATCAGTAAAGCATATTTTCCTACATTTTAATCCCATTTCTTTACAGCTACAGTAACGACCATTCTACGCTGAATGGATCAGATTTACAAGTGTTTTCATTAATCAAATGGGTGTAGCAGCATCTGTAACTCCATGAGATAACTCAGAGGCTTTGAAGCCACCATAAATTGCAGACCCTTGGATTATTTTTACTTCCTGCAGTCATTCTCAAACCTTATTTCTGCTTGTGTCATTCATGTTATTGTCCATACACTACTGGTATTCACTTATTTTTCAAGCAGCACATATGTCTGGCTTTATGCCTGTCAATGATAAAATGCAATCATCAACTGGAGTCAGAAAGGCCTCAAATATTGCATGGATTTGATTAAACAAGAATGGTTGTTGCATATTGTCTTATTAGCAGATTCAGCCTGTCTCATTCAGAATGGCTTATAACACAGTGACTAAGACACTTCCTTATCACAAACATGATAGCATGGTGTGATAACAACTTACACTAAGAAAATTCCTAACATCAGTGTGGCTGTCAGTAAAATGCTGTGGTGTGCATTTAGTTAATTTTGGTATGGTATTATATTCTCTCATTAATCCGCGGTGGTGGTGCTGTGGTAGCGTTGTCGCCTCACAGTAAGACACTGTCTGGTTCGATTCTCAGCCAGATTGTCTTCTGCATGGAGACATGCGTGAATGGGCGTACCTTCGTTGAAGGTTGTGTGTCAGGGCTGGTAACTTGGCACGTAAAAATCAACTACCAATCATTAGCGGACCGGAGTTCCGCTGTGGTGACCCCTAACCGGGAAAAGCCGAAAGACACAAACAAACAATTATATTCTCTCATTACAGAACAGAGGTATATAATCTACCCTTACTAACAACTAAAACTATATGCATTTCCAATGTCTGCACAAAGCAAATATCATATACAGTACTCATATTTTACATTCACTTTTGTCACTTCAGTACCAGAATTTTCTAAAGAAGTTTTTAAATGTAGCATTTCTTAGTCCTAAAAAGCTTCCAAATGACACTTACATCTAAAACTTGAGGAGTAGATTTAGGTGTACCAGTACTCACTGAGTCTATTATACCAAGCACGGTGTGATCTAGTTAGAGTAAGGTATACAGCTGTATAGTCCTTACCAGATGAAGGTGATTGGAGGTACGACAATGAGAGCTAAAGTTACTTGAATGGTTGGAGAATGTGATTATCACTGAAGATTCACAGCCCTGTACTCATAGCCTGTAATCAGAAATGATGAAGATGACATCAACTAAGGCCAAAGAATGGATGAGGGGTTGTCTAGTTTAAGAGACAAGATACATTTGCCTATCAACTAAGAAGACCAAGGAACCTGGTATTAAAAAATACATTATGAATTGGGTCAGATATAATACTCTGTTGACAATAAACTGCAGTCTGCATATGCATACAGTGTCCAGTGGAAAAGGCTAATAAGTATGTTGCAGCTGTACAGGTGCTGTTACACTATTCTGCGAACATAACCAGACCTTATGGGTGATAGTCACAGTCATTACACATAAGTGCAATGGGTATTTGCATGAGTTGTGAACAAACACAACTTAGGAGAGATTCATAGATGGTTTGAGAAACACTTATGCAAATAAAGCAGACGTAAATGAGAAACATGTGAAACATCTGTGACTATTGCATGCAAATAAGGTGCTCTTACTGCATTTGATTCAGCATCACCTTTTGAAGTGCAAGTGCTTTGACTGCACAAGGATTATAAAATGTGAAGTTGCTCTTTTTCTCTTCAATTTACAATCATCAAAGATGCTTGCTTTCATTGCAAGCATATCTGCTTCCTGTGTTGAGGTGTTCTACTGAACCTTGTCAAATCCAGATGCACCAAGTGGCACTTGCCAGCTGTAGGGAAGAAGCCCTATTAAAAGAATAACCCATCACAATTTTGCTAAGCAGGACATTTTGGACAGGTTTAGAGTGGACAGAAATATGATATGAGCTTTGGTGAGTTTGTATGGGCCACACACAGGGATTAGCAGAATGCATGGCCTTTCAATACCTGTGGAAATTAAAGTATGTATAACTCGCACCATACTTACCACAGGGACCTTCCAGAGACAAACTGGGAACCCTCTGGGTATCTCACAGGCTTCTGCCTTGAGGATTTTTCAGCAGTTCCTCAGTGTATTCTTGGCACATGTTGACTAGTATATCTATTCCATTTTTTCACTTCAGGAACAAGCCAGTGTCATGCATGCCTTCTTTAGAATGACACGCTTTCATGAGATGTTTTATATGATAGATTACATCCATGGTACTATTAGGGCCCTTTATGGACCATGGAGGAAATGGGACTGAAAAATGTAGGGCTACCATTCCATCAATGTCCAGGTAGTGTGTGATGCATGATGATGCATCACCAGTCTGTCATCCCAGCAGTGCACGTGATTCTCATATTTGGCACACAAGCTCACCACTGCAACATCTCTGCCTGCATGCTAGGATTCCAAATGGTCACTTAGTTGCTACTCTGTTGCTAACCATAGTTGTTTCTGTATTTAGAGAGCAGTATTGGTAGTGTTGAGTAATCACTCCTTTTCTGTTATGTGTGCCCCCTTCCTGTTTTGTTTCCCAGGTGACATATGTTGCCCACTGAAAACTTGGTTAATGACAGCAGTCTGCAACCCCCATGGGAGCTGCTAATGAGCACTTCAACACCACCATAAACCAGACACAGTCACTGAGTGAGAGTTTAGATTCAATAAAGTCCATATCCATTGCCTGAATGAGTTTGGTGGCCCTTCAGCATGACCATGCAGCTACATGCAGGATGTCTACCTCCTGCTGCATTCTGTACAGCAAAAACATACATTGGTCTGGAGGGCATGTTCCACAGCCAATGACTGATAGTGGCAGTGCTGTTTTATCTATCATTCTTCCCACCTGCAATGGTAGCAACACTTGCAAGCCACTCCAGCAGGCTCATGGATGATACATATCTGCAGAGACAAAGACAATGCATGTTGTACATAACTATGGACTGTGACCTTCACTATGTAGCAGTATGATGCTACTCGTATAATATTTGATGTGTGTAGTGTTACTTGTGAGCTACACTGACTGATGCATGGACAACATACACTGTACATCAGTCATTTCTCCTTATATCACACAGAAATAATGCTTTTAATGAGGCATTTGCCATTATCATAGTCACTCTTTTCTAACCTTCTCCAATAATCACCAATGTCCAAACATCCCAAGTAAGCAAGTGAAGGCAATGCCACAGCAAGACTGCTAAATGCATTGTGAAAATACTCCATAGGTCCAACCACTGTCCAGCACTCAAGGACTTACAATGTCTAAATCTGCCACAATACCTATCATACAGCCAATGTATAATGATACATAACCTCTGTATAATGATACATAACCTCATGCATAAATCAAATAACTGCCCATCCCTTAAGGATCATAGGAGGTTACTAGCCTATCGACCCGGAGGTCATTTCAAGCCTAGCCATTTCATCCAAATGTAATACCATAGATACTCTAGTCAATACCAAGGATTGTATTTAGTAATGACTGTCCATGTCCAGGAGGGTTGTGGGCACTATCCCCAGTAAGAATTTACAGTGTTCCATCCTCTTGTCCTGGTTCCTTTTGAACAGTGTCATAGAGGTGCTCTGCTTTACATGAATTGGCAGCCTATTCCAAAGATGTGGCAGTCTATGGGAAACAAATCTGTCCCTCCAGCACATCATATTCAAGTCACAGGCCATATTTAGGTACCTGGAATGGGTAGCTTTAATCTCACTTGATTTTATGGATTTGCAGCAAGTTCATTAGATTTGTGTTTGAGATTGTACTGTAAAGCAGGCAGAAATCTCCCTTAAGAAGTCTATGTACATAGGTTAGTACTAGGCTAACTGCCCTTGCGAGCCATTTTAATCCTAGCCAATTATCCCTTGTGAGACTCAAACCCTGTACCTTGTCTTTGTAAGGCAAAAACCTTAACCATTAGGCTACTCTCCTAACCCAACTAAACAGTCTTTACAGGTCTTAAACCCAGGACTCTGTATACTATATTCACAGTAGTTAACCACTAAGTCATCACAGCAGTATGTGATACTGAGTATAGTGACAGGGGCTTTAGTCAGTCTGTGGAAGGCACATGCTGGAGTCCCTTGATTTTCTTAGTTATAAGCCTCTGAGGTCTGAAACTCAACTGCTTTGTACGATACATGCCAAAAGGGGTGTTATACTCAATTATGGGCCTGATTAAGGATGAGTATAGAGCGGTTATAACCTCCTTTGTTCTAGAGGTGATGCCTTTGCTAATTGAGTGTACTAGCTAGAAAGTCTTCCTTATTACAGTAGACATATGATGGTCAAAGATAAGGTCACAGTGTACTTGTGATCCCTGAGCTCTTACCACTTCTTAGGTACATAGGGTATTGTTGTTAATTTGATAGTGTAAAGGGGCATTGTTTTTACTGAAGCGAATGATTGTGCATTTCTTTGCATTCAGTTTGAGACCATGAATAAGACTCCAGTCGTTGGTCTGTGTAAGACCTTCCTGAAGTATACTAATGTACTTTTGGTATTCAATAATTGCACCCAGTTTGTAGTTGTCCACAAACTTGGTCAGCCAAAGCCCCTTAGTTTTGGCCTGAACTTCAGAGAAGTATATACCAAACAGTAGGGGGCCCAGACTAACCCTTGTGGTACCCCACTTAACAAATTCATTGAACTTTATACCCCTCTAATATCCCTATACTGAACTGATAAACTTCTTGCAAATATCTAATACTCAACTGGAGACTTCCTCTACTCAAATTATCTAAAAACTAGAACTGCATTCTTGCCTCTCTAAACCAGGACCACTGTCTAAAATTCTTCAAAACAAATTGTTAGCCTTTATGGTTCTATCAACAATACTCTCCTGGGTATTATGCACATATTGCACAGATCTCCCATCCTCTTTACAGTATTTTTCATAGATTCATACTAGGCTAAGTGCCCTTGTGTGCCATTGTAAGCTTAGCCAATTATCCTTTGTGAGACTTAAACCCTGCATCTTATGTTTGCAAGGCAAATGCCTTAACCATTAGGCCACCCTCCCAACCCCATCAGAAACAAATGGCATTACAGCTTATGTCTGTACTTACCCACTCTCATCTCTCTCTACCTAGTGACTTTCTTCATTACAATTCTGTTTCTGCATTTTCTCAACTGTATGGATACTGTAAGCAAACGAATGTCATTATTACACTACTGCAACTTTATATTGTCAATTCATGACCAATACTTTCCAAGTGAAACATATTAAATCATGTGCACAATTGCTGCTACTGGAATGCTATTTCAAATGTTTTATCTCATACATAAAATTACTGTTTATGTAACAGCATTTATTTACTGACCAATCGAGTCTATTAAAAGCAATTTCAGATGTATTCTTTCCGAGTATTATATTATGGAATTTGAAAACTTATGTGATGAGCTCTTCTTTGACTGCAACCACCTTCATCAACATTATTGTTTTCCATTATGTTACCTTGGCATATTTGTGTATTGTGATATATTTTTTCGATTACTAGAGCTTCCCCCATCCCTCCATTAAAAAACCTTTTTGCATCCAGTTAAAATGTTCTGGCTAACAAATGTAGTAGATAATTAAATACATTATTTATTTGTTTATGTATTTATTTATGCGCCTCTTTGTCCTTGTTATCTTTGTTGACCAAGAAAGTCTAGCTGGGCAAAGTCCATTTTCAGAGGCAGACCTGGTAGAAAAGCTTCATTGCATTGCATTTATATTAACCAGTAAATTTCAGGCAGTTCTCAGAAAAACAAAAGTATTTGTAGAAAAATCAAACATGCTTAAAAGATAGGTATATACAGTAACACATTTACATAAATATGCATAAGTCTATGCAGTTCTGGTAGCTCTGATTTCTTGCAGGAAGTAAATGGACTTACTCTGTATAAGGGAAAGCATTGTTGTAAAGATGTTTAGTGTTTATACATTTCAGAACAGAAAAGTTTCTTAGGAGATTAAGAAATATAATGAATGGTATACTTGAGAAGTGAGTTATAAATTTATGTAGGAGGGGAGATTTTAGCACTGTATAGGAGGATAGTGGTAATTGCTCTTGAATGAGAAAACAGGACAAAGAATTATTTCTATCTAGACTTCCTGATCCAAACTGGTGTATCTGGAAGGTTTAAAACATAGGTCTATAATAAAGGTATGAGAGAGGAAGAGTGGCGGTGGCGGGGTGGGGGGTCAGTTAGAGAAAGAGAAAGAATAAGATGAGAAGTAGTTTTTAAGATTGCTGTGAAGAGGACGGTATTGGTAAAGTGCAGGGGGAAGATGTTAGGGATGTATTGATTCAAGGTGAGAAGGGAAAAAAAGAGATAGGTAAAAATGTTTTGCTTTTACTAGAAGTCTCAACCTGATGATAAGCATAAGTAGGACCAAGATTGGGTAAAGTATTGTTTAAGTTGGATTTTATTGCTTGGGAGTTTGTTAGTCATTTTACTTCAATAGGGATAGCATTTTAGAGTTAACTACCATAACCTGAATATAGTGAGCCCCCCTGACAAATGATTTCCCTTAATAATGCTTACTAGAAATTTATCAACAAATGAATGTCTCTTGTGTGGGTGTAGGACAATAGTATATTTTTAATGCAGGGTCTTTTTATGATAATATATCAGCTTATATGTCACAACTAGATGAGAGTATGTTACGTAGTTGATAACCTCTAGTCAGTTCAGCTGTTTTAAGATTTGGCAGTGGTGGATTTGGTGTACATTGCTGATAAGACATTTAGCTTCTTTGTTGTAAAATGATACAAGGATGAAAAATATAAACTGACAGCCATTTAATATAGTAACATGATTAAAACACATCAACCATCCCATTTTAAAAGTTAAAGCAGCAAGACTTCAACAAATGTTTGGAATATTTTTAACTTTGTTGTTTTTCAATTCTTGTGTGGTTTTAAGTTGTTTTTAACAAGGATAGTGGTGATACTGTAAAACGGTCTGAAACCATGGTACAGTACAGAAAGAAAATTATTTGAATTTAGATAATGTAGAGGCTAAGTATGAATTTGTTTTTCAAGTAATTTTGAATGGATTGCAATGGGCCTTTAGTTATTAAACTCTGCAGATGTGCCACCTTTGTGTAAAGGTAAAATAAAGTACTTTTTCCAGATGGAAGAAGCATATTTTTTGCATATAGCTCTATTTTTTAATACAGAGACCAGAAAAGCAATTAAATCAGTAGCCACTTTTAGGTATTCTGGGGTGGTTGGTCAGCAGCTAGGGTGGCTGGTTTTAGCTATGTAGGAGTTTGTTTTTAATGACAGAGGTAAGAACTGGCTTGAAATCAAATAGCTGAGAATATTTAGCAGAAGCTGCAGGGAATATAAGTGTAGTGGCAATATTAATGCTTGTGAGGGATATTATTGTCTGTATAAAATAGTTATTAAACTGTTTGGGAATTGAATCAGTAGTATTGTTGGAAGTACTGGTGTGTTTGATAATTTGGCCTGGATGTAAATGTTTATTGTTGGATAATCAGAAAGAGTTAAAGGTTGTTTTGATGTTTATTTTGGAGGATGCTATAGTAGGTTTATTTTGTCATTTTGCATTTTGTATTTTGTCCTATTCCATCGGGCCTGAAAAGTTGAAATGTATTTTATGTTCTACTTTTGTGCCATTCTTTCCAGGCATTGTTGTAGCATTAATTTCTCAATTTCCTTTGTTAGCCATGGTGCAGGGTTGAATTTAACCCTTTTGATATGGACTGGGACAAGATTTTTGAGAATTTTTAGGAATATCTCATTGAAGTATTTGAAAAAGAGTCAAGCACATGGATTTTAATGTTTTCCAGTTATACTCTGTTAAATTTTTGATAAAAAATGTCTTTATCAAAGTCTGTTGGTTTACAATCTTTGTTGTAAATTACCCTGGATATAGTACACTTCTAACCACATAAGTAGATAGATGGTCACTTACACTGTCTGGAAAGCTACCTGTTGTCCTAATTTTTGTTGAGTCCATTGTTAAGGATCCAGTCTTAACTTACTTGCCTACCAGTGCTATTGTGGGTTGTAGTAACTGATGTAATTAACTGTGTAAAGCCATATAGGTTTATCAGATGGGGTGTTGCCATTGATAAGCTGCCTAAATTTAGGTCTCCTATTATTATTATTTCATGCTGGATTTGGTGGGATATCCAATATAGAATAGTTCAAAGTGGTAATTTTATTACCTGGTGGTATACATATGGCTGCTATGCAAAGTCTTTTCCTATTATTGATTTTGAGGTGTGATAGCAATAGTTCTGGGTCATTAAATTATAGCATCAGGCAGTTTAATTTCTCCAAGTGTTTTGGGTTTCTAATACCAGATGGGAATGGACCCCGTTCTTAAGCCTGTATATGATTAGAGATCATGAAATTAGTATTGTTTCAGTCTTTTATGTTAGCCGAGAATGTTCTTCTACATATTGGCTGTTTCTTTGGACTAAACCAAAACCTTATAAATTTATTATCCATTATCATGGGCTATAATATATGCAAGTCCTATAGAAAATAGAATGGTTGTTTAGGCGTCCCATGGAGACACATCCTCTAGTACAGAATATGCACCATATAGATACCAAATTCAGGTTAGTGTACATAAATACAAAACTAACTAACTAACTAACTAAATAGTTACCCCTACAGTCTTTGGTTAAATAGTAGAATGGCGGATGTTATGAAACAATTTTAGGACTGGACTTTGATTGTTTCACTGCACCGTCACTTATGGGGTTTTAACTATTTGAAGAAAAAGTAATTTGCTTTGCAAAAATGAAGCCTGTCTTTCAATTTCTTTGCTTCTTTTTTTCTGCTATTGTCTGTTTAAGTATTTTCAGATATAAAGAAAAACATAACACTGGCCTGTCAGCATAATGACTTTTGGGTGAATACTGTCTGTGCTACTGATGTTCAAAATTTCACTTATGTTTGGAAGGTGTCATGCAAAATGTCTCCTAAAGGTTGTGTGATTGATGTTACAATAAATGAGGAGCAAGTGTTGGTATGTGAACTTGATACTGAGTAGCTCAGATGACAGGATATAGCAGACACAGGGAAACCTCTTAACAGTGACCTGTTAGTGCAGATTGGGACTGAAACCTTGACTGGAATGTTCTACCACATGTTGTAAAAGTCTAACATTGTCTGACTGCTTTCCTCATGGGGGAAATTACATGAATGCCTGCAGAATTTTCTTGAGGTGCACATGTTGTCTAGCCTAGACATCCACCATTCATGAGAATAATCCCTTGTCTTCATACATCTGTGTTCCCAACGGGGATCTGGTAAGTCTTTGCTAGTGTGCAGATGGAGCCTAAAATGGATGCCATGAGCACAACCATACTACATATAAGGATTGTCAAGGAATGGTCCCTGGCCTTCATCATTCTGAAGTACTTGTGAATTTTCTCTGTAGTACTCTAATATGATTCATATTAAGTCACCAGAGCCTGTTTCTGAAAATGCAAAAACACTAAAAAATGTTTGCCGACACTGCCTTTAGTGAACATCATGAGGAGGTTTTTTTGGAAGTCCCCCTGCACCCCCCTTGTGAGGGGACACCCCCATACCACAGACATATATATACCAACTCTGGGGTCACACAACAGTAGAGAAAGGTGAAGACCACTGTTATTTAATATAGTTTCAGTAAACTTCAATGTTTTTTATGATTGCCAAAACTACTTATGGCAACCTTGTATCTTCCCTGCTAATCATCTTGACCTGACCCACAATGGCAATAGATTACACCTGAACTATGTCATGACACATCTCCTGCTAGGTAGCCAAGGACCATCATGTCTCTGAGCTATTTGTGAGATGTGTCTTTGTCTGGCACCTCTGTGTACAGGTATTACAGTTTGTACTGCTACCTCTAAAAGGGAAGTTTCTTCTCCAAGAGATTCAGGCTCTGCCCGGGAAACAGGTGTTGAGTTAGTAGCTTCCCCTGTGCTGTAATCTCATTTTCTCATTATGTTAACTGTGTGATCATGTTTCACTGCATGTAGTTATCTACATGCTATGTGATAGGAGACCCAGTCAATAACTTTGCGACTGTGTGGCACTGTTGTCAGGCTATGTAATAAGTATGAGACTTATGGAATCATTTTTGACAACCATTCTGCGGTTAGCATCAGCTTATTGTGCTGAAGTACAGAATGT
The DNA here is from genome assembly GCF_019279795.1 of Protopterus annectens. Lineage (NCBI taxonomy): Eukaryota > Metazoa > Chordata > Ceratodontiformes > Protopteridae > Protopterus > Protopterus annectens. Next base: position 1,158,151,197 of record NC_056732.1, on the reverse strand, counting down.
AGCTGTTTTTAGTGCTGACCTGTGAAGAAGTTTGTCAAGATATGGTTCATGTGACCTGTGATAGTTAGAAGAATGTTTCTATAAAAGAATGATGCCCATACTTACCATTCAGTATCTGAAGAGTTTATGCTACACCTAACATTTATAGTTTACCTGACGAGGAAACATTTAAGAATTATGTATACACAAATGACATGCTGGCTACTTCAGTAGAATTTAATAAAGCCATCAACCCATAAACCTTGCACAGTGTCTGACTGAGGTTGTTGTACAGCTCTTAAAGTACTGGTGTTGGCAACACCTTGTATGATTACTGCAGTACCTCATTTTCAACAACATCATCACCCCTAATAGAGAAAAGGTACTCTGCACCCAGTGTTAATGGTTGGAATGAAAAAAAAAATACTGCTATGGGCAATTACATTTTGCCTAGCGTTTATCCTGGCATGTCCAACCATGTTATTTGCTTTTTTCCTGCGCTGTCCAAGGTACATCTGCTTCATCCCATACCATTTATGTCAGGCATTACTTCATGACTTGTTTTCATTCTCTGAAAAAGGTGAACAAACAGAAATCACTAGTCAATCACAAAGTAGAATGGAGCAGGAAAATGTTTATATGAACACACCAAAATTTTATTGTAATCCAAGGTTAAAATTGGAGAATATCCAAATGTATAAGCGCTTTCGTCTCCTTTTTAAATATATTGAAGAGATTTCATCAGATACAATTAGTTACTTTCATCACCTGAATTTAAAAGAAGAAATTCAAATTACATCACATCCTAGAGCAGTCAACACACCTTCATTTAAAGCCATAGTATACTTAAAATTGTCATTACTTCCACAACATCAAACTGAATGCCATGTATTGGCCAGGGCTTAATGATAATTTGTCTATTAGTAGTCTCTTGAAAATTAAAGCCCTGAATAGACGTTAAAATACACTTTATAACTTTCTTAGTGTAACAAACTTATTCATATATACACTGTTTGAATGAGTATTTATTTATACTTATATATGTTCTCCAATATTTTAGGTATTTATTTATATTTATTACCACATGGATTTATTTATTTAAATTTATTTAAATGTTAAGTTATTAATATAATTGTAGATAGGTGGTGATTTTAAAATTCATGAAGTATTTTAAAAGTATTTTTAATAGTTTTAACAACTTTCACAGTGTTGTGGAAGTAATTACAATTGTAAGTATACTATGGCTTTAAATGAAGGTGTGTTGATCTCTCTAGGATGTGATATAATTTGAATTTCTTCTTTTAATTCAGGTGATGAAAGTAACTAATTGTATCTGATGAAGTCTCTTCAACTTATTTAAAAAGGAGCTTCGACTTATTTAAAAAGGAGACGAAAGCGCTTATACATTTGGATATTCTACAATTTTAACCTTCGATTACAATAAAATGTTGGTGTGTTCATATAAACATTTGCCTGCTCCATTCTACTTTGTGATTATTTTCATACTCTCTGTCTGTTTTGGCTCCTTTTTCCCAAAATATATTTTAGTATGTTTTCAGTGCATCCTTCAGATGTGATTCTCCTCAGGACTGAAGTTGTCTCTCATGTGTTATGATTCCCTGTTGCTGCAAAATTTCCCAAGCTACAAGTGCAGATTAACCAACAATTACATCTTCCTCACATGCATTTAACTTAAAGGAAGTGTAGGTCATGCATGTCACTGCATAATAAAAAAAGTAGAGCAAGCATAGCGAAGCATTAATTCCAAGTTTTTCTTTTCATTGCACTAGTGTCTATATTAAGCATTCCTCTGCCACAGAATGTGTGAGACTGTGCATAGTAAAATATATATCTACAAGGTTTTGATGTAAGGGTATGTCACACTGATTAATAATTAATTTATCATGCGTATCATGCCTTACTTATATGAAGGTGGCCTGTAGTATTTCCTATTGGCAGAGACCATTGTAAGCAGTAAGCCTTTTTACAGATATAGACCACACTAATAATTTCACCTTACACATTCCAAAACTCTTTCAGATACCAGCAGACAAATATTGCTATGTTTCTTGCTTTATCAGTAAATCAGAGGATAATCCTGAAGATTTTGCATTAGAAAGCATTGTTAGGTTCCCCTTTTCAATAATTTAATGTTACTTCTGTGATTTCTAAACCTTTTCAGGTAATTGTGCTTTCCTTCAACTGTCATGTAAACACATAGCCCAGCAATATTTAAAATGGTGGACTGTACAAGACTGGAATAAGTTTGGTCACTTTTAAGAAATTCTTAAATAGATGAATAGTAACCCTGCTTAACACTATGATGATACCAAAGTGCACGAATGCAAGTGCTATCATTAACACAGCTGTGTTTTTAATTGTCTGAATAATCCAGACTTCACACATGCATCTTCAAACTTAATCTCTGCATTCCTATATATTCTTTTAGTTTGCTGTGCCCTGCTGTAACTGGTGTAGGCTGCAGGGTACCACTTGCCCTCCTTTAAACATGACAATCCCTAGCTGGGAAGTGGCAGCCTGCAAAAGAAAAGATGAGAAATGACAATGATGTGAACATTCTTATTCTTATTCAGGAAGCATTCTGCAACCTTTTTGGGCCTACTGGAGATAAAGTTTTAACAGAATCACCATGATGTCACACAAAACAACAGAAAGAAATACAATTCTTAAAAGACTACATCTCCTTATGTTTAAAATGAGTTGTACTTGCAGAGGTTGTAGATATGACCTTCCATGAAGAATGTCATGTTTCTCTAAGAGATGTCCTACTTTGAACTTTTTAAAAGGTAATAAACTTAACATGGTGTATGGGCTAGGCAGAGTGGTGTCACACCATAGTGGGTGAGTTTCGCTCCCTTACACTGTCAAGATCACAGTTGTACATCTCAGTCTGAACCAGGACCTTAGGCATGGAATCCATGGAATCCACAAAGGCCCTTGTTCATCATATGCCAGTCTAAAAAGAGAGATTAAAATTCTCCTCAAACTTCTGCAAGCATCATACTTACGCAAGTTGGAGCAGGCCTTCTTTGGTAGGCCTGGAAAAAACAGACATTTGGACTGAGGTGAAGAAACACCTATCTTAAGTGTCAGTGGCCCCTATTCAGAAAGCAGTGCAAGCACAGGCACAGTAACCTAAAGCAATGCAGGGGAGACCATCTGGCCTGGTGTGTTTTGGTAGTCAGTGAAAGAAGGCCACACACACACATACACACACACACACACACACACACACACACACACACACACACACACACACACGCACACACACACACACACACATACATACACACACACACACATATATATATATATATATATATATATATATATATATATATATATATATATATACATATTTATATATCGGTGTATGTGAGTGTATGTGTATAATATAATTGCATGTGTATTGTGCAGTATTAGTTAGGCAAAGTAATAGACTTGCATGACTGTTCAATCAAAATTATTCCAGCTCATGAATATTGCAAAAGTTTAGTAATTTTACCCCATGATACATTTATTTCAATTTACTTTCTGAGGAATTGTTCCTTTCCTATATCTCTTAGGCACTACAGTTAAGTCAGACTATTGTATTGTTCTCATGGTGATTAAAAAAGATGTTCTAAATATTATGCAGAAATGTATTACTTACATATTACTATATCCCCAGGATTTACTAATCTTCTGTGTAAGACTATATTAGTCTTACACGGAAGTGCCAGTCTAAGAGTGTGACGGCAGTGCACCATGCATATTAATGAGAGCTCGCTGCCTCAACTCTAAAGCTTACACTGATCGTGGATGAGGGTAGGAGGCGTGTCGGACTGCTGAGCAGTCCAAAAATCCACACCCCTGCAATGACGAAACTCGAGAAATGTCGAGTTACATGAGTGAGTCCGCTCACATGTGTACATTGTAACACTACACTCCCCCATATGTTAAACCTCGTACAAATTTAAAAATTAAAAGAAATTTATTTTTTTGTTTGTTTTATTTCCGATATAGCTGCCCATATTTGCAGGTGTTTGTTCGGGTTTGCCCATTGCTTAGCTACAGTTAGCAGCTTAGACACCGAAGAGGATAATAAGAAAAATATATGCAAATTAAGCAAAATAGCAATATCGTAGTGGTTAGAGCCTTCACACAAAAAGGAGGCATTCCTGGTTCGAGTCCCACTACTGCACATTCCATTTTCTGTTGGAAATCTGTATACAAAAATATTTCCAGACATTTATCATGTATAAGTTTTGTAAAAAGCATTCAAATGTTATATGTAGTAGTGAACAAATTATATATATATATATATATATATATATATATATATATATATATATATATATATATGAAGGTGAAATGGTTATGCATTCTGAGGCATGAGTAACTTATTTTAAGCAATATAAAGCACTGCTAAGCACATTTTACCAGTATTGAGCAAATTTAAATCCAATTGTTCATAGCTGAGTACCGCATTAACAAGCGCAATGTCTTTGCATGCAGCTGTGCACTGCGCCAATCAGTACAACTACAATGTATTTGCGCATAGCTGCACACCGTGCTAACCAGTGCAACATCGGGCAACGTCGGACAATGTCGAGCAACGTTGGGCAAAGTCGGGCAAAGTTGAGCAAAGTCGGCTAAACATGGCCACACCTCTTTTACTGTACCTTGACCATTCAGGTCTGGCCAGTAGGAAAATAAAAAGCAGTGACAGGATTCAAACTCAGGCTATTGTGCACTATAGTCACAGTACATAACTACTAAGCCATAGCAGCATTTCATAGTGAAGCACGTTCAACAGACACATATCTATCAAAGGAATTTTAAACCTTGCCAACATCAGCTAAGCAGGTGTGCCTACAGCTGAGTTTTTTCAAAACTGGCCAATCACAAATAAGTGCGGGAAATGAGGCATATTTAAGCTCCACAGGTGGGAATACTTGCCATAACTGGTTGTGGCTCCCTTCTGCAGTCAGCATGGCTGGAGTTGGAGAAGGCACTCAATTTCAAGCTCAAAGCTGGGGTATTGAAGAGTCCAAAGTAATGGTTTGGCTCCTTGTCCACAATCATGAGGAAAGACTCCTGCGGGGCCAGTACTAGGGCACCCAATATAAAACGGAGGCCTGGAACAGTCTTGCTCATAATATCACAAGTGCCACTGGCATTTCTCGGACTGGTGAGCAGGTCAGGCACCATTATTCTGACCTGAAGCGACGTAAGGAGGATCAACTGGACCAGTGGATCCAGGAATCCCATGCGATGCATAATGCCCCAGTACTGAGTAAGTAGCCATTGTATTAAGTAGTTAAGAATTGCTATTCTTGTCTATACTATTGATAGGTATGTCTCAATATCACTGCATTTACTTCACAGCTGCAGGTGTCCAGGCTATGAATCAGCAAGCCCATGAAGATAGGTTGCAAATGCTGTGTCATCAGGCAGGTTAGTAATTATTCTGCATGTACTGTTATATAAAATAAATGAGAGAGCCTTCAAAAAGTGTTTTAACCCAATAAATAAAGGTGTAATAATCCTTTAATAAATGTATAATTCCTGGAGTGCGTCTGTGTCATTTTCTTTGATATGTTGTACTGTTGCATTTTACAAATAGTACTGTTGTATTAAGCAGTGTTAACTCACACTTAGGTAGGCCCATATAATGTGGATGAAGTGAGTGCCAGTAGCTTTTATGCATATTTACAGCCCTCAACTGTTGGCTCATGGCCAGCATGTACAGGTTAATCTGGCATATGAGCAGCTTGGTATTGTGTTCCCCAGAAATGTCAGTGTGCTGCCAGAAATGTAGGGAGCTGTTAACATATAACTGATACTTTCACCTGAACATATCTAGATAATTATATGGAAGTAGAGCTGTCAGTTTACCATCTTAGCAGTAGTATGTGTGAGCAGCTCTCAAAATATGTAGCAGTAACATCTGCATCTTGGACAGTTTGTATGTAAGACACAGCTCATGTATATAATGATCTAGCAAAATCCAATTGCACAATATAAGGACATTGGGTAGTGTAATAATACATGTAAGGGACATATAACTGCAGTTAATAGGAATGTAGTGAAAATTAGAAGGATATATAAGTTTTTAATTGAGCTATCTTTTTCCACCCTACTGTGTGTGCATAAAAAATGCAATTCCACACCTCATTCGGTATGTCTAATCTCAAAACATTTGTTGGGACATATGTCCTATTGGTTTATAAATATTTGCATTTATTTCTATGCATGTGCCCTGTTAAAATGCCACAATATTGGTGGCCTGTTGCTATCTATTCAACCTGCATGCTGTTGTAATGTCCACTATTGTTCTATATATGCATGTGTTATGCTTGCTTTTCAACTGTTGAAAATCTGGTGTGTTGGGTTAATGGGAATACTTCTGCATGCTGTTATAACTAATTGGGAATGCTGTTGACTGTTACTAACCCATATCTTTATTAAATTCTCCAAAACATAGTTTGTATGGGAAGGCCGGTCCCAGCGGACCCACCTGTCCCACCTCAGCTGGCCATGGCACCTGGCACCAGCAGGTCCGGTGCCCAGCCTGGGACCTACTCCTCCATTGGCCCTGTGCCACCTTTGGGTGGAAGCGCCTCAGATGATGGGGCTCACCCCCCCATGCAAGCGTGGGCAGTAGAGGGCCACCTATCACCCTTCGAATGGGCTGGGCTGTGGTGCGTAGAGAGATTGAATGTTCTGTTGCAGAACCTCTACGCCAGCTTGAGGCACAAGTGGCACAACACCCGGGTCAGCCTGCCCCTCCTACACAGCCCCCAGCACAGCCACCCTCTGGGCTGTGAAGGTGCAGTGGTGACTGCCCATGGGTGGGGACCTCAATCCCTCAGTTTCCATCTGTGGGCTCATGGGCTTGCGATTTCCAAATATCCCTCCCCATCAAAGGTGTTCACCCACCACATGTGTCATATACCGCCCCTGTATGCGTCTTGTTTGTCTTGTCTGTTTACCTCCCCAACCTACCTCTCCAAATATACCTACTTCCCCTACCCCACATTCCACTCTCACCTGAAAAAAAAAGGGCAATCTGCTCCTAAAAACAAATTACGCCCCATACATAGCTGCCCATTTTGCACACATGTCCACTGGACACATAAAATGTAATTTAATTGGCATTACGACATACTTTGTTGTCCTCACCCCTCTCTCAGGGGATGAAGATTTCATATCTACCTCCAAATTTATTCCATATGCACAGCTGTTGCTGTTAAAGAAATAGGCAGCTATGGACCTCCCCTACACCCATCCTGCATATCCCCAGCTATTTTCCATACTGTCTTTCCCTCTTTGTGCCCCTTCTTCACTACTTTCCTATCTCCCCATTTTTCTTTTCTTTCAAAGAAATGAGCATGGGGATTAGTGGGAGTAAGCACTATTAAGCAGTAGTTAGCGGGTTTGCGCAGGTTTGTGCTTGTTTGTGCTTAGCTAAGCATTGCTAAGCATCATGCAGATCTGAGCAAACCCACTTACAACTGCTTAAAAGTGCCTTAGTAACTCTATATGTGAGGGCCCTTGTTCTACTCAGGAGCAAAATAAAACACTTCTGTCAGTCTCAAACCCCGGACCTTGTACATACTACACAACATGAAGTACCACTAAGCCACGGTAGATATACAACAAGCTGGTGCTGAAATAAATATATCATGCATCAGAATGAGTGAATGTAAAGGAAACATAGGAATGCCATACCACACAACTTGTTCTGTGGATCTTTACTAACAGTTGTTGTGGGATTACATTACATGACTGTGATAAGAGAAGCAGCTATTCTAGCAGGAAATAATGTTACACCATCACTTTACAACCCCACACAGTATCATAGCAGGACAAACACTGGCATATCTGTTTAGGGCAGAGGCCATACCTCCCAACTGTCCCTAATTTTCAGGGATGTCCCTGATTTTGACACAAATTTTAGCTCTGTCCCTCTGAATCCTTCCTTAAACTACTGACTTTGGCCAGAAAGGTGGTGAATTACACTTAATGAATAATGACAATAGTTAAGAGTTAGACACTACTTTTACTTCAGAAAAGATGTATTAATTAATATGCTCTGATTCTCTCAATGTTTCAACTTAATGGCACTAATATTTTAAAGGTGTCCCTGAGTTTTTCTTTACTTTTCCCTGAGTCTGTTCAAATATGTACCTGAGTGTTTGAGAGGCCTGGCAGAGGCAGAACACAGAGGCATATCAGCCTTTCTGCTGTTGCACACTGTGCAAATAGCTTTGGAAGGAGTTTTGGAAGCATACCCTTATGTAGGAATACAACACTGAAATAAAAATGGATGTAGCCATGTACTGGTAGCAACCAACTGTAACAATGCCATTGCTCTATTGCTGAAAAGACCTGTGTGGTGCACAGACAAAAAATAGGCTATTCTCTGGCTACCATGTGGATAGGTTGACAGTTGGGAGTTACGCAAATAGACTACTTGCCTTGATAAACTAACAAGTACACAGCAACCCTGTAAGTCCAGCAAGATAAAATCCACACAATAATACTTACGCTCTCTATACTTCTGCACCCCTACCCAAATGTAGAATATACCTGTGTGTGCAGGTTCTACCAAGGATGTAGGTAAGCATACTCACAGTACTGAAATCTGTCCAGTTTTTCTGAGCAGCTTATGTTAATGTCAACAGTAATAAAGCACACACTGTTTAGAACTGAGTAAATAAATATTCACAGTATAGCAGTTCACAAACAATTCTTGTACCAAAGGAATACATCTCAATATCTAGCTTTGTATGGCAGTTAATTGTAAGTTGAAAAGAAAGTACATATTCCACGTATCTTGGGGTAGCATTTTGAGGGGTGAGTGCATTTCTACACTGACAAGTGGGTACTGGAAGCAGCAACATTAGGTCTGAGTATAAAATGTAAATCTCTGCCTACACCCCTGGCTTCTGATATAAGAACGATACCAACCTTCTGTCTTAAACAATGATGTCCACAGCAAACAAGGATGATCTCCATCTTGGAAAGCTGAAAGGGCCACACCTACCTGAGTTAGCAATTTATAGTACTGGGTTGCTATAACAGTGATTACTGCAATTACTACACAGCAGGCTGCATGCAATTAGCAAATGGTGGCCACTAATTGGTGCAGAGGCCATCACGTGCTCATGTGCAAATAACTACAAAAGCAGGCTGCAATCTCTGCCAGCAAACTCAATCACTCTATTGCAGAGACTGACAGAGAGGGAGACAGAGAGAGAGAGAGAGAGAGACAGAGAAAAGGAAACAGAAAAATAAATATTACCAAATCATACAATGAAAAGTTATGTGACACATATGTATTTACTGGCATGTAGTAGATATTACTGAAGAATAGTTTACATAATGTGAACCATTCATATGTGGCAGCAGTACTTATTTATGCATAGATATTCTGCTTATCTACTGCTATGGACAATACACTGTGTACCTGTGGGCAGTGGGACATACCTGTGAAATGTGTAGCTCAGCATTAAATGTCAAAGATCTGATCCATGTTATCTGTGTTCTGTACAGTAGTGTGGCCAATTGCTGTTGGGGGGATTAGCGCTGACATTATATAAACATGGGTGTGACAGAACAACACATGCATGATAGTCATATTAAAGTGTAGCTTAGCATTGGCAACTGCTGTAGCAGTCTAGTATGCTTATCTAGCATTTGTAGCCATATATACCCCCCCTAATATTAGTGTGTGTTCGTATGTGACACCTGTTTGTGTTGCAGCAAGGCCCAACAGTTCAGCTGTGAGGTTCAGGGACTTACAACAGTGTGCACCTTGTGTGTGTATGCCACACACATACAGAGAAATATATATGTGTCATATCTATTCACATCTGTATATGTGCATAGAGCAGGGGACATATTGCAACTGTTTCTGAAGGGTGGAGATATATATGTTGGTGAATGTTTGTATGCACATATTTGTAGGTAGGTTTTAGTGTGTGACAAACAAGACAGCATACAATGCTGGTATATGACATGTGGTGGTTAAACACCGTGGGTGGTTTGTTCAGTTTGCAATTTTGAAGCCATTGAGGCCTGCTAAAGCTACCTAGGCTGTGAACACCTTCAATGCATTTATCCCAAGACTGTGCGATTTTATTACATTACTGTACACCTCACATCCTTTGTATAATTGATATTCTCACTATGAAAGGTGAAATGTATATGTGCCTACATATATATGTATATGTACACCAATGGATGTGTATATGTATGTATATATATATATATATATATATATATATATATATATATATATATATATATAATTATATATACTCATACACACCTACATCTACTTGTTGCAATAGTTTCTCTGTGCTGTTGACTGACTGTGATGGTCAATGTGTTTGTGAATACGTCAAATATATGTATCTGTGGGTTGCTTAGTGGGAAACTCTTGATGTCATGGTATTATGGGTCCTTGCTTTGATCCTAGCAAAAGCTGTGTATTCTGTTGCTAGGCAGAAAAAGTGCTATTGCATACAGTCCCTTAGTTATAACTAGGGTGTGTCAATGGAGGCTAAAGCACTACATCTATGATTATCGATTGGTACTGATGTTGAATCCAAATCCTGTGTGTACTGTATTACTACTTGAAGCTCTGGGCCTGTACAGCAAAGTATGGTGTATGTCCACATTTCTTGCATCCACTGTTTTGTGTGGTCCCTGTATTCATCACAGATTACATTTCTCAAGATTAAGGTTGTGTAAGTACTGACACACAGTAATGTATAGTACACACTGAAAGCTTATCTGGGTTGTCATACCTTTGTGTCCTGTAATTATGTCTGATGTGTGTGTGTGGGTATGTCTGTAACATGTCCTTTGACATATGTGTGGTAAAACATATAACTGCGTATCTAGCAAAATTTGTAGTGTACTACAGCAGTATGCGACCTATATTCCCAATTGTGAACATATTTTGGCCACGGGTTTGCCATTAACAAGTTATGTGGTATAATAGTAATACATTTACTGGACCTTACACTCATTGTGATGGATGATATATTTCTTTACACATCAGCTTGATGTATATCTGCTGTGGCTAGGTGGTGCATCGTGTTGCATACAGTGTGCCAAGTACTCTTGTATAGTCTTATATAGTGATTTTATTTTGTTGCTGTGCAGAACATGGTTCATTAGATAGACAGTGAGCCAGGCACTTTCAAGCAGTTGTGGGGTGAGCAGTGATAAATGGCAGTTAAAGTGTTTCACTCTCGGATAGCTAATATGTTGCTATATTTGGCAGTTTAGTGATATCTGTACTGTATAATTTTTAATTTGCCATATGACTTGCTCAGACATATTTTCATATTTATGTCTTCCAGGGATCATGGCGCATTGCAGGAACCCCAGTTACAGTAGTGCTGAAGATGATATAATTACTAGCAATATGATTCAACACTACAGTCTCATGTTCTCACGAACCAGCCAGGACCAGCAGAAGCATACTGCAATGTGACAAGATGTTGTTCACAGATTAAATGAGGTAGGCCTGCATAACCGGACATATGAGCAGGTACGCCACCACTGCAGTGATCTTCTCAGACATGTCCGTCAGTGTGCTGCTGATTTGTGGAGACAACAGCTTGCAACAGGAGGTGGTGTTAATATCCATCCCCCCCCTCACCAGAGTGGAGGAGCTGAGCCTGATGGCACCTGTCCAACAACAACAGCAGCAGACATACACCATGATGGAGGTTGGAGCTACCCAGCAAGCACACATGGAGCATGCAGGTAACATGGCATATCTGTAGACTACTGTTATCTGTATTGGTAGATCATGCATATGTGAGATGTGGAGTGTGTCGTTAAAAGATGTGGAGCCTGTTGTGCAACACTGATCGTTTGAAACATAATCTGTAGCCCTGTGAATGTAAACTGTTGTTGTACTGTAAGATTGCAAACACACAGTAGCAATGCCACAGTTGTGGCCACTGGCAAACTGTCTCATCTCTGTGTAGGTCCCTCAGGGGTGACATCAAGGCAGCAGACAGATGCTGGTGAGTGTGTTTTACATTCATTATTGTAAATAAAAAGTGCATGTCATAGTTAAGGTGTAGGCCATGTACACATGTAACACACCTACCCATAATGCATGCTGTACATTTTTGGTGTAAGACCACACACATCTCACTAATGTGATTAGCTGCCTCAAACACATGCAATACCCAGACTATCTCAAACAAATGTGGCTAGACTGTAGTGACCATTGGATAGGCACAGCTGAGACTCAACATGAACATTACATACACATCTATGTCATACACAGAGCGTTTTAACATGCTACACAAAAAGGATTCCAAAACCCTCTGTAAAGACACACTCCAGTATCCAAAATCTCATCCACACATTGCACATAATATACCTGAGGGGTAGAGGCCTATCATGGGACATTTAAACACTCTGCAACACACTACACATTCATGTCAGGGAATGCTCCTTATTGGCCTCCTTACAAACTCATGTAACAACTGGTTGTGAAATGGTGAATGTAGCCAAGGTAGTACAGTTCCAGTACAGCATGATTAGAGCTGGTTTGGGAAACATTTGTAGCCTTGAGTGACCACATGATGCTTCATGATGATGGCCTGTGGTACTATACCCCATCCAGTTGTTGTAACCAGAGTCCTACACATAGCTTTCATTGCTATACACCTTAATGTTGCGTGTGTGCACACAAAATATGCACCTCTAAGCAATATGCATGCCAATCACCATTTGCAGAACTGACACATATATGTCTTGTGATGCTATTGAGTGGCTAGGTCATATGACACACATTGGGTATGTGTAGTGTTTAAATATGCAGTTGTGTTTTAGCATACCACATCATGGATGACACTGGCATGTCCACAATATGATCTACACTCACCATAAGTACCGTACATTACATATGTGGCCGAATGGTATTCCATCAATTATCCATGCACCACTAATGATGTTGTGTGAATACTCATCATGCATGTGCTAAAAATGTGTCCACAATCCACAATGGATACCTATCTGACACACAGATACACATCCAGCCATGGTATGTACACCTGTGAGATATGGTGCACAGTACATTTCAGAGTTTTGAATACCTGCACAGCAATGTTGTGTCCATGTATGCATTGTGTTCCGGGGAAAGCCCATCACCTAATAACAAAACACGTGCATCAAAGCCATGTATACTGTTAGTAACAAGGACTGTCTACACTTGCACTGCATGCTGTTGAGCAACACATGTCCTGCATGCTGACATGTGTGATATTACTGTTTTGCTTGTGATACTGTACCCCACCATCACCTGCTATTGTGTATGTTCTGTCATTGCTGGTGTTGTGTGTGTCTGCTTTAGGGAGGAGTGTATTTTTGTGTGTGTGCATGTGTGCATGTGCGCATGTGGTCTGACATCATGTTCAGTTCTTAAAGTGTGTTTCCTGTTTTCCTCTCACAGGTGCCGATGAGGGGCTGGATCAGTACAGCAGGGAACCTGATGTCACTGAGACAGACAGTGATCATGAGGATAGGTGTGTTGAGGCACAGGCAGGTTTGTCAGGGTCTGTTGTTGGGCCAACAATTGACAGTACACAAGTCTCCACCCCATCCATGCACACAGTCATACTGCCTGTACATCCATCAATACCATTGCTCTTAGCTGAGGGACAGTGTACGGTTGGCACTGGCCAGGACAGTGTGGTATCTATGGCATATGTATCAGGACACAGCAGCCATAGCCAGATGTCTGGAAAAGTACCACATAGGCAGATGCCCAGGGGGTTCTCATCAGAGCACTGCTGGTCATCATGCCCCTGGTAGACGTGCCACACCTCTTTCTACCACACGCATGTTCCAGGCTGTCATGTAGGCACATACATGAATAGAGCGGTACACCAGACAGGGACTACGGGCACAGAGGGCTCATAACACCTCTGTAAATGACAGTATCCGTGACTTAGCAGGTGCCATACATAATTACACTGAGGTCATTGATTAACGTTGGGGTGAGACATTGGATGTCCTCCACAATGTCATGTCCATGTGTCAGGACAGTGTGGGACAGTTGAGACATCGACGTGGATGTATGCCAGCAACATCAACAGCTGGAGGTCGCCGTGGACGTCCAGCAAGTCACAGCCACTCCCTTAGTGCCAGTACCAGCCGCAGCAATGTTGGGGGGTGCTGTTCATAGACCGTCCTATAAGACCACATGCACGTGGCTCTGGCCAGTCCCAGCAGGGACCTGGATCCAGTGGACATATGTCAACCTCTACGGATAGTACCCAGTCTGGATTAGTACCTGATACTGTCTGTAGCACCCCTGCCAGGCACAGGTTCCATATCCGTGGCCAGAGACGGTGATCTGTAAAGCCTGCCAGGTACAGTCTGTAGCTGTCTCACAAATCCCTGTATATGGCAGCCACATGGTGGAACTGTGTGCATGCAGACACACACACATAAACCAGATACCTAGGGCAAACACATACCCACACACATTACATCAACATTGGCCCATAACAGTACTCATGGCCCTCAAACTCACACTCACACACACATGTTGATTGTATGGCTCAGTGTAGGCCTCTGGCAAACCAGCAACACACCCTGTGCATATGATGAAACCTGTGCCACCTCCTGTCATTTGTAACATTGATGCAGGAACAGGCTAACATGGTGCTGATGCACAGGGTGACTTTAGTAAAGTATAGCAATGGTTGCATGTGTAGCATGTTGTCAGCAGTAAAGTGTAATGATATCCCTGAAGGTGTAGCTGAGCAGGCATGATATATAAAAGTTGTAATTAGCAATGTTGTATTGTTTCCACCAATGTTTATTCCAATTGTGTTTTGTTTGCCCATGTGTCACTTGGCTGATGTGTGTAGTTGTGTCAGCATGTGTTATACAGTGGACAGTAAGTGTGGGGTGTGTGCAGCACAGGTTTGCAGGTGTACATTTGTGAACATGGTGGAGGTGCACTGTCTGCATGTATGTGCATATTGGACACATGGGCAGGGTGACATGCCCTGTATTGGCCAGTGTTAACACTCCATAGTTTCTATTGGTGGCCAGTATGCATTGTACTACACACACTTTGGAACTTGAGTACGCATGTGTGTGTATGACACGGGTTGACACTGCTGTGGGTGATGCTGTTGTTGCTATCTGTCATTGGTTTGCATTACTAAGGTTAACACTGTCCCAGCTGCATAATCCTTTATTAATGCACACTGTTCACCTACAGGGTTGCATGGACCGTGCTATCACAAACACAAGAAATTCTCACTTATACAGTAAAAGTGCATTAGTCTCATGGACCCCTGCCATAAACTAAATATATAATAGAAGGTGTGCAGTTGTACCAAAAAAGAGTTACATACCAAGAAGGGATAACCTCTCTGGTCAGTATAACTGGGAAAATGTAATCCTTCAATAAACATACAAGATAAGCTTCAAAATACAAAATGGCAAGGATTCCAAAGACAACACTATTGGTGGCCAGTATGCATTGTACTACACACACTTTGGAACTTGAGTACGCATGTGTGTGTATGACACGGGTTGACACTGCTGTGGGTGATGCTGTTGTTGCTATCTGTCATTGGTTTGCATTACTAAGGTTAACACTGTCCCAGCTGCATAATCCTTTATTAATGCACACTGTTCACCTACAGGGTTGCATGGACCGTGCTATCACAAACACAAGAAATTCTCACTTATACAGTAAAAGTGCATTAGTCTCATGGACCCCTGCCATAAACTAAATATATAATAGAAGGTGTGCAGTTGTACCAAAAAAGAGTTACATACCAAGAAGGGATAACCTCTCTGGTCAGTATAACTGGGAAAATGTAATCCTTCAATAAACATACAAGATAAGCTTCAAAATACAAAATGGCAAGGATTCCAAAGACAACACTAAAGCTTTCTTTAGTGTTGTTCATAATCTACAGGGGAAATCTCAGATTGGGTCACAGTTAATGTAAATGGTCACAAAGTACACTTATCTGACTGACATTACCAATTCCTTGTCAGACAGTTTGAATGCAGATTTCACCACCCTGTCATTACACAAGGGCCACATTTCCAGACCTGAAGAATGTAAAACCTGATGATTCACAGACACTCTAGTTAAAACATCTCTTCAACAAAGTACACACCACAGTGGCAATGGTACTGGACAGTGTCCCTGGCTGTCATACACAAACTGACATATGAAGTCACCACTCACCTAAATGCTCTGTCCAGATGCAGCCTCTATACAGGTTACATACTTGTGAAATGACACATGGTAATGGTGCTCACAGTCCACAAGGGTTGAGCTACAACATCTTCTTCTTCTTCTCCTTTCGGATGCTCCCATTAGGAGTCGCCACAGTACATCATCTGTTTCCATTTCTTCCTGCCCTCTGCATCTTGTGCTGTCACACCATCCACCTGCATGTCCTCTTTCACCACAGCCATAAACCTCATCTTAGGCATTCCTCTTTTCCTGTTACCTGGCAGCTTCATCCTTAGCATCTATTTCATAATATACTCTGCATCCCTCCTCAGCACATGTACAAACCAACTTAATCCTGCCTATCTGGCTTGGTCTACCAACCTTCAAACCTGGCCTGACCCTCTAATATACTTATTCTTAAACCTGTCCACCCTTGTCACACCCAGTGCAAATGTTAACATAAATTGTTTAAGGGTAGAACTACAACAGGTCCTGGAAACTCTCACCTTATAAGCCAGACAAATGTTATCTGGAAGGCTATGGAGCACAGCATTATGGAACTCATTAACAGAGACATTATGAACCTGCAAACACTGCACCATACCCACTTAGGTTCTCTAAAGGCCAGATCATGGCTCCTACACCTAGTAGACTTCAAGACAGTCAACAAGGCTATAGGTGAGGGAGGCGAGGTCAACACAGCCAAGCTATAGCTCACCAGCAATTCATACCCATCCCACATATTGGTATTATACATAACCTCAACAGACTGACCATAAATGATTGTTAGATGATGACTTGACAACTGACGCACAGATGTATGACACACAGTAACATTTGTAGCCTCCATGTACTATTCTTTGCCACTAACAAGTGGTATTCACCTGCACTCAGTCCTGAGACCACTCCTGTTTGGCATATAGCTTTCTTAGGTACAAGCAAACACAGTAGGGATATGTCTGCCCATGTTTAATGACAATGCATACTGTGGGCTATACTTTATTCTCCAGATGACACACACATCCTCCAAAAGGGTATCATACAGACAGATATCTGCTGTCAAACTCATGTTGTACAGCTATAAGCCAAAGAAAGCATAGTTATCCACTTTTAGAAAACAAAGTATCCCCAGAGTACCACATAGGTAGTAGCCCCCAAAATGTGGAACAGGTACTAATGTATGCATAGACCCATGTGTTAAGTCATCTCTCCTTTGATAATCACATTACCAAAGGGTTTTGGAAATCCCTCTGTGGAGCACATAAGCAATAAAGGGTTTGCATGCAGATCCACAGAGGTTGTTGCACACCTATAATGATTAGTCATCTTTGCCAGACTTTGCTTGCTTTGGAACAGGTTTCAAATATACCTCAAGCATAAACCCTCACTCACACTCTTCAATAGAAACCGTGATGTGTGGATGTGAAACGGAAGACGTAGCCCAGGGATCACTGCAGTGGCTAAGCTTGTCACAAGCATACAAAAGTGACCTAAGGTCTGGAAAGTGCCAGCACGCTCTGGCAAAGATACCAGATGCATTCATGGAGAAAGCAGAGTACCCATCTATGAAATAATTGAGGTCACATGTATGTATATGGATTTGCCCCACAGCTACCTTACATGTGTAATGCACATACAGTTGTCATTGTGATATGTCATACACTAGAAAAATCAAAACCCACTCTACACTGGCCAACAGTGTCACACACCTAGAGCACACACACAGTCAGCAAGTGCAAGATTCAAACTTCTTCCTAGCTACATTATGATACTACAGCAGCATGCATTTGCACGACGCACTATACACATTAGTGGGATTTTACCTTTCCACAGGTATATTTGTAGAATGGTGAAATCATCAGATTTGTCAAAGATGAGTATACCATTTTAAGGTGTGTGAGTAGTCTCCAAAGAGGTCGCTCCTCCCCAGGCAAATGCAGGATTCAATCCCCTACCTAACTACATTATGATACTACAGCAGTATGCATTTACATGACGTGCTACACACATTACTGGGAATTTCATTTTTCCACGGGTATATTTGTAGGATGGTGACATCATGAGACTTAACAAAGATGAGTATACCACTTTTAAGGGGTGTGAGTAGTCTCCAAAAAGGTTGATCTTTCCCAGAGCGACACACACATACAGTTGGCAAGAGCAGGATTCAAACCCCTACTTAACTACATTATAATACTACACCAGTACGCATTTACACGGCACGCTATACACATTATTGGGACTTTTCTTTTCCACAGGTATATTTGTAGGATGGTGACTTCATGAGACTTGACAAGGATGAGTATACCACTTTTAAGGGGTGTGAGTAGACTCCAAATAGGTTGCACCTCCCCAGGGAGACGCACACACAAACACACAGTTAGCAAGTGCAGAATTCATACCCCTACCTAACTACATTATGATACTACAGCAGTACGCATTTACACGACGCGCTATACTCATTAATGGGATTTCTTTTTTCCACAGGTATATTTGTAGGATGGTGACACCATGAGACTTGACAAAGATAAGTATACCACTTTTAAGGGGTGTGAGTAGTCTCCAAAAAGGTTGTTCTCTCCCCAGGGAGAGACAGACAGACACACACACACACAGTTATCAAATGCGGTGTTCTTAATCCAAACTAAGTACGTCTTTACACTTCAGCAAGCAATATGGAGTTACAGGGTGCAATTACAGACATTACTTGCTGGCAGTTTGCCCAAAGGTTTTTTCACATTTGCTAACCTCAGCAGGCTTATCATAATTGTTGTATTGTGAGTGTATTGTATGCATAGGCCATGACCGTATCATATATGGGTTGATGCACCACATGCTGGCATACACAGGGTCAAATGGGTGGCTAAGCTCTGTCAACTCAATACTGGACAATACAGTCAGGAGGAGTGGGGTCATACAACCACAACACCAACTGTCTCACATAGACCTACAATATAAGCACCAGCACAACACACACATAAATACACATTACCATACTCGGAGAATACAAATATTAATCTGAAAAAGAGAGAGTATCCTCCTAAGCAGACAAGCAAGCAACATGCACCTCCAAGCACACGCCAGAAAACACATAATAAACCAAAGCAGTGTGCCTCACAACAGGCCCTAAGGCAAAACAACATACCCAACACACTAGTACTAGGTGACTTCATAGTCAGGCACACAGATGTTCCACTCACTCAGCTGGACAAGGGGAAGGTTACTGTCAGTTGTCTGTCAGGTGCTATGATCCGCCACATAACACAAGCACTTACATCACTCCAGAACAGGTACATATATGACGTGTTCTTTGTACATGTCAGTGTGAATGATCTAAGACATACCTACCAGGACAACATGACAAGAGATATATATTAGCTCTATGATCATGTAGCCCAGGCTGGTATGACCCTGACCTTGAGTAGCATCTTACCTTCACCTACATGATACTGCAATATAATAGAAAGATGATAAACTTGAACAATTGGCTGAGCTTCTGGTGTCATTTAAAGGGGATCCGGTCTCTGTCTGCCTGTGATGACATGATAGACAAGCCTTGTTACTTCGCTACAGATGATTTGCACCTGTCGCCCCTATGATTCTGAATACTGGCCAAGGCTCTTGCTGTCCCCATATTTCCTTTTTTAGGCAAGGCTCAAAGGTTCATAGGTTCATAGGTAGGTACTAGGCTATCTGCCCAAGGGCATTTATAAGCCTAGCCATAATGTGTTGGCTTTTGCCTCCCTTTTGAATTACTTTTCTGGGCCTCTGTCTAGTAGGGCCACTGAAGTGATCCTAGGGGTAAATTTACAATTTCCCATCCACTCGTCAAGATTCCTCTTGAAGAGAGTTAGCGAGGGGCTTTGCCTAACATCAACTGGGATTCTATTCCAGAGCGAGGGAAGTCTCTGGGACAGGAATTTATCCCTCCAGTACATCCTGTTTATTGCTGTGCTGAGGTTTAATTCACTGGAGCTTGTGGCTCTAAGAGATTTGGTTTTCTTGAGGTGGAGCATGTCCATTAATTCCAGGTTGGACATGGCCTTATACATCAGGCATAGATCACCTCTGAGCAGGCAGTAAGTAACCGAGTAGAGCTGGAGTTTCTTTAGTCGAGCTGCATTGGGCATCTCTTTGAGATGGTGAGGTACTTCTGTGGTCTTACCAGCTGTTGCATATGCCGATTAAGGTACATACCAAATGGGGCATTGTACTCTACTATGGGCCTAATGAGTGATGGGTAGAGGGGCACAATGACCTCTCTTGATCTAGAGGTGAAGCCTTTTGTGATTAGGTGGGCTACATAGAAGGAATTTCTAAACACTTTGGCAATGTGATTATCAAAGGAGAGTCTACTGTCCACCTGTGTCCCAAGGTCTCTTATCACACTTTCAATGTTAAGTATACTACCGCCTATGTTGTAATTCATGGGTAGAGAGTTTTTACCAAAGGGGATGACAATGCACTTTTTGGCATTGAGCTTGAGGCCATGGCTTTGACACCAGGCATCTGTCTCAGTTAGGCCCTTTTGTAGGATGTCCACATCGTTAGTAGTTTCGATTATGGCTCCTAGTTTCCAGTCATCTGGGAACTTCATTAGCCAAAGACCTTCTGTATTAGCATGTACTTCAGGGAAGTAGATACCAAACAGGACAGGACACAGGACTGAACCCTGTGGTACTCCACTTGTCACTGGTCTGAAGTCGGACTTGGAGTCTGCTACTTTCACAGTGTGGGTTCTGTCAGTGAGCCAGTTGGCAACCCATCTTGTGACATAGGGATTTATACCTAGTTTAGTGAGTTTCTTTATAATTCCAGAGTGGGGGATGGTGTCGAAGCCTTGGCAAGAGCTAGATAGGCTGTGTGAACCACCTTACCCTTGTCTACGGCTTTGGTGACTGATTCAAAGAAGTCTATCAGGTTTAGGAGACATGATCTGCCTTTTACAAACCCAAAATGGTTGTGGTCCAGAGTTTGGAGATTACCAATGTCTTTTTGTTTATAAGTTCCATGATGATACATTCCATGGCTGTGCAGACCAGACTCATCAGACTAATGGGGCGCTAGTTCCCGGGGTCCATGGTGTCTCCCCCCTTGTGTAGTGGGATAACCGTCACTGTGTGCCATTCAGCTGGCACAAAGCCTGAGATGAGGATATGACTGAACATGGTACATAGGTGTGGTGCCAGTTCATTCTGTATTTTGTGTAGAACGCAGCCTGGGATGTTATCTGGTCCCATGGATGCTGTGTTCCTGGCTTTGGAGAGTGGTTTTTACCTGTGCAGCCGTGATGACAGCAACTTTGCATTCTTCTGGTATAGAGATGGGCTCTTTCATGGGTGAGAGGGGGGTAAAGTTAGCCCTGATCCTATCTGCCAGGATGTTGGCAATATCAGTTGGGTCTGTATATTTAGTGCCATTGTGCTGTAACTCAGAGCAGATCTGAGTGTTGCTATTGAGATTCTTGACATAGTTATAGAATGCTTTGTGGTTGTCTTTAGAATCAGTGGCGATTTTGTTTTCGTAACTAGCTTTGGAGGATTTTATCAGGGATCGCAGCTTCTTACTGAGGCTGACCAGGGAGCTCCTCCACTCATGGGATTTTACCCTCTTTTTCAACAGTTTCTTCCTTCTGTTGTGCAGTTTGTTTATGGCAGGGGACCACCAAATTGGCTTCCTTTTCTTGGAGGATAGCATCTTGGTTCTGTTTGCGATAGCACGATTCATGCACTTACGTAAGTGCTTATAAAGTGTAATTGTGAAGGATTCAGTAGTCATAACTGTATTGTCCATCTGCATGGGTGTCCTGAGGTTCACCACTTCTGTCTTAAGAAGCATGAAGTTGGCTTTGGAGAAATATTTTAACATGATTTCCTTAATGGGGGGTGGGGCCAGAATGTGGATATGTAGGGTAATTAGTTTATGGTCTGATGGGACCAATGAGGCATTGACTTCAGTTGTGGAACACCGGTCACTCAGGACAAACCAAACCCCATAACCAATACAAATAACCACAAAGTGAGCTAAATGCTACTCATTGCCAGAAGTCTCAGCCTCCAGATGCACACACTTGAGGCACTTCTCAGTATGGATAATGTTGATATCTGTGCAGTAACAGAAACCTAGTTCAAGGCTCCAGAGAGCACACCAGCACTACCAGGATACTACTCATTCCATACCTTCTAGCATCAGAACCTGGATCATAGCACATAGGGTGGGGATGTATCCATATTCATCAAGGATACCTACACCTCTCTCTACATCCTCTCTACAGAATATGTACCCATAGAATGTTGCACAGCACTGTTCTTCCCACTCCACAGGGGTAGGGCCACAAAAGACCCTTGGCATTCACGCTCTATGAGCCTGACGAGTCTGATCTGTAAGGCAATGGAGCCAATCATAATGGAAGTCAACAATAAAGACATTGGGAACCTTCACACAGTTGAGCACACTCAGTTTGGCTTCGTCAAATGCAGATCACGCCTCCTGAACTGGGTGCATTTCTTTGAGACAGTTACCCAGGCTAAAGATGATTGAAATGAGCTCCACACAGCCTATCTATACCACGCTAAGGCCTTTGACACCATTCCCCAGTCAGGTATCATAGATGAACTCACCAACCTGGGCATGAATCCATACATCACAAGATGGATTGCAAACTGGCTCACAGATAGATACCACAAATTAAAAGTTGCTGGCTACATGTCAGACTCTACACCGGTAACAACTGGAGTCCACCAGGTTTCAGTCCTGGGGTCCCTCCTGTTTGGTATAGACTTCTCAAAAGTACATGCCAGCACAGGAGGGTTGTGGTTGACTAAGTTTGCTGGGAACTGTAAAGTGTTTGCCATAATAGATTCCCCGGATGACACAAATATTCTCCAGAAGGGACTCTATGAGACAGATGTGTGGTGTCAGAATCATTGCCTCAAGCTCAGTGTGAAAGAATGCTTAGTAATCCCCTTTGGTGAAAACAAAGTACCCACAAACTACCACATAAGTGTTACCCCTAAAAACTGACAAGGTAATAAGGGATTTGGGGACACAAGTAGATAGTCATCTTTCCTTTGACAACCATGTTGCCAAAGTGATTAGGAAATCCTGTGTGGCCCACCTACTCAACAAAGGGTTTGCATCAGGATCAAAAGAGGTAGTGGTGGCCCTTTACTCTTAAGTCATCAGACCCATCATTGAGTACAATGCACCATTTTGGATGTACTCGACTAAGCATATCCAGCAGCTGTAGAGACCACAGAGGTACCTCAACAAGAGGATTACTGGACTCAAACAGTTGTGATATGCAACACAACTGGTAAAACGAAATCTGTTCTCCGTTGCGTACCGCCTACTCAGAGGTACACTCTGCCTAACATACAGAGCCATGTCCAACACATAACTGTTGAACATGCTCCATCTACGGATAACAAAATTGAGTCACACTACACACTCCAGGGATATGAAACTCATCACAACAATGAATACAACATGCTGGTGGGATAGAGTACCATCCCAGACACTTGCCTTACTGTGGAACAGAGTCCCAATGTACATCAGACAGAGCCCCTCACTGACACTCTTCAATAGGAACCTTGATGAGTGGATGGGAAACAGACAATTCACACCAGGCATCACATCAGCAGCCCCACTAGAAAGGGGCTTAGGGTACTAACTATTAGAACTAGAGCTTAGGAGACTACCCAATGGCATGGTGAAAGCTGCACAATTTGCCTAGGCTAATATATGTCTTTGTGAAGATAGTCTACTACATACCTATGAACCTATGTGACAGGTACATGTCTACAGATAGTAGATGTGTACTTTATTGTACAGTCATGTTGTACAGTAGGCACATGGACCACATACACTGTAATGCTTATAGATACTGGTGGCTGTTATGTACAGTGGGTGAGATGTGCACCTCATGTCTTTTGTGCCATTGGGATGTGTGCTGGGTGGGACAGTCCTGGATGGCTCCCTGTCATGGTCACCCTCTTACACACATCTCTGCCCATCCATATTTGGCTTATTATACTGTGTTCCCCCTACATATATGTAGGTACATAGGTGGGTAATAGGCTATCTGCCTGAATGCATCTATTAGTATGGCCAGAGTGTGCAGCTATCACCACACATGGGGTTAGTTCCCTAGGCCTATGTGTAGTAGAGCTGATGAAGTGATCCATGGTGTGACAGTTCAGTTTCACATACACTCATCAAGGCTCCTCTGGAAGAGTGTCAGTGAGGGACTCAGCTTAATGTAGGTTGGGAGCCTGTTCCAAAGCAAGGGAAGTCTGTGAGTTAGGAATGTATCCCTCAAACATGTTCTATTTATTGTTGTGATGATGATATCCCTAGAGCATGTGGCACAGTGAACTTGGGTTTACTTCAGATAGAACATGTACATCAGTTCTGCATTGGACATGGACCTGTCTGTTGGGCAGAGATCACCTGAGTAGACAGTATGCAACAGAGTACAGATTGAGTTAACTTCAGTCTTGTTGCATGGGGCAACTGTTTGAGGCCAGTAATCCTCTTGTTGAGGTACTTCAGTGGTCTTTCCAGCTGCTGAAGGTGCCTAGTCAGATTCATCGCAAGTGTGCTGTGATACTCTCTGATGGGTCTGATGACTTGACGAGTAGAGGGAACCTCCTTTGACCTACATGCAAAGACCTTGGCAATTTGTGGGAACACATAGCATGATTTTCTGACCACTTTGTGAATGTGTTTCTGGTAGAGATGACTATCCACATGTGTCCATAGATCCCTTATTATTACCTCCATATTTAGGGTGTTGGCACCTATGTGGTATTTGTATGACTGTAGCTCGAGGCCATAATTTTGACACCACATCTGTCTGACTGAGACCCTTTTTAAGGATGTCTCTGTTGTCCCAAACATTGATTATGACAACCTTTTTGCAGTTATCCACAAACTTTGCTAACCATAGCCCTCGTGTGTTTGACTGTATTTCTGAAAAGTATACACCAGACAGGAGGGGTCCCAGGACTGAGCCATGGGGGACAGCAGTTGTTACCAGCTTACAGTCCAACAGGGAGACCACAATTCTTACCTTGAGGGATCTATCTGTGCCCCAGTTGGCAATCCATCAGATGACATACGTGTTTATGCACAGGTTGTTGATTTTGTGGATACGACATGTATGTGGGATGTTGGAAAAGGGCTTTTCAAGGTGGTGCTTTGATGTGTATGTGCATGCAGTCTATTGCACCCACTACCTCTGGGTATTCTGCTATTTGGTGGAAAAGATGCATATTGCTGGCCAATGCCTCACGGGAATTGGGGAAATATACGTGGTCACCGACATGTGCTGACATGGCATCCAGGAACTGGTGCAGTACCCTGGATGCTGATGCCTGTGAAATCCCCATAATAACACCAGTTGGTCTCTGGAAGGTACCTGTAGCTAGTATTCTTAGGCCAACACATACCTTGGTATCCACTGGGATGGGTTCCCCTCTGTTGGTTCTGTGTGTGAGGTGTGGCTGACACAGCTCAACAATTTGTTGCAGGAGGTCTCTGTCCACCCTATAGCACTCCACTATCTCCAGCTCATGTAGCCCCTGGTAGGTTACCCTGGGTCTGCACACTTTTCTCCGTCTCCTCACTGTGGGTTGCTCAGCAGCATTCACAACATCATCACCCTCAGCACCTTGCACATGCTGGTTTATGATAGCAAGAGCAGCCCCTAACATTTTGTCTGACTTTAAAGTTTTTAAGCTTTCCCTCTTTGTATACTGCAGTGTTGCAGAGTTCTTAGGAAAAAACAGGGAAGAATGCTGTTTGCAGAGTTTAAAGTGCTGGGCTGGGCTGGGCTGGGCTAGTCTGCTGCCTGTGTAATTGGCTGATTCTGATATATTTCACCTGTCAGCTCTGCTAGTTCTCCTTAGTTAACTTCCTACTACTTCTTTTCCTTCCTTTTCCCTTTCTGTTTCAGCCCGGGGCAGCACCACGCAAACACGCGCACAAGCACACACACGCTGTGTGCACGTTTGCAAGAAATTTCAGATATTTTCACAGTGTGCACCTTTGGTTTCTGGTTTTCAAAAAGGACAACTGTAGACATGCCTATTGCAATCCTAAGCAACTCAGGGCAAACGCAAGATACTGTGCTCCAATTAGCTTACAGCCTTTCTGACACACCCTCTCATGATGTTACCTATATTCTACTCTACTACTCACCTACTCCTACACTTACACTCTTGGGACATGGCTCACATGCTGGGGAAAATTTGGATTCACTATCCTTATCCTCATTTGCATAGGATTGCCTACTAATGTATGGTTACATCTCTCACACTGATCTTCCCCCCTTAGCAACCAGTACTCAGTGGCTATGTCGTCTTCAGTCTGCCATTCACCTGCATGGCAGGATAAGCTTTTCAGTGAAAATGGCTATCTTTGGCTATTTTTAAATTATTTTCTTGTTTTTAAAGTGCCACACGTTTGCGCGGTGCTGAGCTACGCTTAAACATCGGAGATCGGGGAAACAAAAAGTTAGATTTTAATCATTTTAAACATTTATAAATGCCAATTGCCTTATATTTGGCCATTGGCATGCTTCCGCAAAGGTATGCATCCTTTATTTGGAGCTGTCATAGCTCCGTTTAGCTATTTGCAGAACGGTACTCCGTTACCAACAGAGTACATTTCTGCAGATAACACTAATCTTCCATGGACAGGTTAGTGTTTCCTGGACTGCAAATTTACCTCATTTGCATAGCTTTCAGCAGCAAATGAGGTACTTTGCATACCATGATGCTGTCCGTGCAAGAGTAGCTTTAGCAGCTCTTGTGCACGCCCCTGCCGGCTGTATCTGGATCTCACGTCAGACATATTGCCTGTTTGACGTCTTACTCTACTCTACAATTCCGTGCAATCTTTTGCAAATCCAGCCCTATTACTTATATTTGCATTAACATTTAAAATGATATTTATAATTTAGTTATGGATTTTTAGGTAAAGATGTGCAACAGGTAAGGGTGATAAAGGATAATGAGGGAAACGTACTCACAAGCGAGGAGAGTGTGTTGAGCAGATGGAAAGAGTACTTTGAGGGGCTGATGAATGAAGAGAATGAGAGGGAGAGAAGGTTGGATGATGTGCTGATAGTGAATCATGAAGTGCAGTGGATTAGCAAGGAGGAAGTAAGGATAGCTATGAAGAGGATGAAGAACGGAAAGGCTGTCGGTCCAGATGATATACCTGTGGAAGCATGGAGGTGTTTAGGTGAAATGGCAGTGGAGTTTTTAACTAGATTGTTTAATGAAATCTTGGAAAGTGAGAGGATGCCTGAGGAATGGAGAAAAAGTGTTTTGGTACCGATTTTTAAGAATAAGGGTGATGTGCAGAGCTGTAGTAACTACATAGGGATTAAATTAATCAGTCACAGCATGAAATTATGGGAAAGAGTAGTGGATGCTACGGTAAGAAGGGAGGTGATGATTAGTGATCAGCAGTATGGTTTCATGCCACGAAAGAGCACTACAGATGTGATGTTTGCTGTGAGAGTGTTGATGGAGAAGTACAGAGAAGGTCAGAAGGAGTTGCATTGTGTCTTTGTGGATTTAGAGAAAGCATATGACAGGGTGCCTAGAGAGGAGTTGTGGTATTGCATGAGGAAGTCGGGAGTGTCAGAGAAGTATGTAAGAGTGGTACAGGATATGTACAAGGGTATTGTGACAGCGGTGAGGTCTGCGGATGCGTTTATGGTGGAGGTGGGATTACATCAAGGATCAGCTCTGAGCCCTTTCTTATTTGCAATGGTGATGGACAGGTTGACAGACGAGATCAGACAGGAGTCCCCATGGACTATGATGTTTGCAGATGACATTGTGATCTGTAGTGAGAGTAGGGAACAGGTGGAGGAGACCCTGGAGAGGTGGAGATATTCTCTAGAGAGAAGTGAAATGAAGGTCAGCAGGACTAAGACAGAATATATGTGTGTGAATGAGAGGGAGGATAGAAGAATGGTGAGGATGCAGGAAGTAGAGGTGTCGAAAGTGGATGAGTTTAAGTACTTGGGATCAACAGTTCAGAGTAATGGTGAGTGTGGAAGAGAGGTGAAAAAGAGATTACACGCAGGATGGAGTGGGTGGAGAAGAGTGTCAGGAGTGATTTTTGACAGGCGAGTACCAGTAAGAGTGAAAGGGAAGATTTACAAGAGGGTTGTGAGACCAGCTATGTTATATAGGTTGGAGACAGTGGCATTGACAAAAAGGCAGGAGTCAGATCTTGACGTGGCAGAGCTGAAGATGTTAAGATTTGTACTGGGTGTGACGAGGATGGACAGGATTAGGAATAAGTACATTAGAGGGTCAGCCCAGGTTGGAAGGTTTGGAAACAAAGCCAGAGAGGCAAGATTATGTTGGTTTGGACATGTGCTGAGGAGGGATGCAGAGTATATTGGGAAAAAGATGCTAAGGATGAAGCTGCCAGGTAACAGGAAAAGAGGAAGGCCTAAGATAAGGTTTATGGATGTGGTGAGAGAGGACATGCAGGTGGTTGGTGTGACAGAGCAAGATGCAGAGGACAGCAAGAAATAGAAACAGTTGATCTGCTGTGGCAACCCCTAATGGGAAAAGCCGGAAGAAGAAGAAGAAGATTTTTAGGTGCTTCTTTGTGTTTAGCTGGAGCTAAATGCAGAGTCACCAACCTTAGCAGGAAGGTTATTCAGAAACGTATTGAACTGCATAATGTTGACTAACTTTGCAATAATGCATAATGCAGTGCTGTAGGCCTTAATGACTTGAATAATTAAATATTAATGAGGACATCATTGCAACATCTTAACAGCAGTAGCAATGATAAAGACACATATTAATAATAACTTACAGATTAGGTGGGACACTTGAATGCTGGTTGCAGACAAATCAAAATGTAGAGCGCAATGCCCTTGCTGAAAATGACTATCATCTGAGGCTGCCACAAAAGCAATCTTTTCACAAATAACTATCAAAAGATCAGTCCTTCTTCTCCAAACCAAGGTATTTAAAATGCCTGAATGTATCAACTCAGGAATGTTCATCACCAACTGCAGACATTTATTAAAAGCTGTACAGCATTCCCTACTTGCAGCAAAGACAGAAATACTTTCAAAATAATTATTTCCTTATTGCCCACTTTGCAACATACATATACAGAGCAAACTGCTTAATTTCCATAAATAAATAAATAACATTAAATAATATAATACATGATACACTGAAAGATGAATTAAATAAATAAATAAAATAAAATAATATAGTACACAATGCAATGAAGGATAAAAGGCAGGGGCAATCGTGCTTTTAAACCTTAAGCTGTATTATTAGTAAACTGAGTGGAAATATGAAATATACAAGTCATTTAAGTCGCAATAGACACACAACATGGATGAGAAAAAATTAGTCCCTTTTTCTTCTTTTTTCTCTCATGTCTCTGCAGCTCCTTAGGAAGTTGCCTAGAATCGTGATCAGTACAAGACAAAAGTAGCCAGGCTGCTGTCTTAACCTCACAAGTCTGAAATTGCACAACCAAAGGAAATAATACCTACATATATAACACAGAAATACAATGGTTTTGCTTAACTGAATTGATCATTTCATCTTGTCAGCCTATCACAAGGATAGCTTCACTGTTTTCCTAAATCACTCAAAGGGAATAAAAATGTCAGTTAAACTTACTTAGGAAGTGAAAGCATACCTACCTCTGAAGCAATACTTGTCAGAATTAATTGTTATATTAGTTCACTGCACATTGCTTATGGCATTTCACTGAACAGGTTAATGTAGTTTTTCAATCATATTAGAGCAAATAAAGTAAGAGAAAATTAAGTGCAACTGAACTTCGACCAGTACTTGTCATTATTGACATATTGCATTATTAATAGAAATAATATAAACTCAATTAATGACAGTGTCATATTTAACAATAAGTGTTCCTTCTCTCAGTTTTGTGTCATTTAAATAAAAATGGTTGTCACTTTTTACTATGAGTCATTTTCTTGTTTCAGTCTTTCTGTTTCACTTTGTCTTTCTCTCTCTTTTTTCTTTCCCTTTTATGTTCTGTCTTATACATATTAAGCAGTGTCTGAGGTAACTCGGCTGCAAGCCTCCTAGGTGAAAAAAAGACCACCACCTTTCCTGCTTGCCTGAGGACTGCTTCAAAATGATGGTGTGAAGGCTGCACCCCTATGTGCCTCCCAAAACATGGCAGCCTTGTAAGCCATGACAGTAGGCTTAAGGACCTGGTTGAGGCTGTAGTTAAGAAGGCAGTTGACAGCAGTCGGCATCTGTACCAGTCTCTTTTCTAGTGCGTATAAGACTTGATGGCATGGTTGACTCTGATCTTTGAGGCACTGGAGGGCTTGATCCCCGCAAAATCTTATAGATTGAGATATTCAGAATAAGAGTTTTGGGAAGGATGCTGCCTCACCTAAATTGTTTTTTTCTCCATAAAATATATAAAGACTTGTATAATCTAATTTATAGACCTATTATAACTAGTTGTAATAGTTCTATCCAGCAGTGTGAACCACCCTGATTCCATGTATAAAAATGGGAAAAGGAGTTGTGGATGGATTATACATCTATCTATATATATATATATATATATATATATATATATGGATATATATATATATATATATATATATATATATATATATATATATATATATATATATATATATATATATATATAGAGTTCCACTTCTAACCATCGAAATTTCAAAACATCAAAGTTCAGAACATCGAGACCAGAACACTGAATTTTGAAACATCGAAAGTCGAAGGTTACAAATGTAACCAAAAAAAAAAAAAAAAGAAAAAGAAATTGTAGCAATTGTATGCAGGGGGGCTTTGCCCACCTGCACCCCCCACACCCCCTACTTTAATATTCCAACTCCGAGACCGCACTGCAGTGGAGTAAAGGGAAATCTCCCATTTAGCGCTATATGCAGAAGCGCTAAACGGGAGATTTTCCATACCCTATCTGTAGTGCCATCACACAGATGGCACATAGACACACACAGTATGCAGGGCACCTTGGTGCTCTGCAAAAACACAAACATTCCCCTACCTATATTTACCTTTTTCTTCCCCTTCAAACCTTCGATGTTTTAAAACTCGATGTTCCGGTCTTGATGATCTGAACTTCGATGTTTTGAAATTTCGATGGTTAGAAGTGGAACTATATATACATATATATATATATATATATATATATATATATATATATATATATATATATATATATATATATATATATATATATATATATATATAAAATCCATCCACGACTCCTATATATATATATATAGGTTTACTATCAAAATTTCAGGATGACATTCAGTTGAACTGAGACAGTCGAAAGCCTATTTTCCAGTTCACTGAAGGCTGAACCGAAAATGGTCGACACCACAACAGCTAATGCTAGAGTGCATTCTCTGCTGTGAGGTTGATGTTCTGTTTGGAGATTACAGTACAGGAGGAATGGGAAATCTACCCATTTCATCACTGTAGTGTGATCTTAATGTTTGCATATATAACGAGCAGGAGGTGTGGGGGGTGCAGGGTGGCTTGACCCCCTGCAATACTTTACATGTAAATGGCTGGTAGATAGGGTATGCTGGGTAATGTCAAGCAGTACATCCAGTGATGAACAAAATTTTTATTTCTATTTTTATTTTTCACTGACAGCATTTGATGGAATGCATTTCAAAAATGTGATAGTAAACCATATACATATATATATATATATATATATATATATATATATATATATACATATACAAAAAAACAGAAGCAACAATGACCACCATGGCAATAGTCAGGGTATATAAAACCATATAAACCTTTTATTAAAGACCATAGATAAGAACTTTCGGACTCTAACAAAGTCCTTCTTCAGATCTGCCATCTTCTTACTTACAACATATTTTCAGAGTTAGGATATTTTGAATGTGATTTGAAAAGATTTATATGAACCTTTAAGGTGGTCACAATCAGAAGCCCTAAGATGAACTAGGGATACATCTAAGCACAGTCACACAATAATAATGATAAAAAGAGTGTTTATTTTGTTATTCATTATGTAAAAATAATGTTTACTGTGTTACTCATTATAATGTGTTCACTGATGGATTAGTGAATACTGTAAAACATATTGAAGAAGTTCATGAAGAATAAATTTGAAAGAAAGTACTAAAAGTATTGTGTTCGCTCCTTCATTCCATCTACAGCTTTTGGTTTGAGTTTCATTTTCTAGTTTGTTGTGTGCTTGTAAGTTTTTATGCTTTGACTTCTACCAGAGTGGGTTGGCCTTAGAAGAGAGTACACAGGACACTTTGTTAAACCTTTCAGTACATTCTGTGCCTGAATTGTTTATAGCATTTACTAAACAACTTGCCAGGACAGTTACTGGAGCCATTCAAGATGGTTTTTCAAGATTGTGTGGGTCCCAGCAGCAGTATCCAGTTGGTTTGGGTTCATTTCCACAGTCTTGACTGCCATTGGGAATTACAAACAACAATGAGCAAAGGCATGATGGTAATGATGCCATTAACACACCTGATAACAGCAGCAATGGTCCGAGTGGGAACAGAATTGAACACTTAGATGGCAGTGTTTTGGATTATGTGTTCAAGGAAGTCAACAATCCTTTTTTGGACATCATTTTCGAACCGAATGGTGAAAATTTAAGTACTGTTGTTAATAATAATGTTAGAAGTCTTTATGAAGATGTAGGCAGTTGCAGGAAAGACATTTTTGAACATGAGAAGCTCATAGTTCGCTTTAAATGTATGGAACTGGAGATTTTATATCTCAATGAATGTATTAAGCGCAAATGTGTTCCACAGGAACTAAGACTATCAAAATTTGCAAACTGTGTGAACTTTGGTGACCCATTTTGCATTGAGTTAGTCAACGTATTCAATGAAATAAGGGTCAACATGATTCGTATGCTTGTAACACATTATTTAAAAGAGATTGACACAGTCAAAGAAAATATGGCAAATTTAGCAATAAAATTAAGGGACATTGTTGATTCAATGTACTTTCTGACTTATATAGTAGCATTGGGGCCAAAGCTGATAGGCACAAAACCTCCGTAGTCACAAGGAAGCAGTCCAAACTATGGATGAATCTTTTGGCCTATGCCAAAAAAGAGGCCTACCCTTTGCAATATCATAGGTTCATAGGTTCATACTAGGCTATCTGCCCTAGGGCATTTATAAGCCTAGCCAGAGTGTGTATGGCTTACGCCACCCATTTTAAATTAATTTTGCTATGCCCTTTTTCGAGGTTAGTATACTGCGCTTCTGTCTAGCAGTGACACAGAAGTGATACCCGGGGTAAACCTACGATCTCCCATCCACTCATCAAGATTCCTCTTGAAGAGAGTCAATGAGGGACTCTGCCTAACCTGGACTGGGATTTTATTCCAGAGTGAAGGGAGCCTCTGGGTTATGAATCTGTCCCTCCAGCATGTCCTATTTATTTCAGTGCTGAGGTTTAAGTCCCTCGAGCACGTAGCTCAATGGGATTTGGATTTTCTGAGGTGCAGCATGTCCATTAATTCCGGGTTGGACATGGCTTTATAAGTCAGGCACAGATCGCCTCTGAGCAGGCGGTATGCCACTGAGTAGAGCTGGAGTTTCTTTAACCGGGCAGCATACGGCATCTGTTTGAGCCCCTTGATCCTCTTGGTGAGGTACTTTTGGGGTCTTTCCAGTTGTTGCAGGTGTCTGGTAAGGTACATCCCAAAAGGGGCATTGTACTCAATTATGGGCCTGATGAGGGATGAGTAAAGAGGCACGATGACCTCCCTGATCTAGATGTGAATCCCTTCATGATTAGGTGGGCTATATAAAATGTTTTTCTAACCACTTTGGCCACGTGGTTGTCAAATGAGAGATTGCTATCAACTTGGGTCCCCAGGTCCCTAATTACTTTTTCTGTACTTAATGGATTACCACCTATGTGGTAATTTGTGGGCACTTTGTTTTTGCCAAAGGGGATGACTATACACTTTTTGGCATTTAGCTTGAGGCCATGGCTCTGGCACCAGTTGTCTGTTTCTATGAGGCCCTTTTGGAGGATGCTTGTGTCAGCTGGAGAGTCTATTATGGTGCTCAGTTTGCAGTCATCTGCGAACTTGGTCAGCCACAGTCCTTCCATGTTGGCCTGTACCTCCGAGAAATATATACCGAACAAGAGAGGTCCCAAGACTGAGCCTTGTGGGACGCCACTTGTAACTGG
Organism: Protopterus annectens; assembly: GCF_019279795.1. Taxonomy (NCBI): domain Eukaryota; kingdom Metazoa; phylum Chordata; order Ceratodontiformes; family Protopteridae; genus Protopterus; species Protopterus annectens. The sequence continues at coordinate 1,158,116,694 of NC_056732.1, read as the reverse complement.
TTTGGAGTATGACATGGCTCCAGCTATTCTAACCATGTGGGTTCTGTCCTTGAGCCAGTTTGCAACCCATCTAGTGACATAGGGGTTTATATTTAAGCTGGTGAGCTTATCTATAATGCCCGAGTGGGGTATTGTATCGAAGGCTTTTGCGAGGTCCAGGTAGGCTGTGTGGACCACCTTCCCCTTGTCAATGGCCTTGGTGACTGTTTCAAAGAAATTGACCAGGTTTAAGAGGCAGGATCTGCCCTTAACAAAGCCGAACTGGGTAGGATCCAGTGTCTGTAGGTCCCCAATATCTTTATTTATAAGGTCCATGATGATCCTTTCCATAGCTTTGCAGACCAAGCTAGTGAGACTTATGGGGAGATAGTTTCCAGGATCTGTTGAGGCACCACCTTTGTGGAGAGGGACCACTGTTGCTCTACGCCACTCTTTGGGTACATATCCTGTAGTAAGGCTGAGATTGAACAGTAGTTTTAGGTTTGGGTTTAGCTCTTCTTGGAGTTCATGTAGGACGCAGCCCGGGACACGGTCTGGTCCCATTGATGCTGTGTTTCTTGCTTTGGAGAGGGCAGCTCTTACCTGAGCATCTGAGATGCCAGGGGAGCAGCACTCTGCTGGGATAGATATTAGCCCTTTTGGTGGGGGGAGAAGTTTGCGCTGAACCTGTCAGCTAGGATGTTGGCAATGTCTGTGGGTTCGGTGTATTTTTTGTCATTTTGGACTAATTCTGAGCATATCTGGGAATTCCCACCCAGGTTCCTAACATAACTAAAGAAAGCCTTGTGATTATCCTTAGTGTCCTGTGCAATTTTTCTCTCGAAGCTGGCCTTAGACGATTTTATGAGTGCCGTAGTTTTTTGCTAATACTGATCAGAGATGCCTTCCCTTTTTGGGATTTTGCTCTGTCATGTAGTAGCTTCCTCCTTCTATTGTATAGTTTGTTTATGGCTGGGGTCCACCAGGCAGGACGTCTGCCTTTGGAGGATTGGGTCTTGGTTTTATTTGGGATTGCATGATCCATGCATTCCTGAAGGTGTTCATAGAATGCGTTTATAAAGGATTTTGTGGTCTGGGCCGTATTATCCAGAGGCCCGGGGGCTTTGAAGGATTCCACCTCGGTTTTGAGGAGTGTGAAATTTGCTTTAGAGAAGTTTTTCACTGTGGTTTTCTGGGCATGGGGTGGGGTCGGGATGTGAATATCCAGCGAGATTAGTTTATGGTCTGATCTTACCAGTGAGGGATACACTTCTGGTCTGGAGCATAGAGTCCCCATGTTGGTGATGATCAGGTCCAGTATGTTTTCCCCTCTTGTGGGAGTGGTAACAAGTTGTTCCATAGCATTTGAGTTTATAAATTCTAGGAACCTTTGGGCTAGGGTGTTGGAGCTAGAGTAATGCTCCCAGTCTATGGTTGGGTAGTTGAAGTCACCCAATATAATGGTGTTTGGAGAGACCTTCATATTTTCTAGTGTTCTCAGGAAGGCCGAATGGGGTTCCTGGGTTTGGGAGGGTGGTCTGTAGAAGGCTATAAACTGGAAGGCAGTTTTACCCACTGTTAGTTGCACATGGATAGTCTCTGATGCTTCGTGCTGTGCCACCAACCTGGAGATGTGGGTATCTTTGACGAATATTGATACTCCCCCTTCTTTTGTGGTTCGGTCCAAGTTTTGGGGCCGAAAAGCATGGTATGAGGTATAACCTGGTAGTGCTGGGGTGCTCTCGAGAGCCTTGAACCAGGTTTCTGTTACTGCACAGATATCGATGTTCTCCATGCTAAGGAGAGTTTTGAGTGCGTGCATCTTGAGGTTTAGACTTCTGGCATTGAGTAGCATTACTCTTAGTTTCTTATCCCTTGTGATACCTATGGAGGTGGGTTTGTCTTTTGAGCCTTGCCTAAAAAGGCACTATGGGGTAGCAAGAGCCTTTGCCAATGTCCAAAAGCCCAGGGGTGACAGGTGCAAGCCATCCCTAGCGAAGCATCGTGGCTTGTCGAGCATGTCATTCCAGGCTGACAGGCATTGGATCCCCTTTGAATGACACCAATACTTAAGCCAATTGTTGAAATTGATAATCTTGTCTTCATACTGTGGCATCATTCTTGGTGAGGGTAAGATGCTACTCAAGGTCAGGGTCATACCGGCCTGGGCTACATGCCCAGAGAGCTCCTCTATGTCTCTTTTCATGTAGTCCAGGGAGGTACGTCTCAGGTCATTCACACCAGCATGGACAATGACTGAGTCATATTTGTACTTGCCTTGGAGTGACCTGAGTGCTTGTGTTATGTGGCGGATCCTAGCACCCGATAGGCAGCTCACCGTGACCTTCTCTTTGTTCAGCCTGGTGAGCGGGACGTCAGTGTGCCTGATGATAGAGTCACCTATTACAAGTGTATCAGGTGTGTTGTTTAACCTTAAGGGCTGTGACTGTTCGGCACACTGGCTTTGTGAGCTATGTGTTGCATGTGTTTTGTTTTGGGGTAGCGGTTGCTTGGGTGTCTGCTTTGGAGGTCTTTGCTGCTTAGGCAGATTTTTATTTAGAGCCTCCAAGTATGTTTTTGTGTGTTTATGTGTTTGGTTTGCTGTCGTGGTAGGTCTATGTGAGACTGGAATTGTAGTGAGTGTGGCTTCCTTCTCCTCCTGACTGGTTACGCCAGTACTGAGTTGAGAGAGCTTAGCCTCCAGTTTGGCTATATGGTTGCATCTCTCACATGTATTGGAATTTGTTGGGAGGAGGAGAGGGTTGTCTGTGTACATTAGGCAGTTGTAACATTGCCTCAAGATTCCCAGGTTCACCAGCTGGACCGGAGAGGAGATTGACAACTGACTTTTGGACATGCTAGAATAGTATTGGGAATTCCTTTATAATCGAAAAAAAGGGCCAATGGGGAACAAGTTACTCAAGGGGAGTTTGTGAGGGTGTAGTGCTTTTAATTTTTTAGTGCTGACTTATATAATTGCTTTAGTGAGCAAGTGCTAGGCTTTAGCATATGAATAGGGTGTTTATTATGAGAACTAGATCAGTTCCAAGGCTCAAACCCAAATAAGCGGTGCTGCTCGATGAAGCGCTATGCACAAAATCACGCAAAGCAGCTACAGCTTGTTTTATACAGGCGGACTTGAAAGAGCTAGAAATTGGCCCAAAACAGCCAACAGACTACCAGATTCCTGTGCTGGGAACACTCCTCCAGGGACAGATAGCCTGCTCCAAGCTCCCCACTGCCACTGGTGAACAAAGAAGCCTCCCTCTATCCAAGAAAGGAAATGGCAACACAGGAACTTTCCAAATGTCCAGAATACAGCAAAGCCTGTATTTGGACTACTCTAGGTCAGGAAAGATGGGAAACAAGGATAACTTTTTTTTTTTCTTTTTTGCAACAAACAGCAGGAAATTGCAATAAATATGTAACACAGGCTAGCGCACTTGAGTGTGTAGCCTCAACAAGTCAATGCAACAAACAGGACAAACTTTAAAAGTGCAGGTGCAAAAACAACTTTAGACAGTTTAAAACAGTTCAAGAAGCAGAAATATTTGCAGTTTAGCTAGATCGGACAGTCGCCCAGGTAGTAGCAGGAAAAAACACTTTTATCAGGTTAGCAGTCGCTCTTTTAGCCTCTCTGCTGCTAGCACCACTCTGCAGGACCACGAGGAGCTTGGCTGAGTAGTAACAAGCGCAAAAACCTCGCCAAAGCGGGTTTTATACAGGGGGATTTGAAAGAGCTAGAAATTGGTCCAAAATGGCCAATAGACTACCAGATTCTTGTGCTGGGATCACTCCTCCAGGGATAGATAGGCTGCTCTAAGTTCCCCACTGCCAATGGTGAACAAAGAAACCTCCCTCTATCCAAGAAAGGAAATGGACAACACAGGAAATTTCCAAAAGTCCAGAATACAGCAAAGCCTGTATTTGGACTACTCTAGGTCAGGAAAGACGGGAAACAAGGAGAATAATTTTTTTTTTGTTTTTCTTTTTTTCAACAAATAGCAGGAAAATGCAGTAAATATGTGACACAGGCAAGCGTACTTGAGTGTGTAGCCTCAACAGGTAAATGCAAAAAACAGGACAAACTTTAAATTACAAGCGCAAAAGTGTGCTAAAGCTGGCTTTAAAGCAGGGGGTTAGAAAGAGATAGGAAATGGCCCAAAATGGCCCATAAGCTACAGGTCACTGGGCTGGAACCACTCCTCAAGGGACAGATAGGCTGCTCAGAGCTCCCCACTCTCACTGGTGAACAAAGAAGCTTCCTCCTATCCAAATAAGGATATGGGCAACACAGGAACTATGACACAGCCCAGAGATCAGCAATACCTGAAGACTGGACTATTCTAGTTCAGTAAAGGCGGGAAACAAGGAATTTTTTTTTTTTTTTTTTTTTACAAAGTAGCAGAAATTAGGTACAGAAACACAGTAAATGCTTTAATTCGGCTAGCGCACTTGAGTGTGTAGCCTACCAATTAAACTAAGCAAAAACAAACTTTAAAAGTGCAAAAAAACCTCAGAAATAAAGGCAGAAATGCAATAAAACAACTTTACAGAGCTTATTTAGTAAAAGAAACAGAAAAGTCTATATATACAGAAAAGCAGCTAAAACACACAAACACTTCAGATGCAGTGCAACCTAGAGCACTTGAGTTGTAGCAATATTAAGGCTATTACAGTTATAATAAATGCTCTGAAATATACTGTATAATTCCAAAATGTTTGAGAAGCACAGTCAGAACACAAGGAGGTTCAGGCGAAAGAAAAAAAAAAAAGTTTTGTTTTACTTTTTGAAAGGGAAAAAGGAGGAACAGAAGGCCTATCAAATGTTCTCTCTGTATTAGGCAGAATGAGCTAATGACACTAGACTGGGAGGAGTGTCACAGTAGGGGTGGGCAACTGCAAAGCCACCAAGTATAAGAGCAAGCCACCAACAGGGAGGGAGGATGGTACAAAATAGCCTACAGCCAGCAAGCACTAGAGACACAAGTTTTTTAAACAGATAAGGATTTGTAAAGATACAGAATAGACAAAGTGCTATATATATATATTAAATTTTAAAAACAGTAATCTGTAAAAATAATCAAAAAAAGCAAGATACTTATATTTTCAGCTCAGTTGCAGTCAACAACTTCTTTTCCAGTCTGCACTGTGTGTAAAGACAGAAACCCTATCAAAGTTAGGGCTTAAATACCAAAACAGCTTTTCAGAACACAAAGGAACCAGCCCCCACTAGCCAAAAGATAATTGCACAGAGGAAATGCTTCAGTTAAAACAATAGCCTACAGCCAGCAAGCACTAGAGACACAAGTTTTTTAAACAGATAAGGATTTGTAAAGATACAGAATAGACAAAGTGCTATATATATATATATATTAAATTTTAAAAACAGTAATCTGTAAAAATAATCAAAGAAAGCAAGATATTTATATTTTCAGCTCAGTTGCAGTCAACAACTTCTTTTCCAGTCTGCACTGTGTGTAAAGACCTCCGGCGGGCCTTTCAGGAGAACACTATCAACACCAATGCAAAAAATGACAATAACATCACACATGGTGAGATGAATGATAATGGAAGTGGAAGCAATAATCGTGTGACCACTAATGAGAACAACAATGTCCCTAATAACAATAACAATAATAACAACAGTAATACAGTTCAGCAAGTTCCAGTGGAGTCTGACAATAATAATCCAACATTTGCTAAAGAGGTTTCATCTACAAATAACCCCCGTGGATCAGGTCCTTTTCTAATGGACCAAGGGGGCAACAAACAGACTCCCAGATGTCAAATCAGGTTCAGAACAAGACAAAAATGGGGGGGGGACGAAACAACAACAGAAAGAAACACTAAAAGTTTCAGACTTTGAAATTCGCATTTTGAATTTGTCAAATGGCGTTTTATCTAATGATGTGATTTCAGTCTTAAAAAAAGAATTTTCCTACATACTAAGTAGTTCTGTTAATATTACTAGACTGTTAGTTGATTTCAAACTTTTTTTGAGAAAATTTAACCTTCGTTATCTACTGCATGATTTAAATGTAGACAAACAAGATGTTTGTAACAAATTTAAAAAGAACAACACATACAACCCCCCTTATGCAACACCTTGTAAGTGTTTGGTGACACGTGTGAACTGGACATGAGGAATATTGTAAAGGACACCCACATGCATAACCTCATTGTGGAAGAACACCAGGCACTGTGTATTTTAAGTAAAAATAAAGGCACTAGAGTAATGAGAGCGGATAAGGGTGGTATGATGGGGATTATGTGTACTGAAGATTATGTTAAAAACATTGAAGACATGTTGGCAAATGACACAGCTTATTCTGTTTTAGATAAGAATGTAATTAACAACAGTTTTTTGAGAATAAACACTGATCTGTTTGACATGTTTTGCCAGGGTAGTTTAGATCATGACACATATGAATATTTGTTAGTGGAACATCCCAGTATGGGATGTTTCTTTGGGATACCCAAAGTACACAAATCAGAAACAAATCCCCCTTTAGGCCCATTATTTCAGTCAGGAGAACCAAGACAGAAAATACTTCTTTATGGCTGGATCATATACTTAATCTCATAGTGCAAAAAGCAAAGTTGTACCTTAGGGACTCATGGCACCTTTTGGAAATTTTGAGGGACATTAACCTCACTCATGGTGATTTTTATTTTGCGTCTCTAGATGTTAAATCACTGTACACATGCATCATCCAAGATGCTGGTATAGAATATCTGAGAGATTACCTTAATGGGTACACTGAGTTTACACACAGTTAAATAGAGATGGTGTGCAGGTTTATGGGTATAGTTCTTGACAATATTTTTTTTTAATTCAACCAACGATATTATAAGCAGATCTCAGGGGTGGTTATGGGGGCAAGGGTGGTCCCATCCTTTGCCAACCTTGTAATGGCCATGTGGGAGGAAAAACATTTGTATGTGCAACCCACAAAGGTCCCACATTATTTAATATCAAAGATGTATTGATGATTTCATATTTCTGTGGACTGGTGATGAGAGTGAATTTGAGTCCTTTGTCAGTTAAATCACAACACATATTTTTGGAATTCTCTATGGGAAGTTTTGGTAGGACCATTCATTTTTTGGATATACATTTGGCTTTTGATACATTTAGTAACACCTTTGTGAGTAAGATTTATAGGAAAGATGTTTTTGTTAACCAATATTTGCACAGATAGCTTACACCCTAGGCATATGAAGAAAGGAATGATTAAAGGGCAATTTATTCGCCTCAGTAGACTCGCATCTGACGATGACACTTTTTTCGGGAGGTCATCATGTTGACGCATTTTTTTTGAACAAAGAGGGTATGTCCAGGCTTGGTTAACCAATATACATAAGGAAGTGTTTATTCTAAGACAAAATGCTGCCAAGCCCATCATCGGGGGGGTTGGTGATGTAAGTAACAATAGGAAAAAGAAGGACAACACAGTGTTCACCATTTCTTTCCCCATCCCCATTGTCGATGAGATGGGTGTCATCAGACACATAACTAAGGACAATTGGAAGGTTTTGATGGGGAATAGGGAACTCATACAGGTAGTAGGTGTTGAACCCAAGTTCACCTATAAGAAACGTAAGAACATCAAAAACATTTTGGAAAATAGTGGGGGTGGCACACTTTAGCATTGATTGATGTGAATAGTGTTTGTGGCACTTTTTCCTGTGGGAAGTGTAAACAACATAGGTATATAAGCAACACATCTATTTCATTTATTACACATCTTAAAAGGACTATTTGGGCCCACATACAGTTTACCTGTGAGAGTACAAACATAGTTTATGTGGCAGTATGTGTCTCTTGTCCTAGTTACTACATAGGAAAAACCATTAGATATTTAAAGCGTAGAATATATGAGCACACACTTGCTATTAAGAAAAAGGACTTTACCAGTGCTTTAGCTAGGCATGCTATTCACTGTATGAACTTTAAAAAGTTCACCTTTTCAGTCATAGATTATGTTCCGCAAGAGGATTATATAGGGAACACAAATTTGACGTCTGAATGAATGTGTTAATATTAAGTGTTTTTAGCACTAAAATAACATTCAAATCACAATAATATGATGATGTTTTTATATTAAGACATTTTTATGAAGCTTTGACATTCTAAGCTGTTTGGAAAACAAGACAGTTTTTTTATTTTTATGGTATGATTTTAGACCTTTAATTTAAAGTATCATGAAAGTCATGTGATGTGTGATGTAACTTATAAGAGGTGTGTTTGTGCGAGGTTAACTTTTTTCAGAAGAAGTTCATGAAGAATAAATTTGAATGAAAGTACTAAAAGAATTGTGTTCGCTCCTTCATTCCATCTACAGCTTTTGGATTGAGTTTCATTTTCTAGTTTGTTATGTGCTTATAAGTTTTTAAACATATTGGAAAATATTATTATCTGATCCTTGTTTGAGGGATGTTTTACCACTGTTTCATAATATTTCTTACACCAAAGGTAAAAACCTTGCTAATTATTTAGTAAGAGCAAGGGTATGTTTTAAATGAAATTACAGCAATAAATAGCATTCCATTTCTCCAATCAGACACAGTAGCATGCAGTTCATATTGTTTTTGTAAATATGTAGTTCCAACATTTGAGGTTACTAATGGAAAAAAGATCTGATGTTATTTGAATTTTTTCACGCAATTCAAAAAAGTTATTTATGCTGTCATATTATTGTAATACATGTTATATTGGTGAAACTAGTAGTAAGCTTAAATCTAGTATGTAAGTGGCGTAAAGGATAAGAAAGTTAGTAGCTCTGTGGCAGAATCTTTTTATGTATTTTCATAACATTGATCCTCAATGCCTAAAAGAAAAATATATTAGTTAAAATATATTATTATATAAGGAATGTTTTATTTAAAAAAATAGCACTTTAAAATCTAATAGAATAAACATTGAAGTTAATTGGAAATATTTTTAAATGTTGTGTGTGTGTCTCTGTGTGTGTGTGTGTGTGTGTGTGTGTGTGTGTGTGTGTGTGTGTGTGTGTGTGTGTGCATGTATCATTGATAAAAAAGACACCTGGTACTTAAAACAAATGAGTTCTTTCATTGTCTCCATCTGTATGTCTTTCTCTCTTTTTTTCTCCTTTTTTATGCCCTGTTTTATGCAGGCTGAGCAGTGTCTGAAGCGACTTGGCTGCAACCCTCCGAGGTGAGAGTGAGATCACAACCGTCCACTTCCCACTGGGAACTGCCTCAAAGGGAGGAGGCAATTGATCCACCCCTTAGGACCTGAAAGAGCATGGCAACCTGGTAGACACAGGCTGTAGATATCAGGACCTGGTAAAGGCTGTAGCTGAGAGGGCAGTAGAGAGAAGTTGGCACCTGTACCAATGCCTTCTCTAGTGGAAACAATACTTGCTGACATAGTTGGCTCTACCATTGAGGCACCACCCACCAGGTCCATCAAGATGAGCTATGTTTGAAGCTCACCAGACTCAAGTGAGCACTGCTCTTCCCCATCCCTTTTCTGTCAGGCTAAAATCTTTATATCTTGTCTCCCCCATCCACTTTCAGCCTACCATAGTGTTCATGTCTTGTCTGACATTTATGTAGAGCCTTTCAAAATCCCTCATTTTTTTTCTAATCCTCTTATCACAGTCTCTGTCCTTCTGTGTTCCCAAATTGATCTTATTAAAAACAAAAATTAGAGAAAAGGGATTCTAGCCCCACTAAAAACATTGTGTCAATTCTCTCTCATTACTTTGTGCCCAGTCTCCTTAATGTGGTTGTTTTGTTTCCCTTGTCTGTTCTCTCCTCTGTTTCAATTGTCCTATCTTCTCCCCTTTGCAAACTAATAAAAGACATAACAGGGAGTCCTTATAAGAACATGCTCAGATAGCGTTGCCACCTTTTCAAATGCCCAAAGTGGGACATTTTTTTTTTAGAAACGTGAGATTTTGCAGGACAAATCATACCAGCGGCCAGTGCAAAGGACAGAACTTCACATTTTTTTGCCAAAATAAGAGCTTATTTTTATAGCATTTATGTTGCTTATGCTATTTCGTATAATATTTATGTGTTTCAGATACGAAATAACTGGTTTATGCAACTATTTTAGAAAACTGAAGAAATATATTTTGTCTTAAAAATCTCAGGACATTTGCCATTTTTTAGTTTTTTTCGCAGGACACAACTGCCCAAAGTGGGACTGTCCCTCGCAAAGAGGGACAGGTGGTAACCCTATGCTCAGAATTAATAAAAAACCTTAAAAACCATTGGGCAAGCTGAGTGATGAGTGCCAGCTGTACTCAGCTCAACAGATGATCTTGTAGAAAATCACAAGAGATCTCTGCAGGCTCAATCCCTCTTGATGAAAGTTCTTGATAGCATTTGTGAGTTTACGTGCATACACTATTTTTCACACATAACTGCACTTATTTCTCTCCAGTGTACTCTGGTTTAGATCTGTGACAGTTTAGTGTGTATCCTGTCAAAAGACTGAGAAGTTTGGAAATCAGTGACACTTCTTCTCACTTTGCTGATATTCATTTAAGCACTGAGGTGCAATTGACTGATTCAGTGTGAGAGTATATGTACTATCCCTGGCCTTTATTCCAGCAGTTGTGTGATGTCTTTATGTCCTTAAAGGAAATTCCATCATAAAGTGCAACCAAAAATGAGTGTCATATATTTTTTGCATCATTCTGGCAGGGATGATATTTCATAACAATTTTTTCCACTTTCTAGGGATTTCTTAAGATACTAAGTAACAAACAGTAGATTGATAAACTGCAATAATATGTGAGGAACATTTACAGGCAATAATTAGACTAGGTAGACATGTATGTAATAAGACAGTAATAAGACAGTCATAGCAATACATAAATCCTGCAGAAAAAATCATACTTCAACTCTACCTACTTTCAAAGACCATCTTGGTTTATTTCTGAGTTTATTTCTCAGTTATGCTATTCAAGGGAAATAATATGAGATCCTTTATTCACTTGCTCAGAGGCTTAAGCCCAGACAATCTGCTGCTTCAAAAAATTTGAATTCATGTTGTGGTTTGCCAGTAATTATGTTATTTTAACTAATCTGTAATAATCTAAACCGAAATACAGTAAGCCATAAACAGTTAATAAATATGCAATCACAGCTTAGTAAATAGGAAGTATGTCCCCAAAGATTCAACAGCCTGCTTTGTTATTTTCTCTGTAGCTGTAATATCAACATAAAGCTCAGCTGTTTAAACATGCTGCAAGATACATCATCTGCAGATTTCTAATAAGAACTGGAAATTAATCTGAGACATACTTTAGGAATTTGTTCACAGTAATTTTTTGTAAAACAAAATGATTTAGTGAGATACACACGTTAAAGCAAATTTTATTGTATTCCAAAGAAACTTCAATACATAACAGACCTAAATATTTCAGTCATAAAAAATCTCACTAAAAAGATGTGTGTCAGACAATGTAGATCAGCATTGCTGGCCTTATTACATTGTGGTATTGAACATGGCCAAAAGGCAGTGTTCAACTTCCTAATACAACTGTAGTATGGGGATTAGGGTTGGAGAAAGCCACTGGACACCAGGAACTGCCCTAACTTTAAGTGCCATAACAGCATGGACATTGGTAAGGTGAGTCGGGGTGGGAGCAATCACTACACACTAGGAACTTCTCTAACTTTAGCTACCATAATGGCATGGACATCAGTACAGGGACTGGGAGTGGGGGAATCACTAGACACCAGGGCCTACTCAAACTTCAAGTGCCATAATGGTACAGACATCAGCACAGGAATTGGGGAGTAGGAGGAGTCACTGGGCATCAAGAGTAAGTCATCAGTGAAGTGCCTTAATGGCAAAAATGGGGATCCAGTATCTGTCTGCCTGGGATGACAAGATCGACAAGCCACGATGCTTTGCCAGAGATGGCCTGCACCTGTCACCCCTGGGATTCTGGATACTGGCTAAGGCTCTAGCCACCCCTATAGTGCCTTTTTTAGGCAAGGTTCAAATGACAAATTCACCACCCTAACAGGTACAGGCAAGAAGAATCTGAGGGTATTGCTACTCAATGCTAGAAGCCTAAACTTCAAAATGCACTCTCTCGAGGCACTCCTTAAAATGGAGAACATCGACATCTATGCAGTGACAGAGACCTGGTTCAAGGCTCCAGAGAGTACCCCTGCATTACCAGGCTATAATTCATACCACACCTTTCGGCCACCTAACCTGGACCGAAACACTAAAGGCGGAGGCGTGTCCATATTCATTAAGGATATCCACACCTCCAGGCTAGTCGCTCAGCATAATGCATCCGAGATTATCCAAGTGCAACTAACTTTGGGCAAGACCGCAATCTAAATTGTAGCTTCCTACAGATTCCCCACCATGCCCCAGGATTCCCACTCCTCATTTCTTAATACACTGGAAAATATTAGGGTACAACCTAACACCCTAATAATGGGCGATTTCAACTACCCTACCATTAACTGGAAAAACTACTCATGTACCAACTCTTGTGCTCAACGTTTTCTGGAATTCATAAATTCCAATGCCATGGATCAACTTATCCACACCCCCACCAGGAGCAGCAATATCCTAGTCCTGCTTATTACCAACATGGGCAACCAGTGCTCCATACCAGAGGTCAATTCCTCGTTGGTCAGATCCGACCATAAGCTAATCATCCTAGACATCCACATCCCTCCCACCCCCCATTAGGGAAACCACAGTAAACAATTTCTCCAAAGCCAACTTCACGCTTCTTAAGACAGAAGTGCCAAACTTCACGACACCCATGTTGACGGACAATAGAGGTATGACTGCTGAATCCTACACAAATGCACTTTATAAGCACTTACATGAGTGCATGGATCATGCAATCCCTAACAGAACCAAGATGCTATCCTCCAAAAAAAGGAAGCCAGTCTGGTGGTCCCCTGCCATAAACAAACTCTACAACAGAAGAAAGAAACTGTTGCAAAAAAGAGTAAAATCCCATGATTGCAGAAACTCCCTGGTCAGCTTCAGTAAGAAGCTGAGATCCCTCATAAAATCCTCCAAAGCTAGTTATGAAAACAAAATCGCCACTGACACTAAAGACAACCACAAAGCATTATATAGCTATGTCAAGAATCTCAATGGCAACACTCAGATCTGCTCTGAGTTACAGCACAATGGCACTAAATATACAGAACCAACGGATATTGCCAACATCCTGGCAGATAGGTTCAGTGGCTAACCTTACCCCCTCTGTCATCCCCTAAAGGGCCCATCTCTATACCAGAAGAATGCAAAGTTCCTGTAATCATGGCTGCACAGGTAAAAAATACACTATCCAAAGCCAAGAACACAGCATCCATGGGACCTGACAACATCCCAGGCTGTGTTCTACATGAACTACAGAACAAACTGGCACCCCACCTAAGTACCATGTTCACTCATAGCCTCACCTCAGGCTATGTGCTCACTGAATGGCGCACAGCGGCAGTTATCCCACTCCACAAAGGGGGAGCCATCACAGACCCCGGAAACTACTGCCCCATTAGCCTAATGAGCCTGGTCTGCAAGGCTATGGAGTGTATCATCATGGAACTTATAAACAATGACATTGGTAATCTCCAAACTCAGTACCCCACCCAGTTCAGGTTTGTAAAAGGCAGATCATGTCTCCTAAACCTGATGGACTTCTTTGAAGCAGTCACCAAAGCCGGAGATGAGGGTAAGGTGGTTCACACAGCCTATCTAGATCTCACCAAGGCTTTTGACACCATCCCCCACTCTGGAATTATAGATAAACTCACTAAACTAGGTATAAATCCCTATGTCACAAGATGGGTTGCCAACTGGCTCACTGACAGAATCCACACTGTTAAAGTAGAAGACTCCAAATCCAGCTTCAGACCAGTGACAAGTGGAGTACCACAGGGTTCAGTCCTGGATCCTCTCCTGTTTGGTATCTAATTCTCTGAAGTACAGGCCAACACAGAAGGTCTTTGGCTAACAAAGTTTGCAGATGACTGCAAACTAGGAGCCATAATCTAAACTCCAAAAGATGTGGACATCCTACAAAAGGTCCTTGCTGAGACAGATGCCTGGTGTCAAAGCCAAGGCCTCAAGCTCAATGCCAAAAAGTGCATTGTCATTCCTTTTGGTAAAAACTCAGTACCCATGCCCTTTTTGGTATGTACCTCACAAGCCATCTACAACAACTGGAAAGGCCACAGAAATACCTCACAAAGAGGATTACCAGCCTCAAAGAGATGCGCTATGCAGACCGTCTCAAAAAACTGCAGCTTTACTCCGTTGCATATCGCCTACTCAGAGGCGATCTCTGCCTAACACACAAAGCTATGTCAAACCCAAAGCTTTTAGACATGCTCCACTTAAAGAAATCCCAATCCCTATGAGCTACATGCTCTAGGGACCTAAACCTCGTCACCACAATAAACAGAACATGCTGGAGGGATAGATTCCTGTCCCAGAGACTTCCCATACTCTGGAACAAACTACCTATCTATATCAAACAAAGCTCCTCATTAGCACTGTTCAAGAAAAATCTTAATGATTGTATGGGAGGTAGGAAATTCACCCCGGGGATCACTTCTGTGGCTCTACTTGACAGTGGCACAGGAAAATAATTTTCTTGGGTGGCGAAAGCCAGGGTACGTTTGGCTAGGCTTATATAGGCTCTAGGGCCAATAGCCTAGTACCTACCTATGAACCTATGAACCTATATGGGGATTGGGGAGTGGGGGGGGGGACATTAGACACCAGGGATAACTCATCAGTTAAATGCCATAATTTCACTGACATCAGCAAGGGACCATGGGCTTGCCAAAATGGCACTTAATCTATGATGGTGATTTGGGGTGGGGGAACCAAGGCAGGGTAAACCTTGTATAGGGACTGTAGTGTGCTGTGAGTGTGTGTGTGTGTGTGTGCATGTGTGTGCGTGTGTGAGTGTTTGCGTGTGTGTGTGTGTGTGTGTGTGTGTGTGTGTGTGTGTGTGTGTGTGTGTGTGTGTGTGTGTGTGTGGGCGCATGTGTGTGGTTGTATGTGTTTGAATGTGTACTTGTGTGGGTGGAAGTAACTGTGAGAAGGAATGCCAATGCCTGCACAAAAAGCAGTTTATGACTATACTATGCATATCAGCAATGATCTGCACATCCTGGCAGTAACTGAGATTCAGAGACATACAAAATAAAAATACCACATCATGGGCAAAGGACCTTTCTAGCACAAGCTGTATTTCTCATGCTAAGCACTTTAATGAACACTAGGATATGTGAATTTGAATTATTTATAAACACAATGAGACTCAAGCAAAATTAAATTTAAAAATCATAGAGCAAATTCATTTTGTTGCTTTAAGTAATATTACGCAATCAATATAGTGTAAAATAACTTAGACCATCTGTTAACTTTCAGTCTAGCCATAAGCTTTTTCGCTAGATGATTCAGAAATTTTTAAAAGGTGGCTACATACTGCATAAACTAAATAACTATTGTTTCATTGAACTCCCTGTTACAACATGCTTACATTGTAAGAAACAATTGCTATATTATTCTGCTGAATCAACTGGTGATTTAGTAAGTCTAGCAAATAAATAAACTGGCTACTAGAAATTTATTTATGCAATTAATGCAAACTAAAGAAGATTTGAAGTTATAGAAGCATGCATAACTAGCCTTTCTACATTTTACTGGTGCATAGGAAAGATAAATGAACAACACGGCATGAAAGAAAATCTGCAGAGGCAGGTTCAGCACAAAAAGAGTAAGTGAAAACTAAAGCTTAGCAAACTGATTTTCTGAGTTGTATTATTTGTAAGGAAGCTATGTCTTACCGGCAAAAACAGCTTTATTGCTATTTTCCTGTATTAGAAGTAAGTGTTTAGTATTTAGAGTACAAGTGAACACTTTGTTGGACGTGGTAATTGTACAGAGACAGGAAGCATTTTTTCTTCAACAGTGTAACAATGATAAAACAGTTTGTTCATTGATGTAGATTTACATGAATGCAGATAATTAGCCCCAAAATAAGTATTTCATGAAAATTGTGGGTGGCATGATGTAGAACAGAAATAAAGAAAAAAAAACAAGTATAAAGTCATGCTTCTGACCAAAACACCTGTTGTTTACAGCAGATATGAAGAAGCAGAATTGACACTAGGTATCTATTGAGCTTGCATATGCATGCCACTGTCCTTGTATTTGCAGAATAAAGGCAAAAAAGACATTTCTTTTGCAAGAGAGCAAAATGTGTTAATTTTGTTCCCGTTACCAAATTAATGCATTGTCTGGAAAAAACAAAAAAGTCTCACCAAATTATTATTTGCACTAACTAAAGCTGCCTCATACAGAATGAGCTGTACAATACTGGGAATGCTAAGAATGCATGCAGGGAAAAGACAGATGTGTTGTGCTATCACTAAGCATGTAATATAAATTCTGTTTACCACAGGCACCTACCTCCCACTACAAAGATAAAAGCTATGAAACTCAATTATTGTTCTGTGTGACACACTTAAACTTTTATGTAGGATGTGTAACATATCTAGGGCAAAGATGGAATAGCTGTACTATTTTTATCAAGCTGGATCTATTACCTTGGTCATTTTTGGATTACTGACTTTAAGGATAAATGCAATGAATGCATACAACGTTAGTTGAACTTATGACAGAACTGGAAAGTGAACTCATATCGTTTTAAAGCAAATTCTTTCAGAGACTTGCCTAATTGCTTATTTTGCTTATCTTTATTTTATTTATTATTGATTTATTATTTATTTATTTATGTATTTAAATTTGTTGACTGGGAGTGTCCGACTGGACGTGGGTCCATTTTCAGCGGAGGCCAGGGGAGAAAAGCTCCACAGTAAAATAAACAGACAGTAGTTACATTGGATTACATAGCGATTAACAATTTAACATAGAAATTACTTACAACATATTTACAGATGAAGAACATAGTACATCAGTAGACAACTAGAATCTTTATCTGTGAAGTACATAACAGGCATTAACAAATGTAACAATGAGAAGTTCCAGCTGTATAATAAGTACTAGGCTTATGAGCATCTGAGCTTGCTATAATCAAGGTAGTTAGTGGAGTGGAAAGAAAGGTAGTAGTTGGGTGGGGTGGATGATATTAGAGTGGGAGTTGCAAGGGCATAGCCAGCATGTTTTTAGGTGCGCTTTTAATAAAGTTTTGAAGTTGGTGCATGATGGTATGGAGGTAATTGTGGGTGGGAGTGAGTTCCATAATTTGGCTATGGCGCAAGAGAATAGTGCTTCACCAGCAGAGTTATTGGCTTTAGTGATCTGCAAGTGATTTTTGTTGCTGGATCTTAGTGGCCTGGTGGTGCGATAGGGTTGGAATAGATTCTGGAGGGATGGGACATTTAGTGGATGGTTTACTAGTTTGTGGGCGAGTGAGAGTTGATACCACTGAAGGAGGTGAGGGAGTTCAAGCCAGCCCAGTTCAGCAAGTGAGAGACAGTGGTGACTACGGTAGGATGCCCCTGTGGCGAATTTGGCAATTTTGTTGTAGCAGGTCTCTAGCTTGTTTAGATCACATTGCCTTAGGTTGGTATATACTGGAGAGGCATAAAGTAGGGTGGAGATAAGGTGGGAATTTGCTATTGAAATCTTTGCTGCTTTGGTGAGAAATTGTTTATTTCTGTATAATGCTCCTAGTTTTTGTGGCCACTTTTTATGGTCATGGATATGTGAATGTCAAATTTTAGTTTATTGTCTATTTCCACTCCTAGCAATTTGGTGTGTTCAGTTGGGTATATAGTGGTGTTGTCTTTTGCTGTGATGTTAAAGTGAGAGTTGTTTTGAGTATGTTTGGTGGGTTGGAAGATGAGTAGTTTAGTTTTGTTTGGGTTGAGTATTAATTGGGCATCGGATAACCATGTTTCAACAGAGGAAAAGGCTTCCTGTGTGACTTTTTGCAGTTTGGGTAGGGACTGGGCTGAGCAGATGATGGTCGAGTCATCTGCGTATTGGATGAGTGTGCCATGTTTGGTGGCAGAGGCTAGATTATTGGTGTAAAAAGAAAAGTAGGGGTCCAAGGATGGATCCTTGGGGAACCCCTATGGAGACAGGTAGTTGGGGAGATATGTCATTCTGCTATACAACGGATTGTTGGCGGTCAGACAGGTAACTCTGAAACCAGTTGGTGACTGATTGTGAGAAGGATAGGTTATTGAGGACAGAGATAAGTTGTTTGTGTGGGACCATGTCAAATGCTTTAGATAGGTCTAGGAAAGTAGCAGAAGAGAGATAGCCATTGTTTTTATGCTGAATGATAGTGTTAGTAAAGGAGAGTAAGGCAGTGGTGGTGCTTTGGTTTGGTCAGAAACCATGCTGAGTAATGGAAAGGAGGTTGTTAGTAAGGAGGTAGTGTGAGACCTGAGAGTGTATGCATCTCTCTAGTATTTTGGAGAGTGGAGAGGGAATAGCTATGGGGTGGTAATTGGTTAGTTCTGCAGAGGGTCCGCCTTTGTGGAGGGGAATTATATGTGAGACTTTCCACAATGTGGGAACGTAACTTTCTGACAGAGATCGGTTAATCGAGATGGATACTGGGTAGGCCAGAGCATCAGCTGCAATTTGTAGGTATTCACTTGGGAGGTTGTCTGCTGCTAATTTGGTGGGTTTAAGTTTATTTAAGAGTTTTTTTATGTTGGAGGTAGGTACAGGAGAAAAAGAGAAGGCAGTGGGGAGATTACTAGTTGAAGGTGTGGGTTGGGGGGGAGGGGGTTGTGTTGTTTAGCTAGTGATAGTATGGTTTGGGTGAAGTGTGTGTTGAATGAGGTAGCAATATTTTCTGAGGAGTGAGGGATGTTAGGAGGAGGGGTACTGACTTTACCTGGGTGGAGGATGGAGTTTATGGAGGACCAGAATTGTTTGGGGCTGTGTTGTGAGGAGTCTAGGGTAGATTGGAAGTATTGGAATTTGTCCCATTTTATTAGCTTTTTGACTCTATTGCGTAATTCTAGGAATTTCTGTCTAGCTGCGGGGGTTTTGGTTTTGCGCCAGTGCTCCCAGGCTTTATCCCTGTTTTTCATTTCTGACTTAGTGGTTTTCTGTAGCCATGGGGAGCGTTGTGCTTTGGTTCTGGAAAATCTTATGGGGGCATGGTAATTAAGGATGTTCAGGAAGGTAGTATGAAAAAATTCAACTGCGTCATCTAGACTGAGGTACTTTAGAGCATGCCAGTTACATTCTTTGAGGGATGAGATGAATGTGAGTGAGTTAAAGTTTATTTTTTTAGGTATTTGACGATAGATGACAGGTTTAGCTTGGTACAGGTATGTTTTGAGTAGGAATGTTGGGGAGTGATCACTGAGGCTATCTGATAAGCAGCCTGTTATATATGACTTGGGGTTCTTACTGACTACTATCCAATCCAGGGTAGTGTGCTTGCTATTTATTTATTTATTCATCCATTAAGTGGAATTCATAACATCTTACCATAGAAAATGCCAGTGAAGTAATTTTGCAAAATAAATGTGACGTATTTTGTTTAGAATGCTACTTACTGTCAGTATAGCTTTATAGCAAAACAATAGGGAACTATGATTCTGACAAGCAGTGTGAAGTATCAAACTGCATATGATGATTGTTTGCCCAGTAGTCAGCCTTTTTTTCACATGTGAGACAAACTGTTCCTTCACAGACATGGAAGCAATAACCCTACTTAGTTTACTGTTTTTCATGAATCTACACTCCCATGTGGCACAGTGAGTAGACATGCAATGGCTCTAGAATGAGGGATCTCATTTACTCATACTTGTTGTATTGTTTTTAAGCAACCATTCTTTTTTAGGATCATAGGAACATAGGAGGCTACTAGGCTATCGACCCGAAGATCATTTCAAAACTAGCCATTTCATCCCAATGTAATCCCATAGATACTTCAGTAAATGCCCAGGACTGTGTTTAGTAATGACTTCCCATGTCTAGTAGGGCTGTGGGCACTAACTCTGGTATGAATTTATGGAGTCTAAACCACTCATCCAGGTGCCTTTTGAACAATGTCATAGAACTGATCTGCATAACATGAGCTGGCAGCATATTCCAAAGACGTGGCAGTCACTGGGAGACAAATCTGTCCCTCCAGAACATTCTATTCAAGTTGCAAGCCATATTTAGGTTCCTGGAATGGGTAGCTCTAATCCTGTTTGATTTACGGATGTGCAGCAAACTCATTAGGTTTTGGTCAGAGATTGCTCTGTAAGCCAGGTGTAAGTCTCCCCTAAGAAGTCTATATGATACAGAGTATAGTGGCAGGGACTTTAGTCGGTCTGTGTAAGGCACATGCTGGAGTACCTTGATCTTCTTTGTTACAGACATCTGAGGTTTCTCCAGTTGCTGTAGGTGCCATGGCTGTTATGCTCAATTATTGGCCTGATTACTGACAAGTATAATGGGTTTATAACTTCCTTTCCTCTAGAGATGATGCCTTTGCTAATTAAGTGTGCTATGTAGAAGGCCTTCCTTACTACAGTAGACACATGGTGGTCAAAGTTAAGGTCACAGTCTACTTGTGATCCCAGATCCTTTACCACTTTGTAGGTACATAAGGTATTGTTGTTAACTTCATAGTGTCAGGGGATATTGTATTTACTGAAGGGAATGATGATGCATTTCTTTGCAATTAGTTTGAAACCGTGACTAAGACAGCAGTCGTTGGTCCATGTAAGACCCTCCTTAAGTATACTGACATAATTTGGGGATTCAGTAATTGCACCCAGTTTGCAGTCATTTACCCTTGCCCCTCAGTTTTGGCCTGAACATCTGAAAAGTATAAACCAAACAGTAGGGGGCCCAGCACTGACCCTTAAGACACCCCACTGGTGACAGGTCTGCTGGTTGATGTGGAGTCACTCACTTTGATAGTGTGTGATCGGTTTGTGAGCAAGTTGACAAACCAGTCTTACAATAAAGGGGTTTACATTCAGTTTGCTAAGTTTATCAGTACTGCCTGAGTGGTGGATTTGGTTGAATGCCTTGGCCAAGTTGAGGTATGCTATGTCTACAGATTTGCCTTCATCAATGGCCCAGGTCACATTTTTGAAGAAATCCACCAGGTTTAACAGGCAGGATCTGCCCTTGATGAAGCTGAATTGGGTCAGATCCAGGGTTTGGAGGTTGTGTATGTCTTTATTTTTGAGGTCCATGATAATGCATTCCATGGCCATATAGATGAGGCTGGTGAGACTTATGGGTCTATAATTCCCTGAATCTGTTGCTAAGCCATTTTCCATTCCACATGAACATTGCCTGTGGTTAGGCTGTGATTGAACAGGGTACTTAATGGTGATGCTAGTTCATGCTTTAGTTTGTTTAGAAGACAGTGGGGGATGCTGTTTGGTCCCATAGAGGCTGTATTTCTTTGCCTTAGACAAGGCTTTAATGACCTGCTCTTCAGATATGTAAAGTGGGGGGAGGTGCATTGGAGGGAAGGTTTGTGATAAGTTAGGAGGGGATAAGGGCGTGAAATATTCACCAAATCTGACCACCAGCAGGTTTGTTATCTCTGCAGGATCAGTATGTGTGATACCATTAGTCACTAGTTTGGCACAAGCTTGGGTCTTACCTTTTCGGCTGTGCACATAGCTGTAAAAGGCCATATGGTTATTCTTGGCTGTGATTGCTAAGTTTTTCTCAAAGTTACCCTTAGAAGATTTGACATGTTGTCTTATTTGCCTGCTGAGGCTGAGAAGGATGTTTTTCCATTGTTGGGGCCTCACCTTAGTTTTCCTAGACAGCAACGTTTTGCATTTGTTGTAAAGTTTGTTAATGCTGGATGTCCACCAGGGTGGCTTGTTTTTACTTATGGCTCTGGCTTTGATTCTATCTGTAACAGCTGAGTCTATACACTTATACAGGTGATTGCACAGGGCTTTATTCTAAGTTTTGGTGTAGTTACCTCTTCCACCTGAGGGTAGGGCCTGCGATCGGGGTATAGTTTGCCTTGGTGAAGTTTGTTAGTCTGACTTCACTCTTTGTGAGTTCTGGTGTGACTGCCAGTTCAAAGACAACTGATTTTTGGTCCAATTTAACTAATGTGGGTCCGACAGTTGCAGTGGTACATCTGTTTGTCATGTTAGTGAGGAGCAGCTCTAGTATGTTTGTTTCTGTTGTTGGGGTTTGAACTATTTGTTCCAGGACATTTGCGTTAACAAATTCAAGGAACTTTTGCACTAGTAAGTTAGATCTAAAGTAGGTTTCCCAGTTGATGGTGGGATAATTGAAATCCCCCCATGACCAGAGTGTTTGGCAATATTTGGATTGACTCCAGTTTGGTCAAGTAGGCCTCATGTGCATCATGATCTATGGAGGGGGATCTATAACTAGCTGTGACTTGAATGGGGATCTACCCACAGTAATCTGAACTTGGAGTTCCATGGAACCATGGAATTGTCCTGTCTAACTTGTTGGGAGGTTAATTTATCTCTAATATAGAGAGAAGCACCACCTTCTTTGATTCTCACATGTTCGTTTTGAGGTCTGAAGGTGTGGAAGACAATGTAACCTTGCAAGGCCAGGGTACTCTCTGAGGCCTTGAATCAGGTTTCTGTGGCTGCACAGATATCTATGTTCTCCAGTGATAAGAGTGCGTCCAGGTCGCATAGTTTTTGTTTAAGTTCTTAGAGTTTAGCAGCATAACCCTTATTTTGTTATGACTGGCAATTTTCACATCTGCAATTTTGTGTTTGAGACCTTGGCTAAAAAAAGCACTGTGGGGGGAGGCAGTCACCTTTGTCAGCAGCCAAAAACCTACTGGTGCCAGGTGCAAAGCATTTCTGGTAAAGCAGCAAAGTTTGTCGACCATGTCATCCCAGGCTGACAGAAACTGGATCCCCTTGGAATGACACCAAAAACTAAGCCAGATACTGAAATCAATATTTTTTTGTTTATACTGTGGTATCTTTCTAGGTAAAGTTAATATGTTTCTCAAGGCTATGGACATATCTGTGTGGGACACATACTCAGAGAGCTCAATCATGTCTGCAAACTATGATCTCCAACTAGATCCCCCTGGAGGACTATTAAGGGCATACTCCCTTGAGAGACACCCCTTCTCATCACCAAAGAAAGAGTTTGCAGGCAAAAGCTGCATCACTTCCCTGTCAGCAAAGGTGGTTGAAAGATGTCTGAACAACTACCTAAACAAATACTGACAGTGGCACATTAGGTTAGCCTGTCACTGTGCAGGTTGGATGGGTACATTATGGCATGCCCCTTTAATTGTTTAAAAACTGTGTCACCATGGAAATGACAGGATAGTGATGGTGATCCAGTTGGCAATCCTGCATATATTATGCAAGAAATGCAACATAAATTCCATTGTGATCTTTAATACTAAGAACATGTTTGCTGGTCATCTTTCTATTAAGTAAAAGTCAAGAGTAACAAAGCTGAAGGACCACATGGCATAAAGGCTGATGTCTTTAGGGATAAGACGACAGAAAGCAAAATAGGCATTCTAGCTCCTATTTCATTTTACTTTGAATGTTGAAAAAGACAGAGGAGATATGAATAATATCAAGTTACCAGTAATCTTCAAAAAAGGCACCAACTCAGTGCAAAGAAATTATCTCAGCCTGGCCTTAGCTCGCCATTCAGAAAACATTCTGACAAATGCTCTTCTAAGTTATCTGTTTCCCTTTGCTGAAGAAATCCCAACTTCTATGTTGTGTGTAAATATATGATCCTTAAAGACAATATTTATAATTATTTTTCAGACATGGGACCCAAGTTGATAGCAATCTCTCATTTGACAACCACGTGGCCAAAGTGGTTAGAAAAACATTTTATATAGCCCACCTAATCATGAAGGGATTCACATCTAGATCAGGGGAGGTCATCGTGCCTCTTTACTCATCCCTCATCAAGCCCATAATTGAGTACAGTGCCCCTTTTGGGATGTATCTTACCAGACACTTGCAGCAACTGGAAAGACCCCAAAAGTACCTCACCAAGAGGATCAAAGGGCTCAAACAGATGCCATATGCTACCCGGTTAAAGAAACTCCAGCTCTACTCAGTGGCATACCGCCTGCTCAGAGGTGATCTGTGCCTGACGTATAAAGCCATGTCCAACCCGGAATTAATGGACATGCTGCACCTCAGAAAATCCAAATCCCATCAAGCTACGCGCTCGAGAGACTTGAACCTCAGCACTGAAATAAATAGGACATGCTGGAGGGACAGATTCATAACCCAGAGGTTCCCTTCACTCTGGAATAAAATCCCAGTCCAGGTTAGGCAGAGTCCCTCATTGACTCTCTTCAAGAGGAATCTTGATGTGTGGATGAGAGATCGTAGGTTTACCCCGGGTATCACTTCTGTGTCACTGTTAGACAGAGGCACAGTATACTAACCTCGAAAAAGGGCAAAGCAAAATTAATTTAAAATGGGTGGGGAAAGCCAAACACACTCTGGCTAGGCTTATAAATGCCCTAGGGCAGATAGCCTAGTATGAACCTATGAACCTATGAGATATAAAGGTGACAGAAAAACATCAGGTCTTGTATATGCCATTCATCAGCGTGATAAAACTTTTGATTCCTTCTGATGATATATTTAACTGCTGTATGAAATTCCTCAAGGATCTGTGTCTCCTGCATGATCATATGGCTACCATAAAGATCCATATGAAGTCAGACCTGCCAAGGCATAAGTGTGCATCATCACCAATCCTTGCTCTTCATATTTGTAGCAGCCAGTCTCAATTTTACCAAATGTTATCTTCCCCCAGGAGAGACACAAGCTGTAACAGATGGATAGATTATTTTTCAACACTGGATAATTATGACAAATGGCTAGAGTTGTAGGTGCACCTATCCTTTGCTTCCTGTACACTGACAAGTATGCCATTCTTACAAAAACGTGCTGTGTACTTTGTGCCATACACATTACCAGAATTGTAACAATGTTTCATCTCAGGAAGACAAATACTGTTCTGTGAAACTTCAAGAAACTTTGCAAGTTATCTCCAGAATTTAATTATTTTATATATTTACTATTTCTTTACTGGATATGTGGACTGGTCTATTGACCCTTTTCAGCTATGACCTAAACACAAAGAGCAGAAAATACATAAAAGTCTTTCTAATCAATGGTATTATATACAGAATGAGTACACAGCAAAAATTCAGCACACAATGGTAAGATTCAGTGCAGATAGGGTAAGATTAAAAGACTCACTTGGAGTACATTGAGAGAAAAAGAAAAAAAATATCCACAAAATGCAATGCAAGCTAATATATGAATAAAATGCACTGCAATGATATGAATAAGACATGACACCTAAAAACACATGTGAACTATATGTCTATAAGACCTTACATTGAGAGAATGAGACGTGTTTCTTAAATGTATCACATTTTTCATGATATGGGATGATAAATTACCTAACCGTTATCAAAACATCAGTTACTGGTAGATTCAGTAAAGGGATGCTCTTTAAGTGGATCTTTGAAGCTTTTAATTGTTTCTAGATTTCTGAGGTGAGTAGCCAGGTGATTACATGTAGCAGGTCCTAATCTAGAGCAGTTTTACATGGTGGGCTTACTGGAGAAAAAAATGTTATCTTAAAAGGGGTATTGACTATGTTTTAGAAAATTATAAATTAGACTACTTACATTGTCGCCTCACAGTAAAAGTTGTCCTGTTCAATTCTCAGCTAAAGCGTCTTCTGTGTGGAAACATGCATGAATGGGCGTACCTTCATTGAAGGTTGTGTGTCAGAGCTGGCAACTCGGTACGTAAAAATCTACTGCCAATCATTAGCGGACCGGAGTTCCGCTGTGGCGACCCCTAACCGGGAAAAGCCAAAAGACACAACAACAACAAGAAAACTGGCCCTATGAGGCAGCGAAAGCCAATTGGAAGGGTCTGCTAATAGAATGAATCTGGAGTTATTATTCATAGGTTCATAGGTAGGTACTAGGCTATTAGCCCTAGGGTCTATATAAGCCTAGCCAAAAAGGTACCCTGGCTTTCGCCACCCAAGAAAATTTTTTTCTGTGCCCCTGTCCAGCAGAGCCACAGAAGTGATCCCTGGGGTGAATTTCCTATTTCCCATCCAATCATCAAGATTTTTCTTGAAGAGTGCTAATGAGGAGCTCTGTTTGACATAGATAGGTAGTATGTTCCAGAGTATGGGAAGTCTCTGGGATAGGAATCCATCCCTCCAACATGTTCTGTTTATTGTGGTGACAAGGTTTAGGTCCCTAGAGTGTGTAGCTTGGAGGGATTGGGATTTCTTTAGGTGGAGCATGTCCAACAGCTCTGGGTTTGACATAGCTTTGTATGTTAGGCAGAGATCGCCTCTGAGTAGGCAATATCCGATGGAGTAAAGCTGGAGTTTTTTGAGACGGTCTGCATAGGGTATCTGTTTGAGGCCAGTAATCCTCTTTGTGAGGTATTTTTGTGGCCTTTCCAGTTGTTGTAGATGTCTTGTGAGGTACATATCAAAAGGGGCACTGTACTCTATAATGGGTCTAATGAGTGATGAGTACAGGGGAAGAATGAACTCTTTTTTTCTGGATGAGAAACCTTTTGTGATGAGGTGAGCCACGTAGAAGGATTTCCTGACCACTGTGGTGATGTGATTATCAAAGGAGAGACTACTGTCCACCTATGTCCCAAGGTCTGTTATCACACTTTTGGCATTAAGTAGTCTACCACTTATGTGGTAGTTCATGGGTACAGAGTTTTTACCAAAGGAGATGACAATAAACTTCTTGGCATTGAGCTTCAGGCCATGGCTTTGACACCAGGCATCTGTCTCAGTGAAGCCCTTTTGTAGTATGTCCACATCATTAGGAGTTTCGATTATGGCACCTAGTTTGCAGTCATCTGCAAACTTCATTAGCCAAAGACCTTCTGTGTTAGCCTGTACTTCAGAGAAGTAGATACCAAACAGGAGAGGGCCCAGGACTGAACCCTGTGGTACTCCACTTGTCACTGGTCTGAAGTCGGATTTGGAGTCTGCTACTTTCACAGTGTGGGTTCTGTCCGTGAGCCAGTTGGCAACCCATCTTGTGACATAGAGATGTATACCTAGTTTAGTGAGCTTATCTTTAATTCCAGAGTGGGGGATGGTGTTGAAAGCCTTGGCGAGATCTAGATAAGCTATGTGAACCACCTTACCCTCATCTATGGCTTTGGTGACTGCTTTAAAGAAGTCAGTCATGTTTAGGAGACATGATCTGCCTTTTACAAACCCAAACAGGGTAGGGTCCAGAGTTTGGAGATTACCAATGTCTTTGTTTATGAGTTCCATGATGATACATTCCATGGCCTTGCAGACCAGGCTCGTCAGACTAATGGGGCGGTAGTTCCCGGGGTCCGTCGTGGCTCCCCCTTTGTGGAGTGGGATAACCATTGTGGTGCGCCATTCAGTGGGTACAAAGCCTGAGGTGAGGCTATGATTGAACATGGTACTTAGGCAGGGTGCCAGTTCATTCTGTAGTTCATGTAGAACGCAGCCTGGGATATTGTCAGGTCCCGTGGATGCTGTGTTCTTGGCTTTGGAGAGTGTGTTTTTTACCTGTGCAGCCGTGATTACAGGAACTTTGCATTCTTCCAGTATAGAGATGGGCCCTCTAGGGGGTGAGAGGGGGAGGTAAAGTTAGCACTGGACCTATCTGCCAGGATGTTGGCAATATCAGTTGGTTCTTTATATTTACTGCCATTGTGCTGTAACTCAGAGCAGATCTGAGTGCTGCCGTTGAGATTCTTGACATAGCTATAGAATGCTTTGTGGTTGCCTTTAAAGTCAGTGGCAATTTTGTTTTCGTAACTAGCTTTGGAGGATTTTATGAGGATCTCAGCTTCTTACTGAGGTTGACCAGGGAGTTCCTCCAGTCATGGGATTTTACTCTTTTTTGCAACAGTTTCTTTCTTCTGTTGTAGAGTTTGTTTATGGCAGAGGACCACCACATTGGCTTCCTTTTTTTGGAGGATAGCATATTGGTTCTTTTAGGGATAGCATGATCCATGCACTCGTGTAAGTGCTTATAAAGTGCATTTATGTAGGATTCAGCAGTCATACCTCTACTGTCTGTCTGCATGGGTGTCATGAAGTTTGCCACTTCTGTCTTAAGAAGTGTGAAGTTGGCTTTGGAAGAGTTTTTTATGGTGGTTTCCCTAATTGGGGGTGGGGGAGAGATGTGGATGTCTATGGTGATTAGCTTGTGGTCGGATCTGACCAACGAGGAATTGACCTCTGGTGTCAAACACTGGTTGCCCATGTTGATACTGACCAGGTCTAGGATATTGCTGCCCCTGGTGGGGATGTGAATAAGTTGATCTAATGCGTTCGAATTTATGAATTCCAGAAAACGTTGAGCAAAAGAATTGGTACATGAGTAGTTTTCCCAGTTAATGGTGGGGTAGTTGAAACCGCCCATTATTAGGGTGTTTGGTTGTACCCTAATACTTTCCAGTGTATCAAGAAATGAGGAGTGGGAATCCTGGGGCATGTTGGGGGGTCTGTAGCAAGCTACAATTTGGATTGTGGTCTTGCCCAGAGTTAGTTGCACTTGGATAATCTCGGATGCATTATGCTGTGCGACTAGCTTGGAGGTGTGGATATCCTTAATTCTCAGCAGTCTGTATTTTGTGAGTATTGTGTACTGAATGGATATTAAATATTTTTTAGCAATGGCACTGTGAGCAGTAGGTGAAGGGAAGTTGCTGATCTTGTAACATAGTTTTAATTGAACAAGTACCCTATTAGTTACAAAACCTGTATGCATGGAAAGGGTAGGGTCAAGTATTAGACCTAGGTAACTCTGTTCAGTGACATTAGTTATTATGTTCCCGTTAAGATCTGCTTAGAAAATTGGAGGGATAGTGGCTAATTTTTGGCTGAGGTAAAGACCATGACATTAATTTTCTTATGATTTATTAGTAGGCTATTATTAGTGGACCAGGTGCATAACTGAGTGAAACTGTCCCAAAACTTGGTATGCAGATCATATTGGCTAGTACTGGACTGCAGGAGCAGAACATCATCTGCATGCATTCGTAATTTAAGATTTGGTAATTCCAGGGGAGATTATTAACAAAGAGAGAGAAGAGGATGCAACAAAGACCCTTGCAGTACATCTGATTTAAGTTTACCAGCAGTGGAGGATGAGATGTTGCTATGGACTTGAAAGGTTCTATCTTTAAGATAGCTGTGAAACCAGCAACCAGTGTTATCTCCAAAGATCAGTCATTTCAGTTTGTTGAGATGAAGGGCATGGTTGACTGTATCAAAAGCCCTTATTATGTAAACAAAGAGAACTGCAGTAGTAACACTGTCATTCAAGTTGCACTAAATAGTACCAGTGGTCATTACCAGACCAGTGAAGGGACTGAAAGCATTGCAAGAGCCATGCTCCACATACCATACCAGGAGATAGCTGTTAATGAACTTAAGTAGCTGCTTGTATAAAAAATTTTTTTTTAAATATTTTGTAGTTGAGTACTTGAAAGAAATAGATCTGTAATCCTTCAGTCCATTAGAAGAAGTGACTTTATACAGAGGGATTATAACTTTTTTTAGGCAAACTTCAAAGGACAAAACCACCACCGTAACAGGTACAAGCATGCAAAATCTGAAGGTAATGCTACTCAATGCTAGAAGTCTAAACCTCAAAATGCACTCTCTCGAGGCACTCCTAAAAATGGAGAACATCGATATCTGTGCAGTAACTGAGACCTGGTTCAAGGCTCCAGAGAGCACCCCTGCAATACCAGGCTACAACTCTTACCACACTTTTCGGCCACCAAACCAGGACCGAAACACTAAAGGTGGAGGAGTGTCAATATTCACCAAGGATATTCACACCACCAGGCTAGTTGGCCAACACAATGTGTCTGAAATTCTCCAAGTGCAACTAACACTAGGTAAGACTGCAATCCAAATTGTAGCTTGCTACAGATCCCCACCATACCCCAAGATTCTCACTACACCTTTTAAACATACTGGAAAATATTAAGATAGAACCAAACACCCTAATACTGGGTGATTTTAACTACCCTGCCATTAACTGGGAAAACTACTCATGTCCCAACACCTTTGCGCAACGGTTCTTGGAATTCATAAATTCCAATGCCCTGGATCAGCTAATCCATAGTCCCACCAGGGGCTCCAATATCCTAGACCTGGTCATTACCAACATGGCAAATCAATGCTCCATACCTATGGTCACCCCCTCGTTAGTCAGGTCTGACCATAAGCTAATCACCCTTAACATCCACATCCCACCCCCAACCCCCAGTAAAGAAACCACCATAAAAAACTTCTCCAAAGCCAACTTCATGCTACTCAAGTCAGAAGTGACAAACTTCATGACACCAATGCAGACGGGAACTGAAAGTTCAACTGCTGAATCCTACACTAAGGCACTGTACGAGCACATCCACTCATGCATGAATCGTGCCATCCCAAATAGAACCAAAATGCTCTCATCCAAAAAAGGAAGCCAATCTGGTGGTCCCCTGCCATAAACAAACTTTACAACAAAAGGAAGAAACTTTTACAGAAAAGAGGAAAATCCCAGGATGCAAAACTCCTTACTAGCCTTAGTAAGAAACTGAGATGCCTCATAAAATCCTCCAAAGCTAGTTATGAAAATAAAATTGCCAAAGATTCCAAAGACAACCACAAAGCATTCTATAACTATGTCAAGAATCTAAATGGCAATGCTCAGATCTGCTCTGAGCTAAAACAGAATGGCAATAAATATACTGATCCAAAGGATATTGCCAATATCCTGGCAGATCGATTCAGTGCCAACTTCACCCCCCCTCACCCCCTAAATGGCCCATCTCAATACCGGAAGATTGCCAAATTCCAGTAATAACGGCCACACAGGTACAAAACGCACTCTCTAAAGCCAAGAATACAGCATCCATGGGACCAGATGACATCCCGAGCTGTGTACTACATGGACTACAATATGAACTGGCACCTCACCTAAGTGTCATGTTTAATCATAGCCTCACCTCAGGTTTCATGCCCACTGAGTGGCGCAGAGCTACAGTTATCCCAATCCACAAGGGGGATCCACCTTGGATCCCAGAAACTACCGTCCCATCAGTCTGACAAGCCTTATCTGCAAGGCCATGGAGCGTATTATCATGGAACTTATAAACAAAGACATTGGCAACCTTCAAACACTGGACCCCACCCAGTTTGGGTTTGTGAAGGGCCGATCTTGTCTCCTGAACCTGATTGACTTCTTTGAATCAGTCTCCAGAGCCATGGACAAGGGTAAGGTGGTCCACACAGCCTATCTAGACCTTGCCAAGGCCTTTGACACCATGCCCCACTCTGGAATCATAGATAAACTTACTAAGTTGGGTATTAATCCCTATGTCACCAAATGGGTTGCTAAATGGCTTACTGATAGAACCCACACTGTAAAAGTAGCCGACTCCAAATCCAGCTCCAGACAAGTGACAAGTGGAGTACCTCAGGGTTCAGTCCTGGGGCCGCTCTTGTTTGGCATCTACTTCTCTGAAGTACAGGTCAACACTAAGGGACTCTGGCTAACAAAGTTTGCAGATGACTGCAAACTGGGAGCCATTATTGAATCCCCAAATGATGTGGATACTCTACAAAAGGGCCTTACAGAAACAGATGCTTGGTGCCAGAGCCATGGGCTCAAGCTCAATGCCAAGAAATGTATTGTTATCCCTTTGGGAAAAACATGTATCCATGAATTACCATATAGGTGGCAGTACACTAAACACAGAAAGTGTGATAAGAGACTTAGGGACACAGGTGGACAGTGGTCTCACCTTCGATAACCACATCGCCACAACAGTCAGGAAATCCTTCTATGTGGCACACCTCATCACGAAGGGCTTTTCATCCAGAAAAAAGGAGGTCATTGTCCCACTGTACTCATCCCTCATTAGACCCATTATAGAATACAACGCCCCATTTGGTATGTACCTCTCAAGACATCTGCAACAACTGGAAAGGCCTCAGAAATACCTCACTAAAAGAATCACAGGCCTAAAGCAGATGCCCTACGCTGACCGCCTAAAAAACTCCAGCTATACTCTGTTGCATATCGTCTACTCAGAGGTGATCTCTGCTTAACATACAAGGCCATGTCAAACCCAAAGCTGTTGGACATGCTACACTTAAAGAAATCCCAATCCCTCAGAGCTACACGTTCCAGGGATCTAAACCTTGTCATCACAATAAACAAAACATGCTGGAGGGATAGGTTCCTGACCCAGAGACTCCTCAGACTCTGGAATAGATTGCCCATACATGTCAAGCAGAGTGCCTCTTTGGACCTCTTCAAGAGGAACCTTGACGTTTGGATGGGAGAAAGGAAATTCACCCCAGGGATCACGTCAGTCGCCCTGCTAGACAGGGGTCCAGGAAAGTAAATAATGTGGGAAGAAATAGCCAGGGAATTGTTATGGCTAGGCTTGTATAGGCCCTAGGGCTGATAGCCTAGTACCAACCTATGAACCTATGAACCTATGAACAAGCTTAAATGCTAGTGGGACAGTACCAGAAGCAAGAGAAAGGTTTTAATGATATGAGCAAGGGGGTTAGCATTTTTTTCAGCCACAAGACATAGGAAGATTGAAGAAGTATGATGGATTTAACTCTCATATTGGTGAGTTTGAGAAGTAAGGTCACAGGAAGATTGAAGAAGCATGATGGATTTAACTCTCATATTGGTGAGTTTGAGAAGTAAGGTCATAGGAAGATTGAAGAAGTATGATGGATTTAACTCTCATATTGGTGAGTTTGAGAAGTAAGGTCATAGGAAGATTGAAGAAGTATGATGGATTTAACTCTCATATTGGTGAGTTTGAGAAGTAAGGTCTTGGTCTTTTTATTGCAATTTCAGAGAAACGAAAGGTTGCTGCATAACAGGGTAGAAGGTATAGATCAAGGAATAAAGGTTCCTGCTCTTCATTGGTGGGAACGTAAACTGTATGAAAGGTCTTAATTCTGTCAGTTATAGTGCACTGCAAAACGTAGCATAGTCATTAGGAAAGGTGGAGTGATTCAATGCTATTGATTCATTTTCTGGCAGGTGAAGAGTTATGTAAGGCCCCTGTTAAGCATTTCTTTCCAAAAGAGATTGGGTCTAGATCACTAATGACTATGGAAACAGTCAAGTACCTTCTCTACCTCAAAAGTCAGTTTCACTTAACAGCAAGCCAACATACTGAGATTCAGCAGAGGCTACCAGAGGATGTAGAGTCTTACTGCCCCCTTTAAGAGATTTCAACAGTGTATCTTTTCAAACTTCAGAAAATGAAAGAACTGCATATTGAATCACATGGCTAGGCAAGAAAAGAAGGCATTTAACTTATACACCTGTAGAATAATTGTAAAAGTGTGCAATTGCTTGAGCTGAGATATTCACATATACATGCATGCATATATGTATACAGACAGACAGACAGACACACACACACATATATATATATATATATATATATATATATATATATATATATATATATATATATATATATATACATACATACATATATAAAAGTTGGAGCATTTCTGTGATTGTTTAATAGCACAGCTATAGTCTGTTATGGGCTATAACTTTTTTTGTGATTATTCTTACATCAGCTCTAGCCCATATGTTCACTTTCCAGATGTTTTCTTTCTTTCTTTCTTTCTTTCTTTCTTTCTTTCTTTCTTTCTTTCTTTCTTTCTTTCTTTATTTTTATTTATTTATTTGTCCTTTGGTAATTGAGAAAATCCAGCTGAGCCAATAGTCCAGTTTTATTGGATTTCATGAGAGAAAAGCTCCACAACAGATTCAAAAACATTTAAACAATGGTTGAGTAATTATATACAAGAGAAGAAAGCCTGACAACAAATTACATATTTTACAATGACTTGGGGAGAAAGGCACCACAAAAACACACATAAAAAATTTACAGTAGCTGAGAAGTAATTATATACAAGGGGAGAAAATCCGCACAAAAGGATGCATGTATTTCATTCATGTCATACATACCACATTCAAAATCTAGTTTCAGACCGCTCAGTTTGTTCAATTTGTCTATAGTCATAGATTTGTAAGCCCTAACTTGGTTATTGAACTGCAAGGCTCTTAAGAAACCTATCCTTACACTCCCATGGTAGTCTTTGGCCCTTTTGTTTTTTATTTATTTTATTTTTTTATTATTTTTGAATGCATAACACAGAGGTTGGCAGAGATATGTTGTGACATTTGCTTGTTGTGCTCTACTAGGGGTGGATTTGAGGATTCCCATCCATTCGTCCAAATTACACATGAAGAGAGTAAGAGAAGTAGTTGGTTTTATGTAGAGTGGAAACAGTTCCATAGAAGTGACATTCTCTATGATAACCACCTGTTCCTCCACCAAGTCCTACCTGTTTTTCAAAAGGGAGTGATATCACCTGAGTGGCTGTTTATACACCAGTGTGACTTGTGAATGTGCAATAGGACAGAAAGGACAGGGTCTATTAAGGCTCTATACTCAAGGCCGATGTTGCCTGTTAGCAGCCTGCATGATAATGAGAAGAGGCCTAAGGCTTTGAGATGGTCTACATAGTTATGATTTAGAGTTATGCTCATGATATTTGACTAAGAAAGCATTGCAGTCTTTCCAGTTGTGACAAGCATTTGCACAGGCACACACTGAAAGGGACATTATACTCAATTACTGGCCTAATGAGAGCTATTTACAGTAAAATAAGTGCATCCTTTGAACTGGACACCATGCCTTTAGATACAACCTCTGCAATGAAAAAGTGGATAATATGGAGATTGGGCATCTAACACCATTTTTTGTCTACATAGATTCCTAGAAACCTTACTAGAGGATCAACTTTCAGGAGGATGTTGTCAGTGTGATAGCTACAAGGGAAATCATGCTTGCTGAAGGATAATCATATACATTTCTTGTTACTTAATATAAGTCCATGGTTTTAACAAAAGCTGTTTGTTTGGGAAAGGATTTATTGGAGTATTTTGGTGTTCTTTGGGGAGTTAATAAGGACGTCAAGTTTACAGTCATCTGCAAACTTTGTCAACCAAAAACCTTTAAGTTTTGCTTTGACCTTCGAGAAGTAAATACTGAAGAAGAGTGGCCAAAGGACTGAACTACTAGTGACAAGTATTTTTTAGAACATACTTCCACCCACCCTAATTTCCTGAGTTTATATTTGTGGGCCAATTAACTATGCAATGAGTTATACAGGGATTTACATTTAGCTGGGTGAGTTTATCTACTATAAATTGCATGCTTAATTGATTAATTGTCTTGTGCAATATGCTGTAGTTAAGTAAAGAGTGTTTTGTAGTGTTTTTCCTCTTGGAAAGCTGTGCAAACTGAGGCACTAAGTATTTCATTAAAATTGCTTACTTCTTGGATTGGTGGTCTTGGTGGTATTTTAAAATTTTATTTTTTGCTTTTTTAAGTTGTATTTGGAGTTTATCTACAATACCTGAGTGTGGTATGCTGTTGAATACATTTGCAAGGTCTAGATATGCTGTGTGTACTGATTTGCCCAGGAGTAGACCAGGTTAAGTAGGCAGGATCTGCCCTTGATCTATCAAAACTGGCTCGCATCTAGAATCTATATGTTACCAAGATCTTTATTTATTAATTCTGTAATGATCCTTTCTATAACCTTACACATGAAGGTGGTCAAGCTTATGGGTCCATAATTACCTTGGTCAATTGATGCGCTGTCTTTGTGTTAGAGGCTGACTGTAGCTGGCTTCATTCATTTCGGACAGATCTTGTTTGGAGGCTGATATTGAATAGCCTCTATAGGGAGTCTGACAGATCTTGTTTCAAGGCTGGCCAGAAGGTAGCCAGGATGTCATCCAGTCCAATTTAAAATATTGTTCTTTGCCTTGGATAGTGCCTTGAGGATTTGTTCTTGTTTGATTTCTGAAGGTGTAAATATGGGTATGTGTTCTGCAAATAAACAGGATGATAAAGTTTAAGTTAACTTGTACACCAATAGATTGACAAATTCCTCTTGTTTGAGTTTGTGATTTCATGTACTATTAGCTATGTGCAGTGCTAGAATTGTTTCTGAAGTTTCTAAGACACATGAAAACAAGGTTTTGTGGTTATCCTTCACCTTTATGGATATTTGTTTCTGATATCTGGTTTGGCTGATTTGATCATAGTCCATGTTAAGTTTATCAAAAACATTTTTGGCATTGTGAGATTTAAACTTATTTTTGCATTCAATGATTTTTTTTTTATTATAGAACCTGTTTATATTGAGTTCCACCGAAGAGATTTTTTTTAATTTGATGTTATACTTGCTTTAAAGGGAAATTACTGCATATATGCAGTTATTTATATGTGCACAGAACAAAATCTTATAAAACTGAAAAGTTATTAGTAACTGAATAATACACACTGTAGCATTACTGGAACTTCATGCCCAGTTTCTTGTATTCAAACTGTTTTTTTTTTTTTTTGCCAGTGGTTAGTGAGGGTTTGTAACATTTTGCTCTGAAACAATACTGTTTAAGCAAATGTATGATATCTGCTTCTCCCACCATCATGTTTTATGTCTTTCAAGTGAATAATAACTTGGACTGAATTTTGTTAAAGAGATGATATCATGTTTCTCCATTTTCCTGACTTATATTTTCATGTTCTAGTTTTCCTTTCCCCATTAAAATATTACATGTATTAATCTGTAATTAAGCATTATTAAAATACTAAAAAAGAAAACATATAACAAAGATCCACAGAATAAACACTCGATCAGACCAGTAAAACACGATAATCAGCAAACCAACAAGCAGGTGATAGAGCGAACACAGCAGCATACACAGTCTAACTATGAACCGTTTATTAACATAATAGAGGTACATTTCTAGCACAGTGGAAGAATGCAGTCTTGTTTAAGCTAGAGAGTTATGTTTGCAATGTTGTTTTCTATTGGCGTTTTGTCGATGGTGTCTTTCTTCTTTGGAGAGGAAGTGTTGCTGATTAACAAATGTTTTTTTTTTTTTTTTTCACAGATTAATAGCTTATGTGATTGTTTGTCTTTTACTATGGCACATTCTAGTGAGAGGATTGAGTTTTTGGAGCTGTTTATTGAGAAACTACCAGACGCCCTGATCAATGCTGGAGTGTATAGGAAGAGGTGTGCTCGTAATACCTTGTTAACTAGAAGTAGTATGCATCCTAACCACGTATTTCGTAATTTGATACGTGGTCAAGGCATTAGAGCATCAAGGCTCAATCCTACCAGTATAGGTTTTCAAACTGAGATTGAGTCCTTGCAATAGAGACTTGTAGGTAGAGGTTATTCAGTCAGTGAGATTCTAACTAATTGGTCTGATTTGGATATCCTTAGGGAAGGGACAGCAGCTCCATATTATGGACCTAAAACTTTGGCAACGAGTGAATCTTCACCGTCTGCTGCTAGACAATTTGAACATGTCAGAATCCCACTGTTTTTCACAAGAGATCAATGATCTCTATGTGATATTTTTAGACAACACTGGTCCATTCTACAGGTAGATTCTGAGCTGGGAGAAATAGTTGGTCCCAGTCCAAGGTTTGTCTTTAGGAATAAGAGGAATTTGAAGAGAATTCTTTGTAGTGAGAGGTCTGAGGATAATGTTTTTGTCAGAATAGGCACTACTTTGCCTTGTGGGAGCTGCAATTTTTGTTGTTATATTGATACTTCTGAGAAATTTGATCATCCAGATTTAAAGAGATGCTTTTCTTTTCATGTGAATGCGGACTGTAAATCATGCAATGTTGTTTATTTAGCCCAGTGTGTCATCTGCAATTCCTTCTACGTGGGCAAGACAAATCGTTGCCTACGTGATAGAATTAGGGAACATGTTTATAGTATCAGGAAGGGGATTATTACTAATGCCCTTTCGAAACTTTTCAGCGAGCATGGTGATTCACATTATTTCAACTTTAGAGTTATCGACATTATTTCCCCTAGTCCACATATGGGGGATATACATAACCATACAGAGTTTAAAGAGAATAATTGGATGGTCATTTTGAGAGCTGATAGAGGCTCTGGGCTTAACGGAAGAGCATCCATTAAGCCCTATTTGAAGAAACGGAGGGTACCAAAATAACAATTGTAAGATTTTTTAAGATAGATTTTTTATTTTACTGAGATATTCATTATCTTTTATATGTATATTGTTGTGTTTATTTTTATAGATGTATGAATATGTGATATTTTAATGTGGTTTGAAAAAAAATTTTTGTTATGCATTTTTATGTGATTTGAAACTCTGTTGTACTTTAGTTTGTGATGTCTCTTTAAGAAGTTGAGCTGGACTCAAAGTATGTAATGTAATTGGTTGGTTTGAAATTTTTTTATAGTATATAATAGACCGTTGTTTTTATGTGTATAGGTCTGATGAAGCATTTTTTGTGAAAGCGCTTACCTCTATTATGTTAATAAACGGTTCATAGTTAGACTGTGTATGCTGCCGTGTTCGCTCTATCACCTGCTTGTTGGCTTGCTGATTATTAAAATACTGCAAAAACAACCAGTGAAAACAATTCATGTCCAATTCAGATTATATTATGGATATATTCCGTCTATATTTCATCTATAGCGTCTATGAACTATTAGTTCAGTTGCCTGTCTAACACAGAGTATGTTCTCTCTCTACTTTTGATAGGCAGCTGATTTTCCTTCTCTTTTCTGAATGGACTATTTTTCCTACCTATTTTGCATATGCTTTTCCACCCTGTGCTACACTGGCCAGCAATGTGTTTTGTTTGCCAACTAGTTTATATGAATTACATATTTTTATGTAAATGTCGGTAGTGTTTGTTTCTTTTTCTGTTGTTAGTAGCTTTTATCATCAAGGTGATATTAGATCATACCATTATATGACCTAATGAATGTGCTTGTTAGGAGTTCCTTATTTGTTGTGTGCTACGTTTTCTATGGTGTTTGTCTTGGAAGGGAGTGCAGCCAATTTATTGTAAGTGAGATGAGTTTTCAGTATATATACATCAGAATGATCATGTTGATTTCTTTATTAAGGACAATCTTGATTTTGATATGAAGACTGTGTGGCTGATGGTGGTAAATTTGTTAAAATTATATTATTCTACTATCTTTGTTTGTTTTTTTTATCAGTTTTCATCTGTTTTTTTGCTAATTATGGATTTTTTATGTATATACTGCAGGATGTTATTGCCAGTCTTTGGGCTAGATCGTTTTTTTAAGAGAAGCTATTATTTTAGATAGGTGGTCTGACCTTCTTCCATTCAGCTTATTGGTGTTTGATCCACCAATCTGGATAGAGTATGATAGACTAGCTCATAGGCTGATATGCTCTCTACTCATATGGCCACTGGCTATTTCTTGCATATTGTTTATTGGATGCCAGTATGCAAGTATTCTAATTATTTGTTTTTAGATATGTGATATTTGCTAGTTTGTGATTTACTTTATGAATGAGTCTGTTTATTGGATTGTTAAAGGATCTGAGGTGTGAAAGCACTTGCCCGTTTTTCATTTTATGCTTTGCTTTCATGTATTTTAATTAAAGTAATTTTGTTTTAGCCAAGATCTGTGTCCTCATCTTTTTATTCTGTTGACCTACATTTTTAAAATACTTATTACTTTCTTTAGGTATAACACTTAGATTTTACATGCATGCAATCTATGTTGGCTGTCTGTAATAAGCAGTGCATACTGGCAAATAAAATGTTAATCACTCTATATAACTTGCAAATAAAACCTGATTAAGTTATATTAAAGTATTCTTTAACCCAACAAGTAATACTGGAAAGACTAGCCATTGGAAGCTAAACTACCTGATAATATTATTTTACTAAATTCCCTAGTATTTTATACATGCCCTAACTATTATTTTATATATGCCCTGTGGAAACCCCATGACTCTGATTACACACCCACCTTCGCAGAGGCTCTCAATAAAAATCTACCCAAACAGCAGAGACCTCCAAGGCAGAAACGCACTTGACCACCACAACAGAACACTAATCATGAGACACATAACTCTCCTAAACATTGTGCCACTCAACCAAAGTCCCTAAGGCAAAACAGCCTGCCCAACACACTAGTCATAGGTGACTCGATAGTGAGGCACAATGATGTTCCACTCACTAGGTTGAATAAGGAGAAAGTAACAGTCAGCTGCCTGTCAGGTGCCAGGATCCACCACATAATGCACACACTCAGGTCCCTCAACAACAGGTACAGATATGACTCTGTCATTGTACATGTGGGTGTGAATGACCTGAGATGCATCTCCCTTGACTACATGAAAAGAGACATGAAGGAGCTGTTGGATTATGTAGACCAGGCGGGTATGACCCTAGCGCTGAGCAGCATACTACCATCACCCAGAATGATACCACAGTACAAGCAGAAAATGATTGATTTGAACAATTGGCTACATTTCTGGTGTCATTCTAATGGGATCCATTATTTGCCTGCCTGGGATGACATGATTGACAGACTTCGATGCTTTGCCAGAGATTGCCTGCATCTGTCACCCCTGGGCTTCTGGATACTGGCCAAGGTTCTTGCCACCCCTATAGTGCCTTTTTTATGTGGTGTTCTAAAGATCAAATTACCACCATAACAGCTAGAAACACATGCAATCTGAGGGTCATGCTGCTCAATGCTAGATGTCTAAATCTCAAAATGCACTCACTTAAAGCACTCCATAAAATGGAGAATATTGACATTTGTGCTGTAACAGAGACCTGGTTCAAGGCAGCAGAAAGCACACTTGTACTACCAGGCTATAACTCATTCCACACCTTTCGGCCCCAGAACTTGGACTGAAGCTCCAAAGGTGGTGGTGTTTCCATATTCATAAAGGATGTGCACACCTCCAGACTGTTAGCCCAACATAATGCTTCAGAGACACTTCAGGTGCAGCTAACATTAGGTAAGACAGAGATTCAGGTCGTAGCCTGCTTATAGGTCCCCAACCATGTCCCAAGACTCACACTCCACGTTCCTAAGCACCCTTGAGAATATTAGGGTCCAACCTAACACTCTCATACTGTGCGTCTTCAACTACCCCTCCATTAACTGGGAAAACTACTCATGTACCAATACACTTGCCCAACATTTCCTGGAATTCATTAATTCCAATGCCCTGGACCAGCTCATTCTTACACCCACTAGAGGTAGCAACATCCTTGTCTTGGTCATTACTAACATGGGTGACCACTGCTGTACACCAAAAGTCAATTCTCCCTTGTTAGATCCGACCACAAACTAATCACCTTGGAAATCCACATCCCTCCCACCCCTCGCAAAGGTAACCACCATGAAAAACGTCTCCAAAGCTAACAGAGGTGACTAACTTCATGGCACCTATGCAAATGGAGAATAGTTGCATGACCACTGAATCATACACCAAAGCACTGTACAAACATGTACACAAATGCACGGATCTCGCCATACCTAAAAGAACCATGATGTTCTCCTCCAAAAAAAGGAAGCCAATCTGGTGGTCCCCTGCCATAAACAAACTCTACAACAGAAACAGGAAACTGATGTGGAATAAGATGAAGTCCCAATACAGGAAAAACTCCGTTATCAGCCTCAACAAAAAGTTGAGATCCCTCATCAAATCTTCTAAAGCTAGCTATGAAAACAGAATTGCATCAGATAGTAAAGACAACCACAAGGCCTTCTATAGTTATGTAAAGAATCTCCACAGCAATACCCACATTTGCACTGAGCTACTGCACAATGGTACCTCCTATACCGAGCCAACAGATATTGCCAATATACTGGCCAACAGATTAATTGCCAACTTTACCCCTCCCCCCCCAAAGGGCTAATTGGAATACCAGTAGATTGCAAGGCACCCAATATTACTGCTGCACAGGTTAAAACAGCACTGTCCAAGGCCAAGAATACAGTTTCTATGGGACATGAAAATATCCTTGGCTGTGTTCTACATGAACTACATAGTGAACTGGCACCTCACCTGGGTGCCCTGATCAATCACAGCCTCACCTCAGGCTTTGTCCATGCCAAATGGCGCACTGCTACAGTCATCCCTGTCCACAAAGGAGGAGTGACTACAGACCCTGGGACTATTGCCCCATTAGCCAGACGAGTCTGATATGCAAAGCTGTGAAACGCATCATCATGGACCTAATAAACAAGGATATAGGGAATCTCCAAACTCTGGATCCCACACAGTTTGGGTTTGTGAAGGGTAGATCATGCCTGCTCAACTTTGTCAACTTCTTTGAGTCAGTCACCAGAGCTGTGGATGAAGGCAAGGTGGTTCATACAGTCTACCTTGATCTGGCCAAGGCCTTTGATATCATTCCCCACTCAGGAATCATAGAAAAACTCACTAAGCTATGCATCAATCCCTATATCACTAGGTGGTTTGTAAACTGGCTCACAGATAGAACCCACAGTATGAGAGTAGCTGACTCCAAGTCAAACTGCTGACTAGTCATGAGTTGAGTCCTACAGGGTTCGTTCCTGGGTCCTCTCCTGTTTGGTATCTAGTACTTCTCTGAAGTCCAGGCCAACACGAATCAACTCTGGCTGACAAAGTTTGCAGACAATTGCAACTTGGGAGCTATTATTAACTCCCCAAGTGATGTTCACATCCTACAGAAAGGCCTCACTGAGACCAACAACTGGTGTCAGAACCATGGCCTTAAGCTCAATGCCAAAAAATATGTCATCATCCCCTTTGGGAAAAACCCAGTTCCCATGAATTACCACATCAATGGTATTCCACTGAACACAGAAGGCATTATAAGAGAGCTGGGAACACAGGTTGACAGCAACCTCTCTTTTGACCACAACATTGCCACTGTGGTCAGAAAGTTCTTCTATGTCGCACATCTCATTACTAAGGGTTTTGCATCCAGGAAGAAAGAGGTTATTGTCTCCCTCTACTCTTCCCTCATTAGGCCAATCATCGAGTACAATGCCCCATTTGGCATGTACCTCACTAGACACCTGCAGCAACGGGAGAGGCCGCAAAAGTACCTCACAAAGTGGATCCTAGACCTTAAACACTTGTCCTATATGGGCAGACTCAAAAAACTCCAACTATTCTCTGTCTCATATTGTCTACTTCGAGGTGATCTCTGCTTGACTTACAAAGCCATGTCTGACCAGCTCTGTTAGAAATGCTACATCTAAAGAAACCCCAATCCCTCCACGCAACACACCCCAGAGACTTCAACCTCATTACCACAATCAACAGAATGTGCTGGAGGGGACAGGTTCATAACCCAGAGACTGCCCATGCTATGGAATAGACTTCCTAGACTTCCCATACATGTCAAACAGAGCACCTCATTGGCACTCCTCAAGAGAAATCTTGATGAGTGAATAGGAAATAGAAAATTCACCCCAGGGATTACTCCAGTGGCTCTACTTGACAGAGGCACTGGGAACTAAGGTCGGGAGGCATGATGCCAGGGTAATCCTATGGGCTAGGCTTGTAAAGGCTCCAGGGCCATTAGCCTAGTACACACCTATGAACCTATATCAAGAATAAAAACATGCCCTCTAGGACATACCTTTATATGCATTGGATAAAATGTGGGGCATAAACTCATTCTTCTATATTGTTGCCCTCTGTGAATGAATAGGAAAAATGCACGCCCTGGATGAATAGGAAAAAATGCATTGCATAGTGAAGGTTCATAGTTCATTGTGACATATTGTTATCAAACAATGCATACAAGTCTTACTCCTTCAAAATGAATATGCATTCTGCCATCTGAGTCTACCTTACGGTTGTTTCATTTATTCAGTTTTCTAAATCAGTGATTGTTTATTGGTCTTTATGCATAGACTCTTGATTATGAATAAGCTTATCTCTAGTGAGACTGTTGAGAATTAATAAGTTAACATATGTCCTGGACATAGGATTTTATTTTCCTACAACTGTGAAAGGAAGATGACATCAAAGTGATGCATTGTGCAGTTGTTTTTTTATTGCACAGGATTAGCATTCATAGGATTCCCAAGGTAATTTAGTCTCATGGCCATAGATACTTCTCCAATACCTTTATTCAGGTTGTACCCCCCCCCCTTCCAAAGGAGGGGTGGTCTGGTTTGCTATCTTGTGTCTATTTCCAGTAAACTGAAATTAAAGGTCTTTGATAGATGAAGTTTTTTTATTTTTTTATTTTAGCATCAGCATCATTATATTTTTCTATTTAGTATAGTATGGACTTAGGTATTTATTAAATTTAAATACTTATTGTATTTGTATATAAAAAAACTATTTATGTATTGTATGTTTTACTTGAGTTGTGAGGATATGTGTTTTTAAATGTT
Source organism: Protopterus annectens (assembly GCF_019279795.1). Lineage (NCBI taxonomy): Eukaryota > Metazoa > Chordata > Ceratodontiformes > Protopteridae > Protopterus > Protopterus annectens. The sequence goes on along the minus strand of NC_056732.1, from coordinate 1,158,072,389 downwards.
TATTAATACATTGATTGATTAGCTTTTAATTAATTGGTGCTAATTGACTGTTTAGGTAGGGTGTGTTTTTAGCATATATTTTAATGCACTTGCTTTTTTACTTTGTCTGAAGAAGTTTGGAGATATCTACCAAATGAAAGCTCTTACTGTTTGCTACAGTGTTAAATCTTGGATTCATTTGGATTCTGGTCTATGTGGCACTTTGTTCAGTTCTTAGTTTGGTCATTCTGTTGGTGATTTTCATAGTCTGGTTTGTCCTGGTTAAAACTGAGGACACTCTACCAGTCATAATGTTCTTCCCAATCTAATAATACCAAACTGGTGAAAATTGGGGTGCATCATTAGATTGGGAAGAACATTATGTGTCTAACAGCAATTACAACAATAGTATCAAATGTTATACTAGGCTTTTGGATGACATATTTATCCTGTGGGATGGCACCCTGGATGAGGCTAGTAACTTTGTTGAGTATTTGAATAACACAAGTACTTATTTAATATGTATGTATAACTGCAATAGACAGGGCTCAGCCTATTTAGATACATATATTTCACATACGCCTAATGGGTTCAAGTCCAGGATATACAGGAAAGACACTTTTAGTAACTCATACTTGGGAGTATTTGAGCAGTCATCGTAACAATCAAATGAAAAGCATTTTAAAAGGGCAGTGTATTAGGGCCACTAGGATGACATCCAGTTATGAGGAAATGGTACAGGAAATTGATTTCATCGGGTCATTATTTAAAGATAGGGGTTACCCAAGGTGTATGATTGAGGACGTTATGAAATACATAAAGAAGGAATGGAGTAATAAATACAAGCCCATTTTAGGTCTATGTTTAGTAGAAGTAAACCCTATGATAAAAGACCCAAAGGATAAAAAATTTTAATCAAGCTTTGTACATACAAGTTAAAAACATTATTGTCAAAAATTGGAATATTTTAAAGTGCGATGAGGAAATATTCAAAAAAGTGCGGAGACTCCAATATTTGTGTATACAACTGGACAAAATATAAAGAACAATTTAGAAAATCACAGTCTTTTTAAAGGTCATGGCATTAGGGATGGGCATACTAGGAAATGTGGAAATTGTAGACAATGCCACACCATATTGGATGTTGGCAGTATAATATTAGAAGATACTAACAGGACTGTGGTAAAATTTAAGAGTGGGAATTGCAATACCAAACATGTTATTTATTTAGCGAAGTGCACAGAGTGTCCAGGATTTTACATCGGCAAGACCAATAGATGTCTTAAGAACAGAATATACGATCACCTGTGCAATATAAAAAGGAAGGACAGGAACAATGCACTTTTTAGACACTTTGAAAATAGTACTGGATGCAATTTCTTTAAGTTTGGTATACTTGAACAGATTAAATCCAGCCCTAGAGGGGGAAACATTAAGGTTTTATTGGCAGAAAAAGAAGTTAGATGGCAACTACTTCTTAATGCCACTACACTAATGCCCCAGGATATAATGATAGCATCCCTATTAAACCAGTTTTGCAAGCAAGATTGTAACAAAAAGTAAGGGTCTCTAGTTTGGATCAACGTTATTTGAGTGTTTTTTTACGATTAGATATTTAAAGCTTTTAAAATAATGTTTTAATAAAGGTTTTACAAAGGTATTATATTTAGATTCAGTTAAAGTCTATTGGAGTTGATTTTTTTTTTAATTTTTTTTTTCTATTTACTTTAACATGTATTTTATATACAGATGTTATATGAATTGCATATTTATGGTTGCTGTTTCTAGTTAAAATGATGGTATGTTTCTTTAAATTAATGTGTAGTCTTAATTGTTTTTTAATTCTCATTGGTGCCTTTAGGTTATTTAAATGGAATGAACTGTTCACTATGTATTCTGATGAAGTCTACATTGTGTTGTTGATGAAAGTGCTCAATCGATTTTTTTTTATTTTATTTATATTAAACTGTGTTTTAATATTACGTGAATGAGATGTTTATATTTCATGAGAGAAACCTTGTACAAACATCTTGGCATTGCTCTGGGATTTTATTTCAGTTTCGTTTAGTTGGAGGAATATTTGGACTTTACATTTTTCAAATATTATATTGTACATGAAGTTTGAATTTCATCTGTTCATCAATAGTGACTCCAAGGAGCTTTGTCTGATTAAAGACTTCAATTAATGATTTATTAAGAGAAAAGATAGTGAACTCAGTCTTACTTAAGGGTTTATTTTATGGGAGAAAAGTATGATTTTTGGATTTTTTGGGGTTCAGGGCTAGGAGGTTATTTTGCATCCAGGATTCAGTAGAGGTGAAGGCCTTTTGAGTTAGTATAAGTAAGTCAAAGATAGAGCTGGCAGAGCAGATGATGGTAGAGTCATCTGCATACTGAATGACGGATCCTTGAGATAGTGATGACTGGAAATTGTTGATGAATATGGTAAATAGGATTGGTCCAAGTATAGAACCTTGAGGAACACTGGAGGTGATATTGAGGAAAGCAGAGATGAAGTTTTGCCATCTAACTGCTTGCTGTCTTTCATTTAGCTAGACAGCCAGTTCAGCATATGGGGGAGTGACCTATCTTGGAGAGTTGGTTGATAAGTAGAGGGTGAGAAACAGTGTCAAAGGCTTTGGATAGGTCAAGGAAGAGACCAGAGAGAATGTTTCCAGTGTCATGGGCTCTGATTACAGTATTCATAAAGGAGAGAAGGGCAGTTGTAATACTATGGCCAGGCCTGAAGCCATGTTGTGAGAGTGAGAGTTTTTTTTTGTCTAGAAGGTAGTGGAGACATTGACTACTGATGCATTTTTCTAAGATTTTGGAGATTGGAGAAAGAATTGCAATGGTTTGGAAGTTAGTGGTGTCAGTGTTATTGCCACCTTTATGGATGGGAAGAATGAAGGCCATTTTCTAGGCTTTTGGAATGTAGAACTCAAGGATGGATCTGTTTATAAGTATGCTTATGGGGTAAGAAATACTATCAGCAACAAATTTTAGGTTTTCTGAGGGTATATTACCAGGGGCATTGGCAAAAGGTTTTTCTTTTAGTAGTAGTCATTTTATGGTTGAGGTTGGGGTGGCATTTAGGGTAAAGGTCGAAGAGTGGTTGATATTGGGTTCATGTGAAAGTTGGGTGTTAATAGGGAAGTGGGAGTGTGTGGGTGAACTGTGTGGATGTATGGCAAGTGGAATAATGTGAGAGAATTTTGCTGTGATGTCAGCTATGAAGCTGATAAAGAAAGTATTGAAAGGGGAGGCTATTTCTTCAGGTTTTTTGTCTGGGTTAGGGCAGGGGTTGTTTTTTTTTTTTTTTTTTTTTTGCCTGGGTCGAGTAATGAGTTAACAGAACTCCAGAATTTTTTTTTTGGTTCTGCTGGTTTTTAGATTGAAGTTTTAGGTAGTGCTCTTTTTTATCTCCATTAACTAGTTTTTTTACATGGTTAAGAAGTTCTTTAAATTTTAGTAGGTCTGGGGTATTTCTGTGTACCTGACATAACTTTCAGATTTTGTCTCTGGTATTCCTGAGAAGTCAAGTAGATTTGGACAAACAAGGGGCATGCTTATTTTTGACCCTCTGTACATGTAGTGGAGTTAGGTTATTTAGAGTATTCATGAAGGTGGTGTTGAAGAAATAAACAGCTTCATCCAGTGGGAGAGTTTCTAATAAATGACAGTCTGTAGATTTTAAAATATTGTTGAAGGTAATAGGGTTGAATGGAGTCAGATTCCTTGTTTGTTTATATTGATGCTGAGTTTGACTGGAGGGGGATGCTCGGTTAATAAAGACAGGGAGATGATCGCTGAGGGTATTTGGGAGTATTCTGGATGAGGATATTTTGTTTGGGTTTGTGACCAAAATCCAGTCTAAGACTGAACTGTTATCATTCCCTTTGTTAGATCTGGTGGGGGATTTTATGAGCTGGGTGAAGTTGAATAGATTAATATTTGAAGATGGGTATTTGGAATTGAGTTCTAGCTAGTTAATATTTACATTGCCTAGTATAAAAGTCTAATTTTTAATATTGGTGGAAATCCATGTTAGGATATCTTCCAATATTGGAATATTGTTACCAGGGGATATATCGAGGGCTACTATACAAAGTTTTTTTGTTGTTTATATTTAAGAAAGATATAAGAATTTCTGCATTAGATAACTGGGGTATGGGGTTAATAAATGGGACAAGAATGAGGGAGTTGGATAATAGAAGGGCAACACCACCTCCTTTTTATGGATCCTGTCTAACCTTATTGTTTGAAAGCCTGGGGGGAAAAATTCAGTGTCTTTAATATGGGGTTTTAGCCAGGTCTCAGTGGTAGCAATAATGTCTGGTTGTTGGTGAGCAACCCATGCATGAAAGTCAGAGATTTTATTCTGAATGCTTTGGAGATTTAGGTTTACTATGTGTAATGATTTGTGGGAGTTTCTGTGGATGGGTATTGTGGGAAGGTTGAGTGTAGTGGGTCCTGGATTGGGGTGTATATCACCACATAAAGCTAAGTTGAAGAGTTTACATATATGATATAATTGTCTTAGGTTGGGGATACATTTGGAGTGAGTTGTTTGAAAATATAGAGCAGGCACTAGTAATAGGTATACCTGGTGTTTAAATGTTGAGGAGATAGGTTTTACTTTCTGATGGAGGAGGGGATTTAGTTGATACAGGCTTAGGGAGATATCAGTATAGCAGTTGGGAGGAATAGGTAAGAAGGAGGATGTAGAAGAGGTAGGAGAGAAGTTAGTAGAGAAAGAGATGGGATGTAGAGCACAGACATTTAATTAGAGTACCTCTACACAGTGGCTTTCTCACTACTATCATTAGTTCTTTCTTAGTATGACAATTTATTTTTCTCTCCTGAACTGTTTAATGTCTACAGAAGCATTATTCATTGAATATAAACAGATTTGCTGATATTTTATTTTACTCGTACATATTTCTCTAGTTGTGTCTATTGTTCTTATCTGAGCCTTGTATTTTGACTACTTAATTACAAATTTATTTTACTATACCCATGAACATTCACAAACTCATTCATATTTACACTTTTTTGTATAATTCCTTTTAGCACCCACAATTCCTTGTGACATCATGATATTTTTTTGAGTTTGGATTCTCTAAATTACTTAGCAATTAATAATAGACAGTACATGTAGGACAATGTAGCATAACAAAATGTTATATGCTAGTATTATTTCCATATTCATGTTCACATTTTCATCCCAAAATAAGCCACATGTTAGGAAAGGACAGAGTACAAGGTATCATGGCTGGAGACATCAAACATACCCTGTTACTTGTTATGTTTACCATGTTTACCACATTTACTTTACTCAGCTTTCATTAGCCACTCATTGAATATAATGCCCCCTTTGGCATGTATCTGTCCAGACCAATGTAGCAACTGAAACACCCACAGAAATACCTTACATAAAGGATACGAGGCCTAAACAACATGTCCTACATGGACAGACTAAAAGCCCTGTCACTATACTCAGTATCCTACAGAGTGTTAACAGGTGACCTGTATCTGGTATACAAGGCATCCTCCATCCCGGTACTGATAGATTTGCTGTACATCAGCAAGTCAAATGTCATCAGAAATACTCAGTCTAGGGATCTAAATCTCTTCTGCAACATCAACAAACTGGGTGTATCACACAGAGGACACTGTTGCTGAGGAACAGACTTGCAATCCACATAACCAATGTTCAATCCTTTCCATATTAAAATACAACTTGGCTCTGTGGATAGAGAACAAAAAATCTACCCCAGCACTGCCCCCTGTACTAAAAAAGGAAAGGGGTAGCGCTTAAATGCTTTATTTCAAGCATGGGTTCCCTTAGATTATCTATGGTATGATCCCAGTTATACTTATTAGGGGTAATATATGATTATCAACCATGGATTGGTTAAGGCTAATTTCTAACCAAATGGGATAGATTAATTTGAGCACAAAAAAAAAGTAAATTGTCTATGCTTAAAATGGTCCTCAAAGGCACCTAGCCTAATAATTACCTATGAACTTATGAACCAAAGTTAAATGCAGTATGTTGGAGATATTGCTAATTGTTCACTAGTAATTATGAAGTTATACAGTATAAGGACAGTGATATTAATAAAACCTCTGTGGAAGAGCTAGCCACCTGGCGGTGCAAACCTTGACTCCAGATTATTTCCACTGTTGAAGTGACACCCCAGCTCAACCTGCAAAAATGGGAAAAGGGATCATGGATAGATGGGTAGATTATTATTAACAAAACCAACTGAATTGCAAACTGTAGCATAACTTCAGGCAAAACCTCAGATATTAATATAACAACCCAGAAGCTTGGCAAATTTATATAACAACCAAAGAAATGACCTGTGAAAAACAGCTCCACTTTCCAAGCAAGTGCTTTTATTTTTTTGTAAGAACAAGATTTCTCAGAACAAGATTTCTCTAGCGCCTCGGCATTCGCCTAAACAGAGTAAAACTTTCCTTCCTAAAATGCAATCCTCTTATACTCAGCTCAAACACATTTCAATTAATCAATTAAAAACTCATTCTAATATACTTTTAAAGTCACAGTTAAAAAATCATAAAAAACACTGCCAATTACATTCCTTATTTAATCCTTTTGGTGACAATGTACTATATTTCATAATAAGAATAGATTCCTTTCGTCTTAATATATGTTTCAATAACTCCGCATTTTCATATTGTAATTTTACTTGTTCCAGTATGGTTACTTTCATGGTATTTAATTCACCATTATGTTCTTTATTAAAATGTTCTGCTACAGGACTCGTAATTTTCTCTTTCTTAACATCTCTCACATGTTCTTTTATTCTATCAGCCAATGATCTTTTTGTTTCCCCTATATAATATTTATTGCATGGACAAACTATCGCATAAATAACACCTTTACTCACACAAGAATATCTACCCTGTGTTTCAAACTTTTTTTCACCTATACTTCACCTATAGGCAAAAAGCAGGTACAGCAATGGGGGCGGCATTCGCCCCAGCATACGCTAATTTATTCATGGGACTAATAGAAAATACTTATATTTATAAAAGTGAATTTTTTAGAAAATATGTAAAAAGGTATTTTCGATTTATAGATGATTTGATTTTTATTTGTAAGAGGGGAAAAAGTGAATCAAGTAATTTTATAGAGTATCTAAATGCTAATAAATATGATATTAAATTTGATGATATTCAAAAGGGTTTACAGATAAATTACTTAGATATAATAATGAAAGGGGAAAACAATAAGAAAATTCATACTAATATTTATAGAAAATTTAATCAAAAAAATCTGATGGTACATGCAACAAGTTGTCATCCTAATCATACATTAGATTCCATTCCGTCAGGGGAAATGTTAAGAATAAAGAGATTGAATAGTGATGTTAATGAAGCATATAATGAAGCACTAGAAGTAGCCTTGATGTTTGAATCTAGGGGCTATAATAGAGAAAAAATAAATGAGAGCTTGCAAAAAATATTTGGTGTTAATCAAAATGTAAAGGTAGTGAAAAAAGATATACAAAGAGGAAGGAAATTAAGGGTAAATGAAACAACATTAGAAAAAGAGAATTTATTCTTTCTTACTAAATATACATCTTTTTCACATAGAATGACAGGGGTGATAGAAGAATATTGGAAACAAATAAAAAGAAATGTGCAGTCATTATTGCAAATAGAGCTGAAAATTTCTTATCAAAGGGGAAGAAACCTTAAGGATTTTTTAGTACAAGCAAAATATAGAAAGCCAAAAGATAAGATGTTAAAAAATGTAGAAATAAAGGGGACTTTTCCATGTGGAAAATGTACCATATGTCAGTATATTACAACAAAAGTAGAAAGCATAGGTGAAAAAAAGTTTGAAACACAGGGTAGATATTCTTGTGTGAGTAAAGGTGTTATTTATGCGATAGTTTGTCCGTGCAATAAATATTATATAGGGGAAACAAAAAGATCATTGGCTGATAGAATAAAAGAACATGTGAGAGATGTTAAGAAAGAGAAAATTACGAGTCCTGTAGCAGAACATTTTAATAAAGAACATAATGGTGAATTAAATACCATGAAAGTAACCATACCGGAACAAGTAAAATTACAATATGAAAATGCGGAGTTATTGAAACATATATTAAGACGAAAGGAATCTATTCTTATAATGAAATATAGTACATTGTCACCAAAAAGATTAAATAAGGAATGTAATTGGCAGTGTTTTTTATGATTTTTTAACTTTGACTTTAAAAGTATATTAGAATGAGTTTTAATTGATTAATTGAAATGTGTTTGAGCTGAATATAAGAGGATTGCATTTAGGAATGAAAGTTTTACTCTGTAAAGGCAAATGCCGAGGCGCTAGAGAAATCTTGTTCTGAGAAATCTTGTTCTTACAAAAAAATAAAAGCACTTGCTTGGAAAGTGGAGCTGTTTTTCACAGGTCATTTCTTTGGTTGTTATATAAATAAAACCTCAGATAATTTTGGAGAAAACTATCAGTTGACAAGCTTGATAGGAACTGAGAGTTAAGTATGCTCCTTTTTATGTAAATTAGTATAATTTTCTTATTACTATAAATACTCCAATTAACTAAAATCCAGAAATGAAATTTGTACATTACGAAAAAGCTCAAGTCTCCTGAACAAAGAAGCTGCAAGCAATTTATGATGAAGATGTACAGTTTCCAAGATATGAATTGTTTTTGAAAACTGAGGAAAAAATCAAAATGGATTTTTCTGCATTAAAATATATTAAAAACCGAAAAAAAGACAATGAATTCCCCGGCCTTTATCTCTGCAAAGAACACATTTTGCTGAACTCATAGCAGTTTGCACTTTTTAATTGCAGTTAACATTTCACAAGATCTTTGCATCTGTTTGACCTTTGTTATTTTAACTTAATTTTTCAGAAAATGCTCATGAATCTAAGACTGTATATAGACTACTGGAGGGTTGGCATTCTACAGCTACTTGGCATGAATGAATTAAAAAAAACATAACTTCAGAAACAGAGTTCCACATATATCAAACAAATAAACAAACACATATTTGCATGAATAATTATCTTTCACTTCATCTGAAAAGCATGGCTTAATAACTTGAACTTAGCAGTGGTTATTTTTGCAAAAAATATGATTTTCGGTTTTCAAGTCTTCCAATACTGACCTGCATAGGTTCATAGGTTCATAGGTTGGTACTAGGCTATCAGCCCTAGGGCCTATACAAGCTATTTTTTCCCACATTATTTACTTTCCTGGACCCCTGTCTAGCAGGGCGACTGACGTGATCCCTGGGGTGAATTTCCTTTCTCCCATCCAATCGTCAAGGTTCCTCTTGAAGAGGTCCAAAGAGGCACTCTGCTTTACATGTATGGGCAATCTATTCCAGAGTCTGGGGAGTCTCTGGGTCAGGAACCTATCCCTCCAGCATGTTTTGTTTATTGTGATGACAAGGTTTAGATCCCTGGAGCGTGTAGCTCTGAGGGATTGGGATTTCTTTAAGTGTAGCATGTCCAACAGCTCTGGGTTTGACATGGCCTTGTATGTTAAGCAGAGATCGCCTCTGAGTAGACGATATGCGACAGAGTATAGCTGGAGTTTTTTAAGGCGGTCAGCGTAGGGCATCTGCTTTAGGCCTGTGATTCTTTTAGTGAGGTATTTCTGAGGCCTTTCCAGTTGTTGCAGATGTCTTGAGAGGTACATACCAAATGGGGCGTTGTATTCTATAATGGGTCTAATGAGGGATGAGTACAGTGGGACAATGACCTCATTTTTTCTAGATGAAAAGCCCTTCGTGATGAGGTGTGCCACATAGAAGGATTTCCTGACTGTTGTGGCAATGTGGTTATCGAAGGTGAGACCACTGTCCACCTGTGTCCCTAAGTCGCATTTTTTAATGTCTCAGAATGGGCAAATAGAGACAGAAGGCTTTAGAATACATTACATGCAAGCCTTTTATATACAACTCATATGTATTTTTGAACATGAGCACTCTAGCCTATTGACATAATACAGTGGAAATCTGCAAGTTATAAATGATGGAGGAGTTAATTAAAAAAAAAGATATACTGCAAAATTAATAATTTTAACCAAGATTTATAATTATTTAAAAAATAAATTCATGCCATGCAGAGTTAATCCGTGGGATTCAATTTATGTATGATAGCATGAGGAGCAGCGGCGCTGGTCGAATATGCATGCTACCGTCATGCCTACACGTTTGCAATCACCTTTTTGTGTCCAGCAATAGTGTCTGTGGCCATGGAATCATGCTTGCAATCATGAGCACAGAATATGAACAAAACGGCTTGAATATAGTTAAAGCAAATATATGAGTATGCACTGTATCTGTGAAATATTAAATACAAGTGCAGAGGAAGAATTCTGAAGTGAAATGGGGGAATTGTACACAAATAATAATGGTTTGTACTGCATAATTTATTAATAGGGAAGGGGAAATGGGTAAAGTGTACTATGATAAATGACATCAATGACAATCCTTCAGTTATGCATATAAATAAACAAGAACGTGTAACAAAGGATGTGATAGGGATATAAAGCTGTAGTGTTGCAAAAGGAAATTAAAATGTGATGTACATGTTAACAAAATGCCAAGTTGAGAAAACTGTTAGCAGGGATAGAATATACATTATGGGAGGAATGCTTGGATGGCAGCTATTGCATATCAGATGTATATATAGGGAACTTACGTATGCAAGACAACACTACTGCTGTATTCTTCACCTCAGCAGGTATATACAGGAACAAATGGACCTTGCAGCTGTAATGTCATGTACATCAGAAATTAACGTTTTTGAAAATAAATGTCAATGGCACTCATAGGAAAGGTGTTTATGACTTATAATAAATGAAAAAGACAAGCAAATGTGTAGTCATATAAATGCTAAATGGTAATCTAATAAAACACAAAATACAAAAGTGACAAATGACAACACAGATCGAATGACATGTAATGATTTCAAGTTTTCCATTGCTGATTTGCAAATATCTCAGACCTAGTTATACTGGGCATGCTTACATGAAATTACAGGAAACAGTAACAGAAGAGCAATTCAACAGCAGCACCACACAAGAAAGTGTTGTAACAGAGGACCAATCGCAGCTTCTGATGGTCTGGCAGCATAATATACAGTATGTGACATTTATGGAGTCCGTCATCTGTGACTAAGCTGTAGAGTATGACAAAAATAATTGCAGTAATAAAAAAATGCCCGGATGAAGATATGGAATTCAGAGCATAATTATTTTGGGAATGGGTAATGCCTGTGAGCAATGAATGACATAATAAACATTCTCATCATGTCATTTTCAAACACGTGCCAGGACAGATATCAGAGAAATGCCTGCCAATCATAGGTGCCACAGAAATCATATTGGTTATGTCATGAAAAAAAAACTCTTAAAGGGCTTACAGCACTTTCCTATCATAAAGGGTATGGATGCCTATGTTGTAGGACAAGGCCTGAAAAAGGTGGCCATCTGAAGGTGCCACAACTATTGAGTGTGTGTAAATCACTGCTGTCTGACAGACTGATGCTATTGGATTTAAACCCCTGCATGTTATATTAGTCTCTTTCCAGATCTCTATACTTACTGCATGTGCCACATCCGATAGCAATGAAGGCTGTTACAAATAACTGAAATCCATGTGTGCATTAATAAAGGAGTTACAAACATAATATGAACAATCGGATTTAGTCAGAATGCTGGAAAACAGCTACACACGTGACTATCCACACAACAGGGAGCAGTACAATATCAATGCTTCTTTGACAAGGAAGCTGTTTCCATCATTTAGTACACACACTGTTCCAGAACTGAACCACAGTCTATCCATGTAGGTATGCTGTACAAGCAAGTACTCAAAGCATGTGCACAGGAGCACTTACAGCATGGCATGCATGGAATAACCAGTTCACTGCCGTGCAATCATAACCTGTGATGATGTATCATTGTCTAACATAAAATGGATAAGAATGGCTAGATACACTGGTATTTATGTAATGTCAGTACATTTATATAATGTATCTCTTTCAGCAATTAAACAGCAAGCTATGTGATTCTACTGACTAACTTACATGGATGAATCACAAGCTCCACAGTGGAAGTCTTAACCTAAGTGTGCGCTCCACCCATGCTAACATTATAACACCATATGCTCCACCCATGCTAGCATATTACATCATATGCATGTGTTGTAAACAATCTCTTTGAGATAAAAGGGATGATAGAGGCCTCCTCCACTGTAAATTTACACATTATGACTGTGATGGATGCCATTTCTGCATTAGAATACAAATCCCAAAAATGTTAATAGTTGTTTGACAATGGAAAATACATGATATTGTAGAGAATGAATGTGCCATGGCAGAAGTGCGACTACACTTGTGAGATATGTCATAATTTCAAAACATTACATCATGTTATTGCTGCAAGGGATATGTGTGCCTGTAATTGCTGTACTCTGGCAACAACATACAGAATGTTGTCTCATTCCTTTGTTCTAGAGAATAACTCTTTCTATATATGTTATATAAAGAAAATGTAATCACATATCATCTTTACTCTGAATAAAAGCATTGCTATGTGACAAATTATTATAGTTTTTTGTAAGAGGAATCAACATCTATACATATACACAGCAGATGGGTTTGACAACAGTGTTAGTGACGTGCAGCAAAATAAGACTGTCACAATGTAGTCTGAGCAGTAATGGCTGAATTTGTACTAGCTACAGATAAGTGCCTGAATCGCAAGTGCCACATGACATGCTGAGGTACAAAAGAGACAGTGCATAGTTAAATGGATGACATCACCACTGTTGGTAGTTGGATGTTTATTTAAGTGGGTGAAGTGCCCAATAACACTGTAAAGCTGCACATCATATATGTGCATTTGTAGAGTAGTCTACACAGTATGAGAGTGAAAGCACACTTGCCACTGTGCTCAAACATCCTATATATATATATATATAGTTACACAACTTACCAAGCACAGTATCAAAGGCACAAAACACAGGACAGTTTGCACTCCAACTGTGAGATACTGAAGTTATGTTAACATTATGTTATCAATGTGTGGCCAAAAAGTTATTTTCACTAGGGATACTAGGATTTGTCAGGGTAGCACTGTGGCACTGTAAATTCATCTTCTTCTTCTGGCTTTTCCCAGTTAGGGGTCACCACAGCGGATCACCGTCTGCTCATGATTGGCAGTGGAGTTTTACGGTGTCAGGTTGCCAGCCCGGTGCCCAACCTTCCACAGAAGGCACACACACACACACACACACACACACACACACACACACACACACACACACACACACACACACACACACACACACACACACACACACACACACACACACACACACACACACACACACACACTCACACCTAGGGCCAATTTAGTGTGTCCAATGCACCTACAGCATGTCTTTGGGATGTGGGAGGAAACCGGAGCACCCGGAGGAAACCCACGAAACCACAGGGAGGACATGCAGACTCCGCACACAATGCACTCCAGCCGAGGATCGAACCGGAGAACCTCTTGCTGTGAGGTGGCAACGCTAACTGCTGCACCACCGTGGCCACCCTATGCACTGTAAATCCATCTAATATGTGGAAATGTACATAAAGGTGACTATCAGGTGGCCAACAATATATGACAGTAATCACAGTCACACAATTTAAGCAGAGATTGACTCAGATCACCTACCTATCTAGTTGTATCATCTATATGGTACATTATTAATAGCCAGCACCCCAGGAGAATACAGAGTGTACTTGAAGCATACAGTATCTATGAAGGGATGACATCAGCAGCATATTGCTAAGGATATGTGTCTATTAAAATGACATTTACAGCCATCTGGGTTTAAAAAACTCACCACTGCAAATATGCGTAAACCAATCCTGAACTAATTTATAGTCGCACCCAAATTTGAAACTTCTTACCTCTGTATTTACTTATTCTACAGGATAATGTGAAAAACACAAGTGTCACAGGAGAAGACTCATATTTAAAGTGTAACAGTTCAATTTAGAAAGAATTACTTCATCAGTGTGTTCCAGTTGTAAATAAGTTGTGGTTGTGAAAGGTGGAATAAGGGAATGGTAGATTTATGTAGCAGTTTAAAGTGTTTCTCCTAAGTAATCATTGATTGAGCACATCTGTGTTGCAGGACATGCTCACCTAACTTTAAACACACACACACACACAAAATGTCCCCATATGGAGTCTTGAACACTCTACCTATCTAGAGAACAATGAAATAGTCACAGTCACCACAGGAGAAGACTGGCTTTTAAGAGGATAGTGGGTACTTTTTACAGGGTGATGTCATCGGTGTGTATCAAAGAGGATAATTCAGTAAAAAATTAGTTAAGGGAGTTGTGTGAAGTGTTAAATGTATTCTTTTTAGGGGAAGTAAATATCACACAAAGCATTACACGCATTAGCACAGAGGCACATGTGAGTTTCCCATGTCAAGCATCAAGCTTCTTACCTATCTAGTTACGCAATATAAAAAGCATGGTATTATATGCAAGTACCACAGGCAAAGACTTACTTTAATGATGTGACATAGCACGTGTACTTCTTGAAAATACACTGTTTGGAACAGATGGTACTGTGCATAACAGGTTGTGCAATGAAAACAAATGTGTGCAAAGGACAATGCAACATCACAATGATTGTCCCATGAAATTCTATATTTTTCTCCTAACATTTAGATATTGTACTTCATGTGCATTGCATTACTGTGAGGGACATTAACATGTTTCACTTTATGAGATGCCATGGATTATCAATCAAACTTTTCTGCCATTTCTTGCCATGATGACTATACGATTGTACTGCCTCAGACTGTGTGCATTGACAAGACAAACCTGCAAGTCATACATAGGACAGTGCATTGTAGAATAACAGTGATGGATTATCTTGTAACATAGTTGCAGACATCCCAAAACAGCATGCCTTTGAAACCATCCATAACTGAACTAACTTTAATCCAGAACTATTTAGTGCCATGTTTTCATCATGCCACTGGAATATACTAAAATATATCCCCTTACATGGTTGTTGTTGTGTCTTTCAGCTTTTCCCGGTTTTACATGGTACCATAATGAAATGTAATCCAATATTCCTCAATATTCTCAATAAAATAGCACCCCAAAAGGACAAGAGGATGAAAGCAAATGATGTACCCTAGTTAGCCAATACTACAAGAAAGCTAATGCAGAACACAGACAAACCTTGGTGAAACTGGGGGAAAAAAACTCCTCAAAATGTCCAGCACTACAAAATACTACACAATCAGGTAAACATCAAATAATCTCTGATTTAAAAATATTATAATAATGTCTGAATAGTAGCAAAATAGATCTTAAAGGGTTCTGGTCAACCATTGAAGAAATACTTCAGTCTGGACAAAAGCATAACCCCAACCCATCTCCAGATAGTACTGCAGTGGATATAGAAACACAGTTTAATAAATATTTTATAGGTAATATAGCATCCATTACAAAGGGTTTCAATTCTACACATCTGGATTCGACATAACAATTCCAAGCTACTTCTACATTCACCCTACAACCTGCACATACAGCCACAATAACATGTTTGCTAAGCAAATTAAAATTGTGCTGTACCTGTACAGATAACTTACCTTGTGAATTTCATAAAGTGGTAGAAAATAAGATAGCATATCCCATTTCCATTCTTATAAACAGGTCTATACGGGAATTACATGTACCCAATCTTTGGAAAAATTATACATCATCCCTTCCACAAAAGAGGAAATGTAACAGATATCACAGATGTCAGGCCAATAGCAATACCATCCCCACTTTAAAATAATGGAAAAGTATGTTGATAATCAACTTTTGCAATATCTTTCTCAGGAGCAAATTTTAACCCCAACCCAACACAGTTTTCAGCCATACCATAGTACTACTACAGCTCTAGTCACATTTGTGGAGTCAGTCATCTAAGCTAGGGATAGTAATAAATTTGTATCTGCCCTATTCCTTGATCTATCAAAGGCATTCAATACTGCCTGCCACACAAGACTCTTAGCACAAATGTCATCATTAGGCTTAACAGCAAATACTTCACGTGGTAACAGATACCCATCAGTGAAATGGCAGAGCACTCTATCACCCTACCTCCCTGTCAATACAAGCCTCCCACAAGGCTTAATCCCAGGACCCCTCATCTTACAATATTCTTACCAATTCACTCCATGCATACATACAACATGCCTCTCTCATACAGTATGCTGCCAATTCAACATTTATATGCTCATCAAGTAATCCAGCTCATTTACAGCAAATACTCAGAAATAATTACAGCTACAGAGAAATGGCTGCAAAACTATCACATTATTTTAGTTCCTTAAAAAAACAGTCTCAAAATATAGTCCCTAGACAGCACTAATATTGTGCTAACCTCTCAAACTAAACTACTAGGTATGACAATAGATGATTCTCTCAGATATGACTACCACATACAAAATGCGATTAAAAAACACATACAAAATTAGGCTTACTCTGCGGAAACAGAAACTTCTTAACTCACACCTCTAGAATCATTCTAGCAAATACTTATCTCCTACCTACTCTTCTCTATGGTGCCCTTCTTCACAAATCTCCAGAAATCACATATATAGAAGCCTGAGTAATGCTACAATAAAGTTGTCAAATCTGCTACCGATGCTCAATACCATAAGCATCACTGCACTGCTCTAAATGCTTTCAGTTGGCTAGAACTGCCCAGCTACTTACAATATACCCAAATGCTCAGAGGATATAAAATTACTGACTGCCCTGCCACCTGTACTGCTTTAAATGCAGTCCTACAAAAATATTCCTCCACTCGTTCACTGTGATCAAATGACTTGATTAACTACAACTATTTCTCAAATATCTCTGCAGAATGACTGTCATAGCCAATATACCTGGACCTAATCTTAAATATTCTATTCTCAAATTTCTTTGCAATTCACTTACAGTTTCAATCACAACTACTGTTGCGTCATTCAAATCTTGGAAATATTTGTCTCTATATATTTAGTATCACATATGTATTTTTATATATTCAGTATCACAAATGCATAACTTTTATTAGGTATTGCTACCTAATAAATTTTTGATTTTGTCTCCAAAACTTTTCTCCCAAGACTTCTGCTGAAAATGGGTACATACTCAGACAGACCATCCCAATAAACAAATGCCAAATAAGTGAATAAAATAAAGTATAAGCATAGTAAAGCAGGCATACATTAAACAACTGAATTAACTGAGTTAGCACGATTTTGAAATCAGGACAACCTGTTGAAAATATTGGAGCTGCACAGACATTGTGCAACATAAAGCAATAATTATCTGATTGCTTTGTTATGTTACTGTTTGAACACAGCACTGCCAAACTGAATTCCACTGCTGCTGGCAAAGTATTACTACAAGCATAATCATATCTTGAAGTTTTGAACTTAGAACAGTAAATAGCAGTACTCTTATCTTGCTCTGTGCTGACTTCCACACAAAGATTATTCCAAAATAAGCCTTGCAATATGGAGCAGGCACATTAATATAGCAGCAGGATAATGATGTGTTAAGGAAAGGTGTAGCCGACATTTATAGCCTCAAGAGTCAGACAAAACATTCTGAAACCTTTTTTCAGCCACCTGGATTCAAACCTTTAGAGCTTTGCAAGAAAAACATATATGTGAGTATTATCTAAGCACACAACATAGGAAGTCATACTTCGGATTGTTTACATTTGATAGCAGATTTCAGCAAATGTGAATCTATGTATGTATTCTTCTTCCTTACCCTGTTGACCACTGTAATCTGTGCATCCAACTCTTTAGCTTGTTGAAAAGTACATTAAGCTGAATAAACATAGATAAACACAGCAGCTCAGAATGCAAAGTGTAATGCATCTGCAGGCAAGAAAATCACAAGCTACTGCCATAAGCTGTGTATTTCCATTTAGCCTTAGTTACATTTGTTGCCCGGTACCAGACGTTATGCAAATGCAGAAGTGGAAGATTAATGATACAGAAGGGAGAAGATACAGTGTCAGGGTGAGATCGAGGCAGGGACAAAGTAACGTATGACAGAAGGATAATGTTGGCTCATAACAATATGTAGCCGAAAGGTACACATAAAATTATGTACCAAAAACTGTAACACTTAGCTAATAGCTGGATTAGAACACTTTCTATCTATACATGTGAGCATTGTCTCATCATACCACAAAGGGATTACTACTGCACAATGTTTAAATAACACTGACAACTTATTGAAGCAGAAGGGATGAAGAGAGAGAGAGAGAGAGAGAGAGAGAGATACAGACAGATGCAGAGAGGAATGCAGCAATATGTTGTGTGGGACATCTGTATGATGTTTTGTTCATACTTATGAAATCATTATTATTCTATCATTGTCTGTACAATACAGTGCTTGCAAAAGGGAGAAATAAGGGGTAGGAGAGTGCATCTAACATGAAGACATAAGCAGGATAAGGATGACTTAAGTCTCATTATTGGGGCTGTAATGATTTTTTCAAATGATGTTTTGCTGCACTATTCAAATGGTTTGTTTGTGTCTTTCGGCTTTTCCCGGTTAGGGGTCGCCACAGCGGAACTCCGGTCCGCTAATGATTGGTAGTTGATTTTTACGTGCCGAGTTACCAGCCCTGATGCACAACCTTCAACGAAGGTATGCCCATTCACGCATGTCTCCAAGCAGAAGACACTCTAGCTGTGAATCGTACCGGACAGGGTCTTACTGTGAAGTGACAATGCTACCGCAGCACCACCACCGCGGACTGCACTATTCAAATGGTATGTTACTGAACTGTTGTATATGGAGAGAAACAGACATTTGCAGTTAAATATATGATAACAATATGAAAGATCCTGATTTAATAAATTGACTTACAGCTGTAAACAAACCCATGACACTATGCAAAAACATCAGTCTACAAATAGGGCAATTATTTTGATGCACCCACATCAGAACTCATATTTTATTGCATCCAACAGCCTTAAAACTGTTATGTTAATGGTTTCACAGTAATGCATTTAGTCTGCCTTTACTTTGTATTACCATAATCCAGCAGATTTAAGCACATTTGCATGAAAGTAACTGGGCCACTGTGGATTAAATTGAAATCATCAGCTTTTTCAATAAGAAATTAACAGTGGTCACTTTATCACTGCATTGTTGTACTATGCCAAACTCCAAGCAAATGCCAAGGACATAAAGTCAAGACTTTTCCATGAGTCATTTCTGTCCATGTGTGTTGTGTGTGAATCTATTTTTTGCCCAGATTAAACATGTGAAAAAGGATTGGCAAGGACAGTGGTGACAAAGGGGTTGAAAAGCAAAGGGCAAAGAATACAGAAATTTGCAGATGGTCGTGAGAGAGAGCACCATAGCTATTCACTTCTTCACAACATAAACATGCAAATCTACATCCAGTTTCCTGCTTCAGAAAGTCACACCAGAGATGGGTGACAACAACAAAATAATGCAGTATGGCCAACTGCAGTAAATCAAGTGTGTCAAGATGACACATATGCGAAGTGGAGAGCTATGTATGGGGTATAATTTTATTTTGGACTATAGATATCCATTCTTTTTGGGGGGTTGGGGGATGTTGGGAAAACTGCTTAGGAATGAGAGGGTCAGGTAGGTAGGGTAGGTTAGAAAACACAGGCAGACATATTGGACATACAAGAAAACGATAGTAATAGACACAAAAGGTTGGACTATACCATGACTGGTGTTAGGTTAGAGACATCAGAGATGTTCCCTAGTCCAGCTTGAAAACAGTGAGAATCTAGTCTTCACCCTCAGAAGTGTCATCACTTCCTCCTGTAGCAGCTCCCTGGGTCACTGCCAGTTGTGGCATCATCTTTGCAATCCAATGCAGGACCAGTTCAATCCTGCTGATATATGTACTGAAGCCCTTCTCTAATATATCTGCCACTGAACCTTTCAGCTCCTGCCAGGTGACAAAATCACCAACTTCACTGTCATTGTTTATAGAGGGTATCACGTACCAGCAACTGGGGCAGAACTACCTTATGCAGGTAGAGCAGGTAGAACAAGGATTGTGGAGATAACACTGACAGACTGTGACCCCAAAGCGCTGGGTGTCTGTACTGCCATCCGTGGTGGTATGGCGGGCTGAGCCGCAGTGATCGGTCTACCTCTCTGTGCTGTTGGTCATTTATTTTTCAGTAGCAAGGTATGAAAAAAACATCAGAGTGTTAATGAATGACAAAACATAAAAAAAAGGAAAGAGAAAGAGAGAGAGAGAGTGAGAAAGGGTAGGGGGAAACTGACAAAAAACCCCAAATAGATAATTAAATACATGGATACATGGCATGTCAAGTCAATTTATTTTTTCAGTACATTTTTGCAATACATAAACAATTATGATAATTTACTACTGTACACATTTTTAACATCCATATATGATGGAAAGATATTAATGTGTCATAAAATAAAGAAATCTCACTGCCATGATGCAAGAAAGAGCAGCCTTGATTCACTCTGACACGATATGTGCATTCAAATGTCAAAACTGCAATTACCATAATTTAATTATTCCTGACATATTATTGCTGTGCTGATATTTTATAAACATATTCCAATAATAAAAAAGTAACTGCTGCTTATAGATATTGAACCCCCTCACACATTAATTTAGAGTTCTGCATGCTTTACGCAAGCAGAAGGAGTTATTGGGGAAGGCATGCATGCCAGAGATCAAGGATGAGGTATGCCTGCTCAAAATACTAATGATTCAAGAAATTAAAAGAAATTTCTGACTTAAATTTGGACCTGAATCATACTTAGCCCATGCCTCTCTGAGGTGAGTGAATCTCTCATGGCATTTTCTCTGCAGCTCTACAGTACAAAAAGAAAATAAATATATATGAAATCATAAAGAGTACCTGAGTTGGCTTGCTAGATCATTAATGCCATGTCAAAGACAGGTTATGGGCCACTACCCTTACACAACTGAGGGGCACTCATAGTCCTAAATTCAGCCTCCTATTGTTTTTGAAGGTCATACTTGTGCTTCCTATGGTCACTATAGTGGCGACAACTTTGTTTCCCAGTGTGTGGAATGCCAGTTGCACTGGAGACAGCCTTGGCTAAGCTATTTCAAGCCTCAGCCTTATGCTGAGAGCCGTTATAATCTCCCTGCAACAGCTTACAGCTATAGGCTTCACGAGGAGCGCCACATATATCCTGGACTCCTCAACACCTCACCTTTGTGTTCTAAAGTTAACACAATTAACTTCCTCACCAGTCAAGACTGCAAAAGTTAAGCTAACAAAATATGTCTGAATGGATGTCCAATTCAGATCTTGTGAGTAACCGGTTGTGTGCAAAGACACATAGCCTCTCCAACTGCATCTGCACAACTGAAAGTAGAGGGATGCCTTGGCAGACACATTGGCACTACATACATCACATAGCAGTAAAGGTGTGAAACATAACACTGAGCTTTGTTATGTGTGATTCTCAACCTACTGACACAGGTTCCAGTGTTCAGTAATGGTATGCTTAATTGCAGGGCTTTTAATCCATGCAGTTTGGAAGGAGAAAGAGAATGACTAGTGTCATACTGTGACATTGGTGCTTAAGCAATGTTAAAATATTGTTGTAACAGCTGGAAATCAAACCCATGGAATAAAGCAGTTGAGCATTAGCATATTAACTGACACTGCCACATAAAACTATCCTTTAAGCATGAACATTATACCTGTACGTGTATAATTAGTCCTGGGAATGCATTCCTATGCAAAAGTCAGTATTTCTGTTTCTAAATATATTTCAGATGGATGCAGCAGAACGATCTGAGTAATACAGGTTGGCATGTGTTTCATACATACTTCACAAGACATAACTATCCTAAACACAGTTAGGTTATGTGATGAGTCATGATGATAATAACAAAAGTATTGTGCCCATCATATGTTATGCAAGATAATTTTATATTAAATGTCATCACTGTCTTGTTAAGAAATTGGATGTAAATTAGCTTGAAGTTGTACGTGAAACATTAATGATATATATTACATAGAAAAGTTTACTTATTCAAGCATTACTGATACACTTCTTGCAAGAAATGTGATTAACATTGTATTTTTCATTAGTTTTACAGCCCTAATCAAAATGTCGTGAAAAATGGGACTCTTACACCCTTTGTAAACATATCTTTTAGATGGATTCCACCCCTTAAACATCTGTGTCCTTTATATACACTTACCACCCTTACACCTTGTAACATGGAGATAGCTATGCACCACCTGGAATTTCTCAACTCAGTATTGTTGTGAGTGCTGAGGAAAGTGCACCATTACCAGTCATGTTTGCTCTACATAAGGCAACCTAAACTAAATTCTTCACTTTTTTCCTTAAGTAGTGAACTATGTTTGTATGCTGCCAAATAGAGAGCAAACGCAAATTAAAATGAAAAAAATACACATTGTGAATAATTGTAAGGTGATCTCTAAGTAGGATTCAAACAATGCTTCATGTCCCTTATTTCAATCAAAATGAAAAAGAAAAACATACTTTGAACAGTTGCAATGTGATCTGTAAACAGGACTCAATACATCATATGCCTTATTTCACTCAATTCATTTCATTTACACCTTGTGCACAGTTTTGGATATCTGTCAGATGCATTCTCTGCAATATCTACTATTCATGGTGCTGAGGGCCGTGCAGCTATGCCAGACATTTTCTCTACATAAGGCAGCCTAAACTAAAATGTTCACTTTTTTTCATTAGACAGTGAACTATGTTTGCATGCTGCTGAGTGGAGGGCAAGTGGATAAAGCATTAGAAATAAATATATGAGAGTGAAAGAAGCTAACAGTAAATTAAATGCAACTAATGAGTATATGAATCGATGACCAATGCATTCAAGTGACACATTAATCCTTTTCACATATCATTATAATATCAGAAATTTACTTTATGGAACATTATCAGAGTTGTAGTTAATTACATATAATGTGAAAGTGGACAGACAAAAGCTCACATGTTGTTAGCAATAGTAACAATAGTTGAATTTTAAACAACACAATGGTATCATAAAATGTGATACAATATTCAGACCACCCTCTTTATAATTATTAGTAAACAGGATTCAAACCATGCATCTGCTGTTGTATTTCTATAACCTCACTGCACTTATATCATGTGGCACAGAGAAAGTCACCTAACAGCTGTATTTTCTTCATTAAGTCCTATCCAGCATGCTGAAAGCCATGTAATGCCACCAGGTTGGTGTACGTTTCATAAGTCAGCCTAAACTACATGTTTTTCTTTTTTTCTTTAAGTTGTGAAAGTACATTTCATGCTGCCATGTGGTACACAAATTCAGAACACAATATTTATCAGAAACATTAACAAAACTTCTTTGGGATAACAATTTGAAAGAACATGAAATGAATCACAGTGTATATCTAGCAATGAGGAGAGCTCCTTCTTTAGGGCACTGATACATTCAGCCTTCTCACATCTCCTTGCCTCATCAGTACTAACATGTATGTCTCACATTATGAAGACTTTAATGCAGTGGGAAACAAGAAGGGCACAGGGAACAGCAGAAATGCTGTCATTTTCACAAAGGAGATATAGTTAATATTGACATAATTTTAAGTGACTTATTTGTCTGTCATCTTTTGTCAGTACTGACCTTACCTAATTTTCCCACATCAACGCATTCATTCACCAAAATGACTGTAAAGATTTATTATGATCTCCCTCAGTAAAACGATCAGGGAACCAGTTTTGAATCCTGCATCACCTGTACTGATTTACTAAACTCAATACATTTATACATTATGCTACCTAAATGTATGTGTGACACCTTGAATTTCCTTACTCAGTACTGACTGGACCTCTGATGAAAGAGCAACAATGCAAGTCTTAATTACATTATTGATGGCAGTCCAAATAAAATTTGTCTGTCTTTATCTTAGACAGTGTACTGCCATTCAAAGTGAATATCTGGCAGTTGGCTTACAGGTTGTTTAGCAGCTGGCATAGAGGATTAAGAAGCTAACAAACTGCTTCCTGTGGTCCAGTGGTGCCATGTTTGATTCCCTCAGCTACCATTGCCTAACTGCGTGACTCTTAACAAATCACTACTCCTGGGCTTTGTCAGCAAAAAGTCCATGGAGAACCACACTCTACCCCAGGAAACAAATGCAAGTAAATAAATAAATAAACGACTACTGCCAATCAACAAAGTGCAACAACAAATGGTATGCAAATGATAAAGGGGAAAAATTGGAAACAAGTACTTTAAATGTACATTTCTGATTTAAAGAATTGGCATTAATGTCCTACTAGATTGTCAATATACCGCAACAGTTGTTTCCATAATAAGTGGGTGGTGCAGTGGTTAACGCTCTCCCCTCACAGCAAGAGGTTCTCCGGTACAATTCTTAGCTGGGGTGCTTTCTCTGCAGAGTTTGCATGTTCTCCCTGTGTTCATGTGGGTTTTCTCCGTGTACTCCTGTTTCCTCCTACATTCTAAAGACATGCTTCTGGAGCATTTCTCCCCAGGCCTCTGCTGAAAACATGATCTGTGGAACCTAGTTGGACTTTCCCGGTCAACAAATGTTAAACAAATAAAAAAACAAAATAAAGTGTCCAGGGTATTCTTAAAAATATCTAAACTCGTGGTTGCTTTAATGTAATTTGCTAGTCTTTTCCATCCATTATCTGATCTGTCAGAGAACCAATTAGTACACTTCTCATTCCTATAGAATCTACTGTATATATTATCTGATGATGCTCTACTACATTTTGGTAACTCCAAACATTCCCAGAGGTTGTTGTCTCTAAATGGCCTATATACCTGAATAACATCTCCTCTTAAATATCTGTTTGAGACACTGCCCAAGATCAGATATTTTAGTCTTTCATAATAACTTAAATTTTCACATCATTGATGCCCTTGATATATTTCTGCTGTGCTCTTTCCAGTTTGCTTATGCTTGTTTTCTTATAAGGTTTCTGTAGTGTTAGTCCATACTCAAGTTTGGGTCTAATGTAACTAACAAACACTGATTTTATCATTTCTGATTTCCTATGGTTTATAAATCTTTTTACGCAACCTATAGTTCTATAACCATCATTACCTAATTGGTTGATATGATTAGAAAAACTCAAAACTGTGTCTACCCATATACCCAGGTCCTTAATGAATTTACAGTATTATTACTGTGTGTATTAAATATTCATCTTTCAATTTATGTCTTCCAAATCTCATATGCTTAATTTGTGATGTATTCATCAGCATAGTAATCTCCTGTGACCAAATGGTTGATTTTTTCAAGTTCTTTTGAAGACATGCTGTATCTACAACATATGCAATCAGTTTACACAATTTCAAGTCATCTGCATATAGACCGTACAACACTTCAGATGAAAAAGATAGATCTGAATGATACAGTATAAACAAGTATGAGCCTAGGACAGAACCATGTGGGATACCTTGACTGAGACAAGAATTTCACCTATTCAATTGCTGCATGATATTTGTCATGCCCTATTTTAAGCCATGCAGCTATCTATTTTATCAAGAGTACATCAATGCCTAGTTATTCTAATTTATGTATCAGTGTTTTGTGTATGACATATCAAATCCTGAAGTTAAATCTATATAAGTTGCATCACATGCCAATTTTTCATTCCTATTTGCTACTATGTTTTTATAGAACATCATGTTAGATGTGGTAATAGATATATTTTCAACATATGCATGCTGATATATGGTTTCTAGTCCCATCCTTTCCAGTTCTGATAATAACTTATCCAATAGTAACTTTCCATTATTTTTCTGCAATATGAAATTAGACTTAAGAGCCTATATATGTCTAAAGTTGCCCTACTCCCCTTTCCCTTAAAGACAGGTATAATAAATGCATGTCTCCAATCTTGAGGGATGTTCCTGTATTTATACAACCTAGTAAATAATACATAATTTTGATGTTTAATCAGCTATGTACTCCTGCACCAGGAAACTTTATAGATTTAAACCATCAATCCTGGGTATTAAGAAGAATCATTGAAGAGTAACTCCCATATATGCCACAAACAAATACATATATTGGCTGGAAGAAAAGGCATTTAGATGTACTGAGGTGTAACATTCTATCAAGTTACATTGAAAGTAAAATAGAATCAAGTAATGAAAGTTGTCCTTTATAGCCAACAGTTAGGATACCCGTGTATTCGCACAATATTAAACAAAGACTGCAAACACTGTAGGTGTATTCCTCTCTTTCATTAGGGTGCCACACTCTCTTATCTATGCTTTCTTAAGATGAAATCAATTTCAGTTTTATTCTATATGTTAACTGTATCAATGCTTAATGTATTCCCTTAAGTACGAACAAAACGTCTTATTAAGTGACAGTAGCTATGGCTATTAAAGCCAGCATTTAAATGTTAGGAATGTTGATCTCCTAAATCAGTCAATGTACATTCAAATTTTTCAGTAAGACTCTTCTCCCTGACACACCCTCAGTAAATGTACATCAAAGGGGAGACTGTGAAAACCTGATTGCTTCTTTAGTCAGACTAATCCTTGACCCACCCCTGCAAGCCATTAGCAGGTAACACTTTTCAATGCTCATCACTGCACTGCTAGGTTTTGTGCATGTAATGATGTAGCTCCTTACACCATGTTTAACTTCCCACACTTTAGTGCAGATTATTGTATTCAGGAATGTTAATGACTTAACCCTTCATTTGCACACTCACAGTGCTCACAGAGCTGACTCTGAACTATATAAACATAATTGTGCAGCAAATGCACTTCAGGCATAGTGGGAAGACTGGTTTGATTCAGAGAGCTTGATACTGCTAAATAATCACAACTTTTGGGGAATTATCTGCTTTCTGCACTGCTTTGCTGTCAAGGTATGTTGCCATTTCTTACATAATGGTTGTATTATGACATTAAAAGGTGAACTGCAATGCCTGCTCCAAAACATTTGTAATGCTTTTTCTTCATCCCTTTACTTTTGTCATAGTCCAGATATATTAATTATGTCTTCATTACAAAAAATATGATACAGAATGCTACATGACCTATGTTTTTAGGTCATATTTAATTATTTGCACAGCTATTACAGATGAAAGCATTATAACTTTGTAGCAATGTCTGGGGTTTTTACATGTGCTAGTACAAAGAAAAATGTATTAAGTTTCTGATTTCTACCTGACTGCCCTCCACAGTTGTGGAGATGGCACTTAAA
Source organism: Protopterus annectens (assembly GCF_019279795.1). Lineage (NCBI taxonomy): Eukaryota > Metazoa > Chordata > Ceratodontiformes > Protopteridae > Protopterus > Protopterus annectens. The sequence goes on along the minus strand of NC_056732.1, from coordinate 1,158,045,063 downwards.
AATTGCCTTATATGTTTATTGCTAAATTGTGAGCTTTATTGATAATTATTCAATATGTTACACAGTTAGACAAAAATATGCTAACTGCATTACAGAACTTGTATACATTGTTGTTGCTATTTCATTTAGAATATTCTTTATTTTTTGGGGGAGGACTGTCCAAACATGTGTGTAGTCATTGGAGATCAATACATTTTAAATTTCTGTGTGCATGATGCATGCATACATTTATACATAATTGATTTCTCAACCATCCTATCTGTGTGTTATATATTCAATTATGTGTCTGTTTTTTTTTTTATCTCATACAGGGATGTGGCACTCAAAAAGAAATTTGTGCCACACAAGCCACCATACAATGATGCAGAAAATGAGGTCATTATCCAGGCCTTTTGTTGCCATGCAGCCTTTCTCTTAGGGAGAGGTAGAGGTGACCAATCTGCTTGAGACAGGATATGGCAGCAGATATCAATGACATCAATGCTGTCAGAGGGCATGGGATAAGTTACTCCCAGATACATCACTCTGCAAGTGATATGGTAATCTCTGCCCACTGTAGGGCAGCTGCTTTTGTCTTCTGTCTGAAGGCATCATTAGAGATACAAGATTAATCAAAATACCTTTTAACGGAAGGCAAAAGCTTGAAGAATTGATTAAAAAACTGTGGTTTTATTTATTTTTTCATCTACAGTCAGTTCTGTAGCATTCCACAATGTTTTTATTAATTTTAGTTATTTGAACACCTTTTAGTTAACCATTTGAGTTGAACATCTGCCTTTTCTCTTTGTGGAGTTTGGTGGAGGGGAATGATGCCTTTTTTAATGAATTACTACCACTAGCTTTTGCAACTATTGTCTGGTTACTGAAACAGAGGAGTTCCTGTCCGCTGTCCAAATAGCTCGGTAAAGGGTTCACACAGAATCCTTGACATTGCTGCTGATGTGGATAACACACCCACAGTGCCTCAAGAAGAACTTCCAGGTAAGCAAAATACAAATGTCATTGTTATATTTTTATATAAGCATATTTTTAAATGTCTGAAATAGATAGAGACAGTGATAAGTGTGAGTCAGACTACACAGGTACTAGAGGAAGGTGTTATGTGGGGCTGGTGGAATCCAACTCTTCATAGCATTTGTGTATGGGAACATTCTTAATCTGCGCATGTAAAGAAGATTATTTCTTTTTTGATTTTCATTTCTACTGTAATGCTTACCAGTCTTTTTTCCTTTTTCTTACTCACATACAGGGACACCTGAACTACAGGCTGCCAACCCATCTGCACGTAAGCACAGATCTGGTTATTGTTAGCACTGTATATAAAGTAGGTACAGACCTAAATAAGTGTAAAATTTGTTATTCTTTAGCATTTATTACAGCTTAACATACCTTTCATGTAAGAAACATATGTGATCAATTTTGTTCTCTGTTTCTTTGTTGCATTTATTGCTTATTATCACAGGTGATCCTGACAGTGGTCCTGTAAAACTCCTATCACCTGATATCAGAGTGTTGGTAGCCCTTGATTATGATGTTGATGATGAGGAGGCAGAGTCTGGGGGTGGAGAGGCTCACTCTGATACTGAGTTTGTAGCTCCCACATCCCTGCCCATATTTCAGACATAGTCAGTATGCCTACACATACCCATGACATGGAAACCTGTAATATAGGACAAGTTGAGAATGACACAGTTGATCAGATAAGTGTGGTTACTCCATTTGCAGAGCTGGTAGCCTCTCCCCATAGGCATTATGAGGACCAGGTCCCATACAAGACAGTTGATAGGTGCTCAGAGGTGATGTGCTGTCTAGTCTCCTCCTGATGCTGCTGTGCCATTAGGTGCCACCAGAAGTATGAGTAGGCCACAGCAGAGGCATAGGCATCTTTCACTAGGGCCTCAGAAAAGACAGCGTGAGTACTAAATATTATGCACTCTAACATGTGCGACTCAATGAATCATGTAAGTTTCTCCTTGGATAACATGAATGACACACTGGATCAGGCAGTGTCTGTGATGTAACATCTTTTGGGGGAGGGTAGGCATCCACATGGCCACAAAGCCACTACATCTTCTGTTAGCAGATGTGACCATGCAAGATCCTGCTCCTTTAGTGACACTATTTCCTCTGCTCCATCACTGACTGCAATGTCCACACCCAGATGTGGCAAACCATGGGGTCACAGTCCTAGACATTGTCATGAGGAGAGCTCATCCAGCAGAGATGATTTAAATTTAGGTAGCACCCTGACTTAATGTGAGGGCTGTGGAAGTAGCAATGCAACTCCTGGAAGAGGTAGTTCTCATGATCAGGGGTGATGACACTGAACTAGCTACTCTAACATGCATGGCTCATACCTGCCCATGATGCTAGGACACAGTGCTAGAACAGTGCTTGACTGTGTCCATGCAGATACAGTGGATATAAAACGTGTACACAACCATATTAAAATGCCAGGTTTCTGTGATATAAAATATGAGATCACAATAAATCATTTCAAAACTTTTTCCACCTTTAATGTGATCAATAATCTGTACAATTCAATTGAAAAACAAACAAATCTTTAAGGAGAAAACTATAAGAAATAAAAAATGTACAATAAGCTGATTGCATAAGTGTGCACACCCTTAAACTAATACTTTGTTGAAACACCTCTTGATTTAATTACAGCATTCAGTCTTCTTGGGTAGAAGTCTATCAGCATGGCACATCTTGACTTGGTAATATTTGCCTACTCTTCCTTGCAACAGCACTCTAAATCTGTCACATTGTAAGGACATCTCTTGTGCACAGCCCTCTTCAGGTCACCTCACAGATTTTCTATTGGATTAAGGTCTGGGGTCTGGCTGGACCATTCCAAAACTTTAATTTTCTTCTGGTGAAGCCATTCTTTTGTTGATTTGGATGTATGCTTGGGGTCATTGTCATGTTGAAAGGTGAAATTCCTCTTCATCTTCAACTTTCTAGCAGACACCTGAAGGTTTTGGGTCAAAAGTGACTAGTATTTGGAACTGTTCATAATTCCCTGCACCGTGAATAAAGCCCCAGTTCCAGCTGAAGAAAAGCAAACCCAAAGCATATACTGCCACCACCATGCTTCACTGTGGGGATGGTGTTCTTTTGGTGATGCAAAGTGCTCTTTTTGTGCTAAACATTCCTTTTGGAATTGTGGCCAAAAAGTTCAACCTTGGTCTCATCAGACCATACCATATTTTTCCACTTGCTTTTGGGAGACTTGGTGTATTGTTTTGCAAATTTTAGCCTGGACTGGGTGTTTTTATGTGTAATAAAAGGCTTTCATCTTGCAACCCTACCCCATAGGCTAGACATATGGAGAATATGGGAGACTGTTGTCACATGTAGTAAACAACCAGTACTTTCCAGAAATTCCTGTAGCTCCTTCAGTGTTGCTGTAGGTCTCTTGGCAGCCACTCTGACCAGTTTCTGTCTTGTCTTTTCATCAGTTTTTGAGGGACATCTAGTTCTTTGCAAATTCACTACTGTCCTATATTTTCTCCACTTTTTGATGACTGCTTCACTGTGTTCCATGGTATCTCCAATGCTGTGGAGATTTTTTTGTTCCCTTCTCCTGACTGATACCTTTCAACAATGAGATCCCTTTGATGCTTCGCAAACTCTCTGCTAACCATGGCTTTTGCTGTAGCAGGCACTGAGTAAATGTCAGGGAAATCCTACTAGGACAGTTGAACTTTATTTGGGGTTAATCAGAGTCTCTTTAATTGATAGCAGGTGTGTACCCAAGAAGACTGAATGTTGTAATTAAAGCAAAAGCTGCTTCAACAAAGTATTAGTTTAATGGTATGCATACTTATGCAACCAGCTTATTGTACATTGTTTATTTTTTATATATTTTTCCCATAACAGTTTTGTTTGTTTTCAATTGAATTGTACAGGTTATAGGTCACATTAAAAGTGGGAAAAGTTTTGAAATAATTTATTGTGGTCTCATTTTTTATATCATAAAAACTGGGCATTTTAACAGGAGTGTGTTCACTTTTTATATCCGCTGTACATACACATTTAAAAAAAACCTCACTTGTCCATACCATCTCACACACATTCAAGTTATCTGAACAATGCTTTTGAGTGCTATACATCCTTTGTTACAGGTCCCGAACACCGCATGCTCTTGTAGATACACGTGTTTCTTCCTCTCACTCACTCACTCACTCACTCACTCACTCACTCACTCACTCACTCACTCACTCACTCACTTCTTTGGTATCAGCCTTGCACACCTACCCTTTAGAAATGATAATGACTGTGCCCTGCCTCTTGCACATGTCTTTGTGATTTGGGGTTAAATACATGTCTGATGCACAGAGTGGATAACTAATGATTGCTTACTCACAAGTTTGCATGTATCAATATGTATTACAGAAGAAATATTTTTAATTTCTTATTCCTACTCATTTGTGAATGATTACTCATGTAATTTTGAACCTCATTGTATTTCAGTTACAGCAAGAGGTTCTCCCGTTCGATTCTCAGCTTGGCTTGGGAGTGCCTTCTGCGTGGAGTCTGCATGTCCTCCCCATGGTTGGGTAGCAATCGAAAGACATGCATGCATAAATGGGTGTGCCTTCGTTGAAGGTTGGGTGTCGAGCTGGCACCTCTGCATTTCGTAAAAAAATCTACTGCCAATCATTAGCAGACTGGAGTTCCGCTGTGGCGACCCCTTACCGGGAAAACAACAACAACATTGTAAGTAGAGATGTGGAAGCATTAGGAACTGCAGTCTTGGTTCTTGGCATAGTTGTGCAAATGAGAGTTTAGTTGACCTGTCCCATGTTTTATAGACAGTGGTCAAGTGCAATTCTTGATGCACATTATTGGTTCTAATATTTTACTGTATATTGCAAAAATCTGGCACGGGAATATTACGGACATGGCTGCACACCTCAGATAAATGCTGTGATTAGGGGCATATACATATTTCCATATCAGAGTAATCAGTTATATATATTATTTTTTCATTACAGGTTTAACATTTACCTTCTCATTATTGTAAGTAACAATTGTGTACTTGGGGGGTTTCCCCAGTCTGACACTATCAGAGCACAGCCATTGCATGGTTAAGTAAAGTTTGTTGAGTGTGGCAGGCATTACTTTTTGTATTTGTATGTGTGTAGGAGCTTAGGCTTTGGCCAGAGAAGGGATTATATGTGTGCTTTCTTTTGCCTCTTAGCCAGATCCAGGGTATACTTTGCCCATCTTCATTTGATAGCACCATCTGCAGCTGGTAGTTGTCCCTCAGATTCCACATCTGTATCTGCTGTTACTAGCCTTGCCTGTAGTCCTTGAAACTGTGATCCTGCCCCTTACTGTCCTTTTTGAAGCTGTTTACTTTGAATTATATTGTGTAACATGGCATAGACTGTAAGCATTTCACCACAGGTGCCTGGGGTGTACTGCAGTGCATCACCTGATTTGTACAGACACCAGAACCTTGATATAAGCAATCCAAATACATGTTTTATGATATTCCTAGTTTAGTGTAGGCTTCATTGTGTCCTTGCTTAGTGGAGTTTTGTGGGTTTCTCATGAGTGTCATGAGTCAGGGCTCAAGTGCATAATCTGCATCCACTACTAAATACCCTTCTGGAATGTCACCTCTAACAAGTCTGGTATACAGCTGACAGGTGTGGTATATATGCCTGGATTACCTGCACATACATTGTAGCTGATCCCTTGGGCATTGCAGACAACCTGACAGTTTATAGAGTAGAAACCTATGCTGTTGATGTACATCTTTCCCTGCTCCCCAGTTAGGGCTTTAATTTCTGTCTGCAATCCATGGCCCCCAACACTTCAGGGAAGTCTTCTATTACATAGAAATCCTGCATATTTCTTGTTCTCTCCTGTGGGGTGCATGGGAAGCAGATCTGATCTCTTGCATGTAGTATCATTGCATTTAAAAAACTGATGTAATATTAACGAGGCTGATGCCTGTGACATGTGTAATATATCCCCAACAGGTCTCTGATAAACATACCTTTGTTTCCACTGTGATATATTCACCATGATTTCGTAGCTGCCTGAGGTGAGGGGTAGCAGAGTTTGCATATTTCTTCCATTGTTTACCTATCTACCTTGTATCTCTCAGCAATGCCTATACCATACAGTACATGATAAGTCAAATGGGGTCTAAATACCCTTCTTCTTCTTCTTGCCTGAGGTCTGACAGGAGCAGCAGTCTTTATAGCTTCCTGAATAGCCCCACCATATTGAATTGGTTAATTAGCATGTTCTTTGGCTCTTTGTGCTGTGCTTAGCATATTGTGGCATTTCCAGCTGTTTGGCGGCTCTGCTTGTCATGTAGAGCTGTTTAATTGACACCAAATTGCGTGCTGTCAACACAATAGCCACACTTGGTGTAGCTGTTAAAGTATCCAGCCCAATATTTTATGCTTTCAATATTCATTGTAGTTGGCTGTAAAGAACAATTTTATATACTTACTGCTTATAAGGTGTGTTAAATCATGAAACATTGATAATTGTATTTAGAATTTTATTTATGCTTTGCTGCATTTCTTGTATTATGGAGAATGCCTTAAGAAAAGCCTAAGACAGGCGGTATGGTAAAAGTTTTTTTTTCTTAATGTAAAACTAGATATTACTCATTAAAAAACTATACTGTTCACTAATGCATACTAGTGAAATATAAGGTCATCAATTTCATAACTAAAGTAATTAACAGTTATTACAGAGATATATATACTTGCTTCTGTGATCTCCTACTCATGCATTTATGACCATCTTTAGTCTAAATGTGTAGATAATTCCTTGTTTATATCTGTCAAGGGACTAAGATATGTTCTAAAAGCATGCCCACATGAGTCTTATTATTCATGACACTAATATATCAATTAAACAACAGCCACCTACCTGAAAAGTATCTTTACAAGACATGGGAGTTGGGTCAGCATATTAGGCACGTCAGATTATATTTAACAATTTAGCTAAAATGAAAAGATACTGTAATGAATTAAATGATTTATAACTGATTCTGTATATTTTGTGGAAAAATGAAACAGAAATGTCACTTACTGGTTTCATTACCCAACTGTACATAAAATATGTCTGCATCAGTTTCATAGTGGTCTGTGGAATCTATTCAAAATCCAGAATGTAACCACAAACAAGTTAAGCATAACAGGCTGAAAATCAAAGAAAGAGAGAACTGAAATGGAAAACACATATTTTGAAAACATTCACAACTGCTTGTATTTAAAATATCAAATGAGTATTAAAAAAACACCAAACACAAAATATGATAAGCATAGTGTTACATTTGGAAAAGTGTCCCTTGTCTCTGTACAGGTATTCCCAAACAATTATTAAAATCATCTGCAGCTACTACTTCAGCTTTGCTGTCTACAGGTGCACAGGAATAGCTAGTTTGTTTTCTAGTAAGGCAAATCCTTTCTTTCCTATAGTAAGTTTATACACACACATTCTGCATTTTATATTGTGAAGCACTGCTGTTCTCTGAACACTCACATGTGTGGAGAGATTCCAGAGTTTCTGTACAATCTTTACTGGAATCACTTTGTGCTCTGTATGACATGTTTTGCTTCTAGTTTTCTGGCACTAATTGTTTCACTGTCAGTATATTTACTGCACTGTGGTGCTCATTAAAAAAAATTGCAATCAGTGAATTTTTTTTATTTTTAAATTAAAACTGCTTTCTGGTATACTCACTTTACTATATTATTAGGTTTTACTTCCACATTTTAAAGGAAATGTTTCTTGCTGTCATGGTTTTGATTTTGATGATATGTATCATAGCCTTTAACCATATTATTTTACTGTTTGACCTGATAGATGCTGCTCTGCATGACTGATGCATCCATTCTTTTTAAAAAATTGTATATATTACATCAGCCTGTCTTTGTTGAATGTATTGCTTTATCATTGGTATAATGTGGATGTCAGTGCTTTTTTATACTAGTCTTCTTGTCTTTTATAAGTCTCTGGGTTTGGTCCACCTCATAACACATGGCCGTCATACATTTTGGCTTCCTCTGTCTTCCGATTCCCTCTCTGTCATTCTGACTCTGATTTGCTGCTCTTATAGATATGTTATCCATATTACACAATCTATCTGCTTTGTGTGTATTTTGAACAAAACATTTAAGTTTATTTCGATTCCTGCTGTAGCCTCTTACTTCAGGCGTATCTGTGCTTTACATCAAGTCTCTTTGCAGCTCAAATATAGGGTAGAACTAGGGAGTTCCTGTTTAATGTCTTCCTCTACAAATTCAGCTATTTACCTTGTTCAACTCAGTGTCTTCTTTCCACTCTTCTTAAAATTTAACAAGCTTATTTTAAGGGCAGTCAGCACTGCAATTTCTTCACTGTAGGCCTGTTGTGAGTTAGGGAGTAGTAACTCCATGTCGACCAATGCAGGTACTAGGGTCTCAGTGTCTAATACTTGTCCTGGAAAAGGCACCTTGTGCCATCATTCTTTTGCATCTTTTGCTATCTCTGCCTTGTTTAATTTTTCTTTATTTACGTCCTCTTTCATTACTTTATGAACCTGATGTTTAGAACCTGAATAATTTTACTTAGAGCGCCTGTATTTTGCCTCAATGGGAAAATCAGTAGACATCCATTCAGTATTATTTTGTCAGTCAGAATATACTACCCTTGCATTTTCCTCTTCTTTATGTAGCCCAGCTACATCACCAGCATGACTAAATACCACCATCTGAACTTGTTTTTCTTTGGGTAGTATAACTGGGTGTGATCCTCTTAATTTCTTTCTTTTTTTTTTCCTAGATTGCTGAATTTTAGTCTCAGTCTAACTGATTATCATTCTCTGTATTTATTCCTTTCTATGTTGCCGTCCCCCTACTTGTAACTACCTATTAACAAGAAACTTCCTTTATTTGATATTTCTTTGCTACACTGACAGAAATTATTTTAGAACTCTATCTAGGTACTCTTTAAGTCTCCTGGCAAAATATTTCTGTTATACGTTTCCCCTCTCAACATGAACCTGCAGCTTAGAATTTCCCTTTTCTGTATCTTTCAGTTTTAATCTAATAGAAAGTCTAGAATTATGCATATACTTCATAATTTTAATTTCTTCCAATATCATTTCTTAGTATCTACTTCTCTTAAACTGTGCCAATCTCCACTACTGTCTAATATGCAGCATTTTTAGACTGTAACAACATATCTACCCTCTACTTTGCAGCATTTTTAGACTGTAACAACATATCCACCCTCTACTTTGCAGAATTTTTAGACTGTAACAACATATCCACCCTCTACTTTGCAGCATTTTTAGACTGTAACAACATATCCACCCTCTACTTTGCAGCATTTTTAGACTGTAACAACATATCCACCCTGTACTTTGCAGAATTTTTAGACTGTAACAACATACCCACCCTCTACTTTGCAACATTTTCATGCTGTAATGCCATTTATTGTCTCTGCTCTGCAGTCCTTCTAGACTGCAATCATCTTGTTTTACAAGTCCCTTCATTCTATGCCTTCTGCTCTTGCAGACTACTATATCACAACCCACTGCAATATTTTAATATGTAAGCCCTTCCTTTCTACAAGTTATATTCCTACAATATCGATTAATTCTAAATAATTCTGTCTTTTCTAATTGTAGACTAGCATTGTTTTTACTTGTGATTAAATTTGCAAATCTTCTATGCAAATGAAGGTTCTAGTCTACTTGAGAGTTCTTAGCACTTTCATTAACACTCCATTTCTATTGTCATAAGGTGCATCTGACAATGGGAAAATTGTTTCCTTATTCTGCTGACTTAATAAAAACTATTAGTGGATGTAGCAGAGTAGGATTCTGTTCATTACTACAATCTAGGCCCAAGGGATACTTCTTACTCATCTCTTTCTATATCACAGCCCAAATCAGAAATGACAGGGACATACTCCAATGTATCCCCAAAATATTTGTAAATATATATAACTCCATGTTAGTTTGCATTGTTAACACCCCAATTACATGTTTCACTATTATTAATAAATTTAACACAAAGAAAATTATTTATCCTTCAGGACCCAACATGGCACTCATTACATTCCCATTCACCAAACATTGTGTTTTCCTGGCTGTAACTTTAACAATATATACCTTTATTTGTTCATAAGCTGCATACTGAATAAAGGCTCAGTATAGGCTTACTGTCATTCTTTTTAATGAGTTCAGATTTAGCATATGCATTTTATCAGTTTCTAATAGCATACTTTTCGTTACTGTAATGTAAACAATTTGGTTAATTATGGATGATAATGCTAACCATTGTTTCACTGTTGTTCTAATTACTTGTATTAGCTTTCATGTTATGAACTTTACAGTCCCAAACAGAACACTTGATAGCTCAGATCAAAATTAAATTCTCCAATAACTAACATTCGTAATGAAAGAATACAGAAATGGCCACATCAGTTCAGTTACTATTTTCCTCTGACTTTCTAGAAACAGGAGCACAATAATGGCAACAACAGTTCAGTAGATACATTCATAAATTTGTTTTTCTAAGTTTCCAGCAACTGGAATCCAAAGGTGCACTCAAAACAAAAGAAAAACAAAATTGGGACTTGCACTCATATTAGAAGTGATGGGACTCAGGACTTTGGTAACAGCAGCTGCTGCAAACATGCCTGTTACAGCTCACCTGTATAGAAAATCAAAAGAGCTGAGTCCACCAGTCTTTATTAAAATAGTGCAGTTTATTACATGCATGTGCAGATTATGCAGCCATTTCCAAACAATGTAAAGACTTATGGTTTAAACTAAAATTCATTTCTGTCTGATATTAACTCTCCTTGCATTCCTTCTGGCAAGAGTGTTTTCAAAGTTCTTCTCCATGGGTATTCTTTAATTTTGTTTTTTTTCTCCAAGAACTACCACTCTGGGCATTGAGTTTCCCTTGGCAAGGACAAGAGCTCTCTCTCTTGGGTTGCCCCATGCTTCTTTTTATATTTTCTCAAAAAACTAATTTAACAAATCTGTTCTTACTAATGCAGATAGGTTTTTCTCTACTTTTAGGGTAATATGCACTATTGAAAAAAACAATGACTGCATCTAAAGGAAACAGCTGTTTATAGTTTGTTGGGTCAAAAAGATTATTTATACTTTTATGAGCTTATTCATTTTGGGGTCATCAACATTGTTTCCTGAAAAATGGTGAGATGTTCAAAAGACTGCCTCTAGAATGTTTATTGAGCTGCTTATTGAGCATTATGACCGATGGTTAGCAGGTTTAAATGAGAAAATAAATCAGAATGTTGATTCTTTATAGGTATTTGATCAAAAGAGTGGATATGAAGACAAACATTAAAGATATCTTAAGGAATTTAATGATTTTGAATTGGAGCTGCATGGTCGTAACTATAACGGTGTGTTCATTATTATGCAACAGGGACATAAATTATTATAGTAACAACATTGCATATACATGGAAAGGAACTAAACGAGCAGTCTGATTTTCATGAAACAGTAATAATAAGAATAGCAGGTTTAAAAGGAAGAGAGTATGTACAATATTAAAGAAACCAGCGGATGCCAATAAAGCTGAATCTAGTGCCTTAAAATTTTCTTCCAGCTACTTGAATATTGATACTGAAACAGATGTAGGAGAAAGTGTTGAGGCTATTTCATCATTGAACAAGCAACATAGGGGCCCTTTAGATGAGCTGGATGGAAACACAAGAAAGCATGGGAGAAGCATTCAGGAGACTGATGAAAAAGTAATACCATATGCCATTAAAAATGCGACTGAACGAACAGTTGACTATGATCCAGATGAGGACCAATTGGTTGTTAATTTAACTTCTACTTTTTCTAATGATGAAATGGAGGTTTTGAATAAAGGTTTGGGATATATTCCATCTCTTTATGTGTCTCAATATTTTGTGGTTATGGCTCTCAAGTGATTTTGTTGTCATTTCAATCTAAAATTTCATTATAGTCAAAGGCAAGATACAAGTAATACAACAGAAATCTCCTTTAAGTTTAAGAAATCTAAATTCCAGTCTTTGTACCACCCAGCAGTTAAGATGTTTGAACAAGAGGTGATTCAGGATTTACATGTAAGTCAAAATTCTGTTTTAAGAAAATATGGTAATAATTTAAACAAAAAACAAAAAGGTTGCATTAAATAATTTAGGCAATAATGAACATACTGTTATAGTTAAAGCTGACATATGGATTGCAGTAATCCTATGGGACTCGATTGATTATGATATAGAGGCTAGAAAACAACTGGATGATGTTGTGTCTTATTTTTAATTATTACTTGACCAAAGTGCAGATTCTAAATCATATATTGATAGATTTTTGAATGAGGCTAGGAATAATGGCATTATATCTGAAGTAATATTACAATATTTGCTAGTAGACAAATCACAATGGTTCTATATTTTACCAAAGATTCATAAATTGGGAACCGATCCTCCAGCTAGACTGACAGTCTCTTGATGTGGTTCTCTTACTGAACAATTGCCAACATATCACCAGTCCCAAAAAAGAACATTATTATAATATGTGAGAACTTGCATTAAGGATACCAATGAGTGTTTGAAACTTATGAGTGATATGTAAGTACTGCAGAATTCTTATTTATGCACATTAGGTGTGCAATCTTTGTACACTAGTATCCCATATAAAGGGGGATTAATAGCGAGGAAATATTGGTTTACATATTCTGGGATGCATTCTGAAATGCATGTTAAATTTCTACTGAAATTGTTAGGCTTGGTACTGGAACATAACATGTTTAGATATAAGCAGATTGGCATCTACAAGTTAAGGGCACAGCAATGAGCATCACCTTTGCCCCTATATATGTGGACCTATTTATGGGATTTTTGGAACTGAACTTGATTTATAATGAAAACAATCCATATAAAAAAATATTTAAACTTGTGACGTTGTTTTCTTGATAATTGCTGGTGTGTTTGGTCATGTCCTCTTGACATTTGGAAAGTTTTTGTTGAATATCTGAGCTCTAATACTTTTGGTTTGACATTTTCGGATAAAATAGATTTATTTACCATGGATTTCGTAGATGTTAATGTGACCAAACTGATTGATGGCACTATGGCTACAAGTTTGTATCATAAGCCATTTATGAAAAACTCAGTGTTAGAGGCTTCTAGCTGTCATCCTAATCACGTGATTCAGAATCTATCTACAGCACAATTTTTGAGACTCAAGTGTATTTGTAGCGCGACCGAAATGTTTCAAACAGAGGCTATTAAAATGAAAGCTAGACTTAGTAAAAGAAGCTATAGGGAAACATTGATTAATGATACATATGCCACAGCTGTGAATCAACCCAGGGATAATTTAAGATCTGTGAACAGGAATGTTGAAGGAAAGGAGTCCTCACCTATACCTAGATTTATAACTACTTTTGGGACAAATACTTTCAAAATTCATGAGATAAACCAATATTGATATGTTTATAAAACTGATAATTGTTTTGAGCAATGTCATGATGAATATATAATTTTGGTTACTGAATAGGTAAAAATATAGGTGAATACCTTTCAGGTTTTAAAAAGAATAAGAGGAGTGGAGGTAAAAGTAATGAAAACCTGTTAAAGGGTAGCACTTTTTGTGGTAATTGTGTCTACTGTAAGATTATTTCTATCTTTTATTTCTATAGTCTTTGAAATTAGACACGTACATGTAATACTGAATGGGTAATATATATTGCAGTATGGCAATATGGCACATTTTATGTTGGACAAACATTTAGGCCATTACAACAAAAAATAGCAGTTCATTTGAATGATAATTGTAAATGTTCTAGGAGCATCTTATATAAATAACAACTAAAACATGTAGCTGCACATTTTATTTTTGTGGGCGTTTTTACGGTTAAAGTGAATGGTTGTCCAATATTTCAAAACACAGTTTACTGGACCAAAAGGAAAGACTGTGGATCATTAACCTGGGGGCTTTTTGAATATTGTTAACAACAAATCTGTTTTATTTGATACAGGAGAAGGACTGGGTATAGTAAATTTGTATGAGCTGTTGTTTTTTCATATTTGTTGTTTTCATATCTGTTATTTAGGAATGGCGGCGGTGGTGTTGCAGTAGCGTTGTCGAATCACAGCAAGACGTCTGTTCGATTCTCAGCTAAAACGTCTTCTGTGTGGAGACATGCGTGAAGGGGCATACCTTTGTTGAAGGTTGTGCATCAGAGCTGGTAACTCGGCATGTAAAAATCTTCTACCAATCATTAGCGGACCGGAGTTCCACTGTGGCGACCCCTAACCGGGAAAAAGCCGAAAGACACAAACAAAGGAATGGTTAAGCATTTTTGAATTTTGCAGTGGGTAAAAAAATTGCCACTTAAAAGATTGCTTTTTGAATACAAGTTAGTATAGAGATATATTTAAATATTTAGATAAAACACTAACTTTGAAATATAGTAATCTTTTGATATGCATTTAGTATTTGCATTTTTGTAAGGCTAACAGCTGATCAAATACATAAGTATTTTTTAGAAAAAAATATATTTTATTATATATTATAATAAAGGATGCTGTTTCTTTAAGGCTGAGGTTTAAAAATATACTATGTTACTGATTTGCGTATTGCACTGATGACACCAGTGGGTGGAACTGGTTTGCTAATTCTGAATTTTCAATCTGGCTGCTTGCTTTTATGTCTCTATATTATTCATTGGAATAAAATTGGATATTGTTTAGTGGATTGTTGCAAAGTTTATTTTTCTATGAGTTGCTGGAATATGGTAAAGTTGTACTATTGTTGAAGTTGAAGTTCCATGCATTTTTTTTGCTAGTCCATGCACAGATTATGTATATATATGGGTCTACCTGATATTATCTAATTCTCATTACCCAACAATTACATTCACAAGATGATGTTGCCGAAAACGTATGTTAATGAATACGCGGATCACTGAAGCAGTACTCGGCAAAACTAACCAGTTAGCCACCATGAAGAACTTTGCTCTTTTCCCCACTATAGTGCAGTCTTGAAGTTGGTATATTTAGTTAGGTTGGTGTGACACATCACCTCTACATGGGGCAGTTTGGGGGGTAAAGCTCCCCCTTGGATGGGTTTGATTTGCTTCAGTTCATTTTTTTTTTTTTGTGGTGGCCAAGTGGTTAGTTTCTCAAACTACAACTTCAATGATCTGGTTGTTCATTAAAATATGTTTTCAGAGTAGTCATCTCATGAATGTAATTTTTGGGTAAGGGAGAATTCGATAATATGAAGTAGACCCATATAATGACTGTGGCATGCTTGTACTCTTGGACGAGTGTGATGCTGCTGGAATATTAGTTTTCTACAGTGTTTATCAAGGTTTGCTACTGTATTTTAGCTGACAAATGCATTGTTCATAGGTTTGACATAAGAAGATAACAGAGCATACTCTGGCACCAATGATTACATAAATAGCATGTTTCACAGTCCACTACAATTGCATTTCATTCACACATCACATCCATTCATGTTGTAATTGTTGTTAGGTAACTCATTGCTAAGGAAAATGTTCCTATTACATGTCACAACTAGATACACAAGCCAGAATTGTAGCTAGGTTGGGGTGAGGGGGGGGGTAACCATCTGAGAAGAAAGGTGTTAGGGGGTGTGATCAGCAAGATCTATTTTTTTCCCTTTGGTTCTACATGAAAACTTGAGGATGGGCAGTATAAGGCAAGGGCATTAAGACCTGGTGCTCTTCCTTAGGAGATTAGAAGGACCAGGTCAGAGGAGAAAATTTGTTTAATTTCATAGAGATTATGTGCACATTAGGATATGGCAGTCCTCATTGTAAAAAAGGGAAGGACTGCCAGTATTGGAGAATGTACATTTTATTGCTCACATTTGTAGCGTGAGGGAATTAATGCAGAACTACCAGATTGTTGCAGACCTTTCTTTTTGGTTCCTCATCCAACCTTGAAGGATGAAAAAAGTGGAGCAGCATGTGGTGTCAAATGACCCAGCTATGGGTCTGCCATGTATATATATGGTACGGCATACCTATGTTTCTTATGGCATGTTTTTCTGTATGCACTATAAATGAGTAATCTTCACATCATCATAACACATACATTCCTCATTGCAACACTAAATGTTTATGCAACTAAAATTCCTATTTACATATGAATTAACACACAGAAGGACCCTCAATCTGCTTCCATGCATTAAACAACATACGTACTATCCCACCTTTGGGGAACTTCCCTTCTCATTGTGAGCAGAGCTGCTGTGCAATGTTTCACTTCCCGCTTCTGGTCTGGGTGTAGAGATGGCTTGGAAAAGCAAGAAAAAGTATGGAGTGTGTTGTGGTAGAGAAGGAGCTGTCAGCTGACATTTGGAGAGAGAAGTGGATGGTTGTGGAGTACAGGTGAAGGCAGTCCAGCCTTCACAAGAAATTATGTTTTTGGCAGAAATAGTAATGGAAGGAGAGGGGTGAAGGGTCAAAATGACCAAGAACTGTGAAATGCAGGAGGAGAAAGAAATTAAGATTAGCAAGCTTTCACAGGATACAGAACTATTGTTTCAGAGAGGTTGTTCAAGGGAGTTGCTGAATCACAGCAGGGATGCATTATTACAACCCTCAAATCAGGAAGCTTGCGGGATGTTTATTTAAAAGACTTAATGGACCATAGTAAACCAGAAAGTGAGAAAGTCATGTCTTGGGGTGAAATAATGGAGGGGATACAAGAAGAAGAAGTAGAGGAAATAAAGAGAGAAGTAAAGAGGTTATAAGCACAAACAGTAAAAGAAGGAGAAAAAAGTGAAAAAGAAGTATCATATAAGAGTAAGCAGTAAGAAGGAGAATGAACTTCATAGGTATTAAATCTGGGATAAGATTAATGATGAGACAATCTGTCTGCATACTACCTGACACATGAGCAGTTGTCTCTCCTTTCTGTTGAAGTCTACTTCTTCTCTCTCTTCATCATCATCATCATCATCACACTCATCCCCTTTTTTCCCTTTTTCTACATAGGGTCAGGGTCTTGTATTAACCATTACCATTTCTTAATTCAATGCCAGTCTCCTACCTTCTAAGGTGGTCATGTCTAACTGACACAAGTCTTCTCTCACACAATCCACCCACCCACTGCTGTAAATCCTCATTTTCCTTTGCCTTCTTCCTGTCACTCCCAAATCATCTTCACTAGACTGTTTTCTGCCTTCCTGCACATGTGCCTGGACAACCATAATCTGTTTCCTTTGACGTCATCTGCATTTGGGGCTACTCTGGCTTCTGCTTTGAAGTTATCATTTCTTCATCTGTCCCACAGTATGCATCCATCTATTTCAGACACTTTATCTCCACCTCCATCTCCTCCAGCTTCCATAGCTGCTCATCCTTAAATGTCTAGGTTTCTGTACCATGCAGTAGTACAGGTCACACCACTGCTTTGCAGACCTTACATTTAGCTTCATTGGCACTCTTCTGTCATAAACTGCCTCTATCATTCTGTGCCACTTGGCTGTAGTCCTTCTGATTCTAACTTTGCCCTCCTCTTTCAGACTTCCTTTTCCACAACAACCCCTCCCAGATATATGAAGCTGTTAAACTGTTCCATTATTTTTCCTTCTGTTTCAGTTCTTAGATTATTCTGATTTTTTCCATTGTCTGCCATTGCAACTGTCTTATCTGTTCTAAGTTTCCTTGCATGCACCTTCAGTTTTGCATTCCAATCCCCTATACTTTGCTGAGTGTTCTTGCTCAGAGTCTGCCTTTAATGCCACATTGTGTGCATACATCAACTTTGTTGATGTGTCCCTCCCCAACCTGTTTGCTACTGTAGTCTATCACCAATAAGAACAACAGTGGGCTCAAAGCTGAAACCTGATGCACATCCACTCCAACTGAAAACCTGCTCTGAGAACGAATACTGTTCAGATTTGAATCATTGGATCCCTGTACATAGCCTGCACCAATTCTACCACTGTTATTAGGACTTCAAACCTCTGCAGGACTGCCCAAATCAGCTTTCTTGAAGTTTTTTCATATGCTTTCTCCAAGCCTAGGAATGCCCAGTTTGACTCTTTTCTCATCTATAGCTTCTTCTCAACTATCTGTTATGTTCCAGTCCTCTATGTCCTGATGAGCATTCAGTTCACCTATTACCAACAACAATAAATGTTTTTCTTCTTTATCTAGAAGGCTCTGTGGCTTCTGCTTGAATGCACTCTTTTCCTTGATATCACAACTCTGCTGAACAGCACAGGCTGAGACTTTGAATACTGCCCTATGTGTATATTTGATTGTCTTGAATCTATCACTAATTCTGATGGCATTTTACCCTGTCTTTTGAAGAATGTCCACCTCATGTTTAGTCTGCTGTCCCACAAGCAGCAGTAGACTCTGGATCCCAAGCCAAGTGGATTTGCTGTACTGTCATTGCATCTTGTTTCCTGGATACACAGGATGTCCAGCCTCCTCCTAGCCATCATGTCATTTATTTCCAAGCTGCATACTGTCAGAGAATCTATACTGAGTGAAATAATCCTAAGTTCACATTTTCAGATTGCTTAGTTTTACATACAGCTTTCACTCAACAGTGGTATCCCTGGTATATCCAAGCTGGGCAACTGGATACTGGTCAGCCAGTAACCTATTGGCATACTGCACAAACTGGGTAGTAGAGGCACATAGACCCCCACCAACCATTAGCAAGGGCCCCTGGCACAAGTGGAATACTCTAGGTCCTCAACTCACTTATTACCAGCAAGTACCATTCCCATATTTGGCAAAAATAGTCAACATGACAAAATCACCTATAGCTAATTATTCTTCTCTACTGAGTGGTTAGTCCTGACACATAGTATGTAGTCTGTGATTGTTGTTCACCTGTCTAGAGAGTATTATGCAGCATAGTTGATGCATAAAGTGGTTGTTCTACACCACTTTTCCTCAACAGGATTTTTGGTTTGCTTTTTGGAAGATGTTTCAGTTGACCCTGAGGTGGGCACTGGGAGCTAATAGTTGACCTCAAAGAACTTGCCTGGCTGCTTGATATGGAAGCAGGAACCCCCCCCGGTACTAAATGACTGCATTTCAATTTAGTTATCCGTCTTAAAAATGAGAGCTGCAAAGTTATAATGTATTTTAATAATAGACTTATATTTTAACTATGACTTTATGCCACTGAGAAATTTGTAAAAATAGATTTTATTTCTATTATTTTTACTTTGGATGTTTACAATCTGTGTTTTTCTAGTTATATTTCTCTGCTAATATTTTAAATTATTTTTAACCTGGTATCTTTAAATATCAATTACCATGGATATCACTTGACTGTTTCATTGTATAAATATGAGTGTACTTGCAAATTCTATTCATTTACCTGGACAAAAGCACTAAATTGTTGAATACAACTGAAACTTGTTTCTACTGAATCCTACTTGTCACCCCAGCATAATTTAATATCTTTGTTTTTTTCACAGTAGGCGCTAGCTAAAGTATGTGCTGTTGTCCATGGCTCTATTTTTTTTTTGGGGGGGGGGGCTATGTTTGAGGTAGAAAACTAGCTGATACTAGGTAAGGTCTTTGCCTACCATGCACAAGTGCAGAAGGGACAAGATTTGATCCTGACCTTTGGCCAATGCCTATATAGTTTACCTGTTTGCCTTCTGTCTCTGTGGGGTTCTTCCCAACTCTCAAAAACATGTTGAGCGTCTCCACTTCAAATTTACACAAGAATAGAGTTGTGGAACACAAGACTCTAGATGGCCCACTATAAGGAGAAGAGTTGTACAGACCAACCACCTTTGGCATCAGATGTAGTGCATAGCATCTTCTAGATAGGAGAACATGAATCACAGACAGAGTGTTGTGCCTGGGCTAGCCAGTCAATGATGCAAAAATTGTCTCTAAGTGATTCAGCCATGTTGACTAATGTCACCAAAAATGGGCATGGGCATTTTTCTGGTGGTAACTCAATTGAGAACCATCCTACTCTGACGTATGCCAAGACCCCATGCTAAAGTTGGCAGGGGTGAATGTTCCCCGATTGGCTGGTTTGTGCTCACAATAATGTCCAGCAGCCCTGGGTCTACTGACCATCCAGTGTTCAACTGCCCATCTTGGGTTACTGGGATAGCTCTGTTGAGAGAAATCTGGACATAAAACCAATCAACCTGCCAAATGAACTAAGAGACATTATACACAATGTAGATTCACTGACAGGTTGAAGTTTGGAGGTGGATTTCATGATGTCAGGAGGAGACTGGATGTCTTATTTATCCAGAAGACAAGATCGAAGGACAGTGCGGCAAGGCAACTTGGCTTGGGATGCAGACTCTACTATTTAGGAGGAGTTCAGACTAGAAGTTGCACAGGAATTGTGGTGAAGGTGAGGCTTAAGAAGACAGTGAAGTCTTGCATCAGAATTAGTGACAGACTCATGGCTGTCAGGCTCCAGTGTACTGACAGGGCAGTATTCATAATCTCATCCTATGCTTCATAGCAGGGTTGGGATAGCATGAGAAAGAGTGCATTCAAGCAACAGTTACAGGACCTACTGGTTAAAGCAGGATGACTTGAAATAGTGTTGATAATGTGTGACCTCGATGCATATATTGGAACATATAGAACAGGGTACGAGGACTGCCTGAGTTCACATGGATGGGCAACAGGAATAAAAGAGAAGCCATTCTAGATTTCTGTCTTCAAATGGCTTGAAGGTGGTCAACACATGGATCAGCAAGAGAGACAGTCACAACATCTCATACAAGACAGACCAATGCACAAGTCAGGTTGACTTCTTCCTAGTAAGTAATGGGCATTGGGGTAGAATCAGTGATTATAAAGTCATCTCCAGTGAAAAAGTCAGCCCTCATCATAAACCACTGCTAGCCACAATCAGCTGCATGCAGTGGTAAGAGAAGGGTCTAAGGTCCACAGAAACTTGGATGAAGACTTGGAAGTTGACTGAGGAGAAATCACAAGAGTTCAGTAAACTAACCAGGGCTCTATCACCTCAGGAAGAAGGGGAAATAGATGGATATGAACAATGGCAGCACCTCAAAACAGCATGCGTGAGGCGAACAGGACAGATAAGCAGCCGGGTTTGGTATGGAAGCAAGGTACATAAGGAAGGCTCATGGTGACATGCAGAAGACCCTGATGTTATCAAAACAAAGAAGGGTGCAGGAAAAAGTGAGGCATTGAAAAGACATTCCAGTCTACGAAAGAACATTGGTTGGCTAACTAAGAGGTTAAGGTAGCAGTTACAATAGCAAAGAACACGCCATCAGAGGAACTCTAGCAACTTCTGAAAATTGACCCTGCAGATGGCACAAAGAAACTCTATCAGAATGAAGGCAAACAGAGAGAGTGGGAGATAAAGCCAGCAGCAGCCTACTCACCTGTCCACAGGATATCAAAAGCAGATAGAAGTAGTACTTCTAGCTGCTTCTGAATGAAAAAGAAAAAAATAAAAGCACAGAAGTGTACTGCCCAAAAACACAGCCTATGATGACTGAGGAAGAAAAACCCACCCTAGAAGAGGTAAGAGCAACACTAAAGAAAATGATATCTTGGATAGCAGCAAGCTCAAATGAGGTCATGGCAGAAACAATCAAGATGTTAGGTGAGTTAGGGCAGAAATTGCTCCAGAGGGTACACATAGCAGTAAGGAGAGAAAGGTGTATCCTAGGTAACTGGAGAATAAGTAATCTAGCACAAGTGTACAAGAACTAAGGGGACATTCACAACTGTGGGCCATACAGACCTATCAAACTCCTATCACATGATTGAGGAATGGATAAGCAGAGTACTAGAAAGTAACATGGTGGAAGAATAGTTGATATACAGATTAGGATATAGCATAAGTGACCTGCTGTTTGCAGTGAGACAGATAGTTGAGAAGAGGCCAGAAATGAAGAATGAACAAAACTGGACATTAGTAGATTTGGGAAAAGCATATGACAAGTTCCCAGAAAAGATAACTAGAGAAGTCCTACAATGGTTTGAAATCTCTGAAACATTGGTAGAATTAGTGCAGGTTATGTACAAGGACCCAGTGACTTAAGTACAAGCAGTGTTTGGACTCACAGTGGGGATCCCAGTGAGAGTGTGTGCATATCAGAGTTCTGCTCTCACCCACTGCTATTCATACTAGTGATGGACTACATTACCAAATAGGTCAGGGGACAGTTCAACAAAGCTGCTATATACATCCATTGTGATATTACAAACAGAATCTGAACCAGAACGTCAGCAAATTTTAGGAGAATGGAAAGCTGAAGGCATGTGGGATGAAACTGAGTACAGTCAAGACAGCTGTCATGGTAGCAAAATGAGGTAAATCAGAAGAAGCTGACACCTCAGACGGGAGAGAAAGTAATAGAATAGGTTAACAGCTTCAACCATCTATAGATTAGATGAGGAAAAGGGACATTTAAGATGAGGTCAAACCTAGAATCCGAGGGGTCACAGCCAAATGGCACAGAGTGTCAGGGCTAGTGTATGAGGGAAGAATGTCAAAGAAGCTGAAAAGTAAGATGTACAAAACTATGATGCAAACAGTAATACTGAGTGGCTTAGAAATCTGGGCAGTAAAAGCAAAACTGTTGAGGAATCAGGAGGTGATGAAGATGAAGTTCCCAAGATGGGCAGTAGAATGCACATTGTGGGTACAGATGAAGAAATTATGACATCAGATCAGATGTCAAAGTAGCTCTAACTATAGAGAAGACCAAAGAAAACATATTACAATGGTTTTGCCAAATGTGCAGAAAAACAGATAATCTGGTGAAGACAATTTGGGACAGGCCAAAAGAAGGCAAGAAGAAATGAGGGCATCCAGCTAAATTATGTATGGACTGTGTGAGAGAAGACCAACGACAGTCAGGCCTAACTATCAAAGTAGGTAGGAGAGTGGCACTGAATCTAGAAAGATGGTGACGACTCACATGACACCCTGACCACATGTAAAGAAAAGGGGGCAGTGAGTTGATGATGATGTGTTTGAGGTGGAAAAAAAAAAACAATCATGTTTTTGGGAGGTGGGAGAGACCACACAGTGATACACAAGGATAACATGTACATTTTTTACAGACATTGGCCAGATGTTAGGCTAGAACCTTATGTTAAGTATAGAAGGCGAATACTTTAACCATTATGCCAAATGTGCCCTCTGTGACCTCTCCAGAAGGGATTTTAATTGGTATGTGAGTGCAACCAATTGTTCTGAAGAAAAAGGGAACATTGTCAATGACATAGAAGTAATCCTTATCAGCTTGACACTTCCATCTTATACTTGGAAAGCATATTCAGTCATCTGCCATGCCACACATGACTGCCTGGAACTGTCCTAGTATACAAATACCAGTTGCCTGGAACACTCCATTTTTCTTATTACCATTTTGTTTTGCTGTTATGTCCCAGAATCTAGCATACCAGGGCTTAGACAAAGCTTTGTTTCTATTGTGATCAGTTTACCCCACAAACTGCGTGATGGAATGCATGCATCCCACATATATCCTGTATCGGGTCTACTTTAATTAAACAAAAGCAGAATCCGTCGAATATGAATCCGTCGACACATAAACAGCGAAACGTGATAATGTCGAACACACAAAACCGCAAAATTTAAACATCAAAACAGCAATAGTCGGCCAACCCCACTGCCGGTAACATACTACTTATGCAAACACAACAACAAAAAACACATACATACACTAGCCAAAACCCTACTACTAACCCTAAATTAAAGCACCAAAACCCCATTTGTAACCCTACACTAAACTCCACATACACAACTATCTATGCACTACCCTTAACCCCTCCCTAACCCTAAGGTCCGTAACTACTGCACACTTACCCTACAGAACTATACCCACACAAAGTAAATATTCCACACACATACACTTAACAAAACCCTACACTAAACCTTACATACCTTACCTGTCTATGAACTTACCTTAACCCGTATCCTAACACTAAGGTCCGTAACTATTGCACACTTACCTTACGGAGCTATACCACAGACGGGCCAACTATGACAATTTGACATTTCCAATTTCACTATTTAGTGCGTTCAATGTTTCCACGTTTCACTGTTTATGTGTCGACGGATTCATATTCGACGGATTCCGCTTTTGTTTAATTAAAGTAGACTCCCTGTATCAGCTCTCTGTCTAGTTTCTATCTATTTATCTATCTATGTATCTATGTATCTATTAATTCCCAGTCTGACAACTGGTTTAACTGCATCCTAGCTTGCTGCTGTGCTGAATGTCTATAAATTATAGGATGCATTTGCAGATCATCCTCCAACATCACCTGTAGAACCTTGACCTGGTATAGCGCATTCATTCCATTCTCCATAAGTCTCAATCATTCTGATGAGATCTGCAGAAAAATAATGAAACAATCGCTATGAAATATATAGTTTGAGGCAAGAAGATGTTATACCAGATACAACATTTTTGGAATCCACCTCTTGTTATTGTAAGATATTGCATGGAAGCTACCACATAAAAGTAAGATTACCATAAGAAAAAAAAACATTGTGTAATAACCTACAGATTTAGGAATGTATCTCTCTCTCTCTCTCTATTTCTATATATATATATATATATATATATATATATATATATATATATAGATATATATATATATATTTTTTTTTACTGCTTTTTGTGTGTGTGTGTGTATACACCTGACAACTTACGACTGTATTATTCTATTTATTCTGAAGAAGGAAAGGCATCATTAAGTCCAACAGAGAGAGAGATGACACCAAATCTGTGACCTTTGTCAGTCATAAAGGTCCTTTAGAAGTAAGGCAATGGAATAAGAAAATCTGCAATTTAAAGACATTTATCAGGTACAATAAAGGCCTCTGCCTTTTTTGTCAAGAGTGTGCATGTGTGTGTGTGTGTGTGTGTGTGTGTGTGTGTGTGTGTGTGTGTGTGTGTGTGTGTGTGTGTGTGTGTGTGTGTCTGTTTTCACTGCTGCAAACACATTAGCATTTTGAAATCTTAGGAAATTTGTTTACTCTGACATGTTAAATGTTCATTTTAAAAGATCTTGAATGTTTACTGGAAAAAATCAGATAGAAAGATACAAAAGTATTGTGTCTATATCAGGTTGATGGCATCATAAGTATTAGCTATTGGCTACTGGGCAGAGGTAGACAGAGTAGAACATCTCTAGGGACAAGGACCACTAGCAGTAGTGCTTTTTGCATGAAAAGGTCATTGTTATTGCAAATAAAAACATCAAAGAAGGAAGCAGCAGTTTGAGATGAACAGATATTATGGTCAAGCAGTCCTAAGAGTTAATCAATGGTGTTTACACTGTTTTCATAGAGAATTCATCTGCTTTCTTTTATTTTCATGTGTGCACTTTTCTATAACCATGCCTAATTAACTAATGGTTTATCAAGCCTTGATATGCCACAACTTGATGAACTGATGCTGTTTCAGTGACTGAGCAATGTGAAGATGGGTGATTTTATCAGCTCCTTATTCTGTGAACATACTGTGCTTCTTATTGTATGCTAACTTCAACAGTGAGTCACGTGGACTAAAGAGAACAGGCAAATTGTTGTTAAAGATACCTTCTCAGCCTTCATCAACCTCAAAGTTTGTATATTTACTGATGAGGGTTGTTGGGGTACAGCACACATATCTGGGCGTACAAGGATACCCTGCAAAACCATTCGGTCACTTTGTGATGTGTGCTGAATGTTTCAATGCTAATCTTTTATGGCATGGCCAGACATTTCAGTAGTCGATAGCTTGTTTTTGATTCATAATGGCACAGCAAACTTAGAATTAATAAATCATTATGGTCTCCTCATTCCATTCTGCCAGATTATTTCCATTCTGTTCCTGTTATCTGCAGTTACTATATATTCTATTATACTCTTACATCCTCTTATACTCTTATCATGAACAGAATGATTAAACAATATGTCTATGTGAGATATTTTCTCTTTTCGCTCTGGATTTATATGTCTAAATCTTATTTTCTGAAAGCATTCAAAGAATAGTAGCTTTATAAAATGACTAGCTTATATGACCACTGAGCTGTTATATGGATTATAGTAGGAATTAATGTAATGAGGGTACTTGGAAAAGACAACAGCTGATGGAAGGCTTCTATGAACAGGGTATTTTTCCTTAAAAAAAAAAAAATAAAATAAATATATATATATATATATATATATATATATATATGGGTCCTTATCAAATGATAGAAAATTCATTTGATGGAAAATCATTTGGCTGAAACCAAAACATAGAAAACTCAAAACACTGAAAACTCATTTGACTGAAACTCAAAACACTGAAAATGCTATTTGCCCTTTTCTCCACAGTAGTGAGATCCTAAAGTTAATATATATAGTTAGGGGTGTGTGGGGGACATAGCCCCCCCACATACGTCATACATTGCAAACCCTACACATGGATAGTTATAACTGCAATGAATAACTGTTTGGAGAAAACAATATTTACGTAAACTATGTGGGGGGCTATGCCCCCCACACCCCCCATTCACACACCCCCTAACTATATATACTAACTCCAGGATCGCACTACCATGGAGAAAAAGGCATATAGCATTTGCAGTGTTTTGAGTTTCAGTCAAATGAGTTTTCAGTGTTTTGAGCTTTCTATTTTATGGTGGCAGTGAAATTAGTTTCTATCAAATGAGCTTTCTATCATTTGATAGGGACTGATATTTATATATATATATATATATATATATATATATATATATATATATATATGTGTGTGTGTGTGTGTGTTTGAGGGATGAGTTAAATATGTCCAGCTCCACTGTGAAGTGCAGATTTTTCTTCTTCTTTCCTTAAAATATCAACACCATAAAATGTAGTATTTTTTCCTGTCATTGTATTAACCTGAAAGCCATGGCTGATGACAGAAATTATTCTCATGTTTAGAATAATAAACATTTTGTTAGTTTCAGCTTTACAGGCAATGTCTATACTAGTGACCTAAAGGGATGAAGTGTCGTTTGCATTCAAGGTGATAAATTTTTATTAGTGTTCGGATAGCAGAGAATGACATACTAATTTTTGGGGAAGAATTATGATGGACACATCTGTTTCTGAATACTGGTAGGAACTGGGATTTATGGAGATCACTTGGCTGGGAATGTGGGATGGTTGAAGTGGCTTGTTTGCTTTGTTACAAAGGAAGGCTTAACCTTGAAACACTCCTCATAGATATGACAACCTAAAACATTTCAGAGTGATACCTGCATGCTAGTTTTAGGAGGCAGTATGGAAAATCCCTAGGTATTCATTGAAAGATGACACTGTAGATGACTGTCCCCTTTCCCCTTACCTATAGATTCTTAATTCTCTTTCCAAATTGCCGGCAGCCCCAACCTGGTGGTAGTATTGCATGAGGGGGAGTTGTCCTGTCTCATTCACTATGGCATCATTTGAAAGTTAGTATCATCGACCTCAAAGTTTGTATATTTACTGATGAGGGTTGTTGGGGTACAGCACACATATCTGGGCGTACAAGGATACCCTGCAAAACCATTTGGTCACTTAGTGATGTGTGCTGAATGTTTCAATGCTAATCTTTTATGGCATGGCCAGACATTTCAGTAGTCGATAGCTTGTTTTTGATTCATAATGGCACAGCAAACTTAGAATCAATAAATCATTATGGTCTCCTCATTCCATTCTGCCAGATTATTTCCATTCTGTTCCTGTTATCTGCAGTTACTATATATTCTATTATACTCTTACATCCTCTTATACTCTTATCATGAACAGAATGATTAAACAATATGTCTATGTGAGATATTTTCTCTTTTCGCTCTGGATTTATATGTCTAAATCTTATTTTCTGAAAGCATTCAAAGAATAGTAGCTTTATAAAATGACTAGCTTATATGACCACTGAGCTGTTATATGGATTATAGTAGGAATTAATGTAATGAGGGTACTTGGAAAAGACAACAGCTGATGGAAGGCTTCTATGAACAGGGTATTTTTCCTTAAAAAAAAAAAAAAAAAAATATATATATATATATATATATATATATATATATATATATATATATGTGTGTGTGTGTGTGTGTGTCCCTATCAAATTATAGAAAATTCATTTGATGGAAAATCATTTGGCTGAAACCAAAACATAGAAAACTCAAAACACTGAAAACTCATTTGACTGAAACTCAAAACACTGAAAATGCTATTTGCCCTTTTCTCCATGGTAGTGAGATCCTAAAGTTAATATATATAGTTAGGGGTGTGTGGGGGGCATAGCCCCCCCACATACGTCATACATTGCAAACCCTACACATGGATAGTTATAACTACAATGAATAACTTGAGAAAACAATATTTACGTAAACTATGTGGGGGGTGTAGCCCCCCACACCCCCATTCACACCCCCCCTAACTATATATACTAACTCCAGGACGGCACTACCATGGAGAAAAAGGCATATAGCATTTGCAGTGTTTTGAGTTTCAGTCAAATGTGTTTTCAGTGTTTTGAGCTTTCTATTTTATGGTGGCAGTGAAATTAGTTTCTATCAAATGAGCTTTCTATCATTTGACAGGGACCGATATATATATATATATATATATATATATATATATATATATATATATATATATATATATATATATGTGTGTGTGTGTGTGTGTGTGTGTGTGTGTGTGTGTGTGTGTGTGTGTGTGTTTGAGGGATGAGTTAAATATGTCCAGCTTCACTGTGAAGTGCAGATTTTTCTTCTTCTTTCCTTAAAATATCAACACCATAAAATGTAGTATTTTTTCCTGTCATTGTATTAACCTGAAAGCCATGGCTGATGATAGAAATTATTCTCATGTTTAGAATAATAAACATTTTGTTAGTTTCAGCTTTACAGGCAATGTCTATACTAGTGACCTAAAGGGATGAAGTGTCGTTTGCATTCAAGTTGATAAATTTTTATTAGTGTTCGGATAGCAGAGAATGACATACTAATTTTTGGGGAAGAACTATGATGGACACATCTGTTTCTGAATACTGGTAGGAACTGGGATTTATGGAGATCACTTGGCTGGGAATGTGGGATGGTTGAAGTGGCTTGTTTGCTTTGTTACAAAGGAAGGCTTAACCTTGAAACACTCCTCATAGATATGACAACCTAAAACATTTCAGAGTGATGCCTGCATGCTAGTTTTAGGAGGCAGTATGGAAAATCCCTAGGTATTCATTGAAAGATGACACTGTAGATGACTGTCCCCTTTCCCCTTACCTATAGATTCTTAATTCCCTTTCCAAATTGCCGGCAGCCCCAACCTGGTGGTAGTATTGCATGAGGGGGAGTTGTCCTTTCTCATTCACTATGGCATCATCTGAAAGTTAGTATTGGACATGGACATAATAGTCCACTGTAGTCAGAAACAAACAAAAAAAAATTACTGGCAGCGGCCAGACCCAGAGATAGACTTTATCTGAAACTAAATCACAAATGATGAATCTTTGTCTCTAAAGTCAAATAATATCCGTATTTGTTATTGAATGTATACATTCTGAACAAGTGTAACATAATTTTCTAGGTACTGTACGATACTTAGCTGATTTTAACAGATTATTGGAATAATCACAGTGCAGCAATCACAAGTAAACTAGTTGTCATGTGATTGTGCTCCCCTTACTTAGATCAGATATCCAAAGTTAATGCATATTTTATTATACTATAATTATAGCATCTTACACATACTTTGAAGGCATATGTTAAATATTTGAAAATAAACACCTTTATTCCTTTTTTTGGCAAGCATTTGTGAATGGATTTTTTGAGCACCTTTGGTGTTCAAGAATTTGTAGATATCTGTAATTTTATAGTCTCATCTCTATTCTGAATGAAAGCAATACATAAATAGGGCATACTACTGATGACTTATTCTGGTTAATTATTCATATACTTCCAGGTACGAAGAATGTTGATTTGACATATGACAATCAAATGTTTCCATAAAATATAATTTAAATAATCCATCTCCTAATGACTGAATAGCTTAGTGTGGTATGTTATTTTAAGAAATTGCAGCTGATGGTAGTTTTTTTTTTTTTACTCAGGAAGTAAGGTTTTGCACCTGAATTTCAAATGAGTACAACATTACTCTGTGTTCCTTAAAACATAATCCCACTAATACCAAGATCCTGGTCTAAGGAGCTCATGGAGATGAGACAAAAAGTGGTAAAAATCTTAGTCATAAAGATGTCCCTTACTTTGTTTTTGAAAGATAGCAGAGTGAGGTTGGAAAAGTACACTGCACCCATAACCCAAAGGTCAGTGGATCATAACCATCCTCTTTGATTCCGCTGTGGATGGAAGAAAGTGAATGTACTGAGGATGAGATTCCTTTAAGTGCATACAGAAAAGTTCTTGCCGAAAAACACTTTTTAACTGTCTTTGCAGGGGGAACAAGCCCCCATGTATCCCCTAAACTTATGCAGATCAACTGCATTGTCACACCAACTCAAAAAATGGAATAAATTCCCCAAAAAGGGAACCACTTCTGGCGCAACTTGCCTTGTCAGTGAGTTGAAGCTTAGCCAGGCAGTCAAAGCTCGAGAGTTCAAGCCTCATCACCAGTAGGATAAGCATCCTCTTCTATGCAAATGAGAGTAATCTTTTATCATTAGTCAGATTTGAAGGTTCCTAACTTAACATACTCTGAACTTATGGAATAAGTTGCCACTGCAGGTCAAATTACCACTTTGTCTGACTTTAAGTCTAATCCTGACAATTAGAGGGAGCAACACAAATTTGCACCATATAGGCATTTTATCATGTATAGTCCTGCTTTGTTTGGGCAAGTGCTTGTAAAGGTTGCCAAGAACTTTTAAGTGTGCCCACTTGAAGGTGCATAAGGCCAGGCCAAGGCATGTTATGGTTCCTGCAGTCACCTGCTTAGTACTGTTCCTATATTCTCATGTTGCTATGCATTTACTAACTGAATCTTTGGAAGTTGTTGACTACTATTATTCTTGCTAATTAAGAGTATTTATGTATGTTTATAATGCAACCTATTGTTTGATGTATTCCCTGACTTATGCAGCTATCATGTAACAGTAATTGCAGGGGTGCATCACATAAGTAAAAGCAGCAGATGAAAGGTTTTCATCCCTATCTGATTTCAATGGCTGGCATTGTTGCATGCCATCACATAGTGCACCTCCCTTATAATAAACAAAGAATTGCTGTATTGTTAATATTCTTCTCTGGGTTGAAATGAGTATAAAAAGAGAATTATATGAGTGTAGAAGATGCCTGCATCTTTGACAACCTATTTTAAATGCTTGGCCATTTGAAATACAGTTATGATACAGTTCACAGTACTCACCAGAAAGTGATGTATGTTGCAAATGTCATTCTGTAAAAAAAAAATATTTATTTATTTTATTTTATTTCCTCTCTGCAAATTGAAGTAACAGTAGACACTTGAGTGTAATGCTCCTGTCATAATGTATGCCTTCCTATACATAATGGTTTCTATGTAGATGTCTTGGTAAGCTTTAGCTGCACATTATATGATGTTCTCAAACGGGAAAAACAATGTACCTCTAGAAAATATTAAGCATAACCTAGATACAGCAATATGATTTATTACCATAGACAGCCACCTAGAGTGCCACTTTAGTAGGTTTTTTCAGATATTTATTTATTTTTTTGCACTACAAAAAGTAAAAAAAAAAATAAAAAAATAACAGAAAAATGTCCTTGCTATAGCAGCAAAAATGTGCCCTAAAGCAGTAATTCTTTAGCTTTTTGCTTTCTTTTGTTGGTGTCCTGCCCCTGCTGCCCATGACCTCCAAAGACAATGAATCCAGTAAGTCAAAGGTGGGACAGAGGAAGAAATCAAAAAATTCAAACGTGAGAGACTGGCACAAAGAGAAGATTTGCAATGGTGTGAGATAAGTATACAAATGCATTTGTGTTCTTGTTACTGGCAGGCAACCGGATCTATTGAATGGTTGGGAGCTGTTTAGGTCTCGGCTGTCTCTGATTTTGCAGAACATGCCAATGTTACCACATAAAGTAACAGGCATTTCAGTTTCAGACTCCATAGCATTCAGAAAATGCATGCTAATGCAAAGCCTGTTCTAGCAATCTTCTAAGAGTATAAGGAAACTATTTAAAATCTGGCTGTAATTTTGCCCCTCTCCAATAATCTTTAATATCCTCCAAGTTTCTTCTACTAAGAGGTTAAAAGGCATGTCACCCCTATATTGTTTTATCGTGGTAATCACTGAGGATTATAGTCAGTCAAAAATGTGAGACATTGCACTTGTGTGCTTCTATTCAGAAAAGTGTTGCCAATGCAAATTCTGTTGCTCTACATAAAATGGTGTCCTGTCTGTAGGAGACTATGGCTAATGGCTAATTTTTGCGCATTATTCTGAATTTGCAGGATTACTGTGATTTCTGAAAGGGGAACTTAGAATACTTCAATGTGCAGGTACTATTTCCATGGGCCAAACGTGAATTAGAGTCCATGGGTGTCATGCTTAATTTTAAAGTGCTGGATGGAGGTGAAAACTGTCTGTAGAAAGTAACTGACCCTCTTGTTTACATGGCTTAAAGAATCCCAGTCTGGTTTTACTTTACTGTTGTACATTTGCAGAATTACTGTCATTTATGTGAAGCAGCTTGCAATACTTTAATGTGTGGTGACTTTTTCTTGGAACAAAGTAGAAATACAAAGCATAACTAACTTTAAACACCCCCCATCATTTTCTCACAGGTATGGGAGTGCCTTTAAATGACTGATGGTGAGGGAGGAATACCCATATGCAGCAAAGGGACAGCTGCAATACATACAGCACCCCACCATGTATACAATGTCAACTGTTACTAACATACTTTTTTAAGGTATTATGAATTTGTGCTGGGAGGATCAGGTGCTGATAGCAGCCCTCCTGCCCCCAGTGGACATTATACCACCTGTTTTTATACAAACGTAATGGAAGGTGTGACTGACTGACTAGAGGGCAGAGGTAAGGTTTGCTACTCCACATCCTGTTGTATGTTTAAAGCACTTTTTGTCAAATGCAATGCATGGCTCTGATTTGTAGCTATAATTGCAGATGAGGGTCTGTCTACAGAAAGAAACTCACATTCTGTAATTCACCATCAGTTTTCTGATTCTGTACAGCCACTATCTAGTTTTACAGGACTAAAGTGCATTTGCAGAGTTAATATGATTTCTGTAATGCAGCTTGGAATACTCGTTGCATGAAAGCTGACAGAGCTGGAATATAATGCATAACCGTTATTTATCAAAAACATATGAAGTGTTCACATAAGTACCTGTAGAAAGGCACTGGAAACCAGCTGGTCCACTCAACAGACGTTTAATCCAAAATGCACACAGACACAGTGGTTTAAAAGCACAAAGCACATCAAGCACTTTTCTCTCCTGCATCTTTTTCCACTTTAATTCAATGTTATTCAACATATTAAAATATTTTTCCTTTTCAGTATCTATGCTGAAAAGTAAGTTATTCAAAATGTTGCTATTAGTGGTTTCAGTCTGATTAAAAATACTTTCCATCTCAGCCTCATTGTTTCTAATGATGGCTTTCATTATATCAGCACCACATCTATCAAAAGCCTTTAACAAATCCTGATGAAACTGTGACCCTTCTTTCACATTATTAGGGTACTTACATACTCTTAAGCCCTTGGGAACAATATTTAAATGTAGACAATGCTTTAAATAGGCATTATCCATCTCCCAAGTCTTGTATTTATATAATAAATTGTCCAAGTTAAAAAGCATAGTAGCATAAGAGTCATTACTTGTATTAACTTGTGTTTTTTTCAGTAAAATCAATTTTTAAGTCAATAATGTCTTTAAAAAGTCTTTTAGTACCTATATGATTGGTATTACCCAGGCGTACTTCTCCTTCAACCCCTGGGTTGTGTTGCCATGCATCCATGGTTCTTGTTGCACCCGTGCAAGCAGCAGCAAAAGAAAGACAAGGAAATCCTTCTAAACTCTGTCAATGACATTGACTAGGCTGTGAAACCGAATTTTCATTCCTGGTAAACTTATTACAGCCACCCGTTCCCTCATTCGAAGCTGAACGTCTCAAACCTTCCTGGATGCCTGGCAGAGAAGCTCCTGTAGCAAGCGGGGCCATAGATTGGCTAAGGGGCATCAAAAGCCCAACCAATTGAGTTATTTGGCCAATGAGCTTCTGCAGCTCACCCACCACTTCCTCTAGGTCCATTTTCTCCATTAGATACGGTAGAACCGGCCAGTGATTCCATAACCACGAAAAAAAAACAACAATAAATGTATAAAAGTGGTTGAAAATGCCCAAAAGTTACTAATAACCTGTAGAAAGGCATTGGAAACCAGCTTGTCCACTCAACAGAAGTTTAATCCAAAATGCACATGAACACAGTGATTTAAAAGCACAAAGCACATCAAGCACATTTCTCTCCTGTATCTTTTTACACTTTAATTTAATGATATTCAACATATTAAAATATATCTCCTTTTCAGTATCTATGTTGAAAAGTAAGTCATGCAACATTTTGTTATTAGTTGTTTCAATCTGATTAAAATTACTTTCCATCTCAGCCTCATTGTTTCTAATGATGGCTTTCATCATATCAGCACCCATCTATCAAAAGCCTTTAACAAATCCTGATGAAACTGTGACCCTTCTTTCACATTATTAGGGTACTTACATACTCTTAAGCCATTTTTTTAATTGCTTATGGAATCACCAGCCTGTTCTGTCGTATCTAATGGAGAAAATGGACCTAGAGGAAGTGAAGTGGGTGAGCTGCAGAAGCTCATTGGCCAATTAACTCATCTGGTGGGGGTTTGATGCCCCTTAGCTAATCT
The DNA here is from genome assembly GCF_019279795.1 of Protopterus annectens. Taxonomy (NCBI): domain Eukaryota; kingdom Metazoa; phylum Chordata; order Ceratodontiformes; family Protopteridae; genus Protopterus; species Protopterus annectens. Next base: position 1,158,010,173 of record NC_056732.1, on the reverse strand, counting down.
ATGGCCTTGTTTGCTACAGGAGCTTCTCTGCCAGGCAATCAGGAAGGTTTGAGAATGAAGGAAAGGATGGCTGTAATAATACCTATAACTGCTGAGTGGGGTTTGGAGTTGTCTGTTGAAAGAAACTGATCTCTTGTTCTTCAGTTTTAAACTGTCACTATCTAGTTTTCAGGACAAGTGAGTATTTGTGTGAAGTAAGATGGACTATTGAAGTTGACATCTGACATCTACAGGCAAAGTAGTTATAACTGTCAGGGCTGTCTGTAGAGGCAAATGACTTCAACTTGCTGTTGTTTGCTCATTATTCTGGCTTTGCAGGACTAATGTGGAACATGAAGCAACTTTGGGAATACTTTTACTGTCTTACAACTGTTTGTTTGAACAATATTACATGTCCGTCCTCTTCTATCACAATCTGATGTCTGAATTTGTACACAGAAGTGGTTATAACTGTCTGTTGGGAGTGGGGACTTTATGGATGAAACTAAATGACCCTTTTGTGTTTTGTTCAATTTGTGTTCTGTGTCAAAAAAATAATCCAAACAATGTATCGCAGAACATCCAGACCTTCAAAGCTTCTGGAGTCTTGTGGCCCAAGTACAATAAGGTTGTACAAGCTGATTATGATACAAACTTAATAGTGGTGTCTGACTTGAGCCTCACCTAGTCTAAAACCAGTCCTACTCAGAAGTGTCCATATAAGGTCACTGTAGCTTGTGTGGTGGGCTGGGGATTATGTCATTATTTCTTCAACCTTTTCAGATTCTATCTAAGCGAAAGCACTTATTAAATGTTGCCTCTATTTCCAAACTCATATTTGTTTTGTTTGATGTTTTCTTTGCTTTGGATCCATGTGACATTCCTTTATCACTTTTCCTACCAAACTCAGAGGTCACTATTCTGTTGAGCTTGGGACAGTGTGATCAGTTTTTCTTTAACTTTCCTCACAAACTTCAGATGAGTGCACAGAGAGTCAACTAAGGTTTTAATGGAGCTGTACTGTCCAAAAGTAACAAGTTGGAAACATTACTGTATTTTTTTTTAATTTTCCTCACAATCAAACATCAGATGCGTATGCAGGTGCTTGTCTTTTTGGGAGGGTAAAGAAGCATTCTGCTTATGTGTGGCTTACAGCAAATATGTTTTATTTGCTTTTCAATTTTGTACAAGGTTGATATTAGAGGGGTACACAGAAGGTGGCTGTTTTTTGTGGGAATGGGTATGGAGGCATGCTCTGTATGTATGTGTATTTTATCACATAAATTGATTTATGATTTATTATAAATATGAGATTTATATTTGCTCAATTTACAGTTGCTGGCCTATTTTACTAATCTCAATTCACCATTTGTAATGAAAGAAAGAAAAAAAAAGACCAAAAAAGGTTGAGAGGGTGGTTTAATGGCTAAGGTGTTTGCCTTACAAACAGAAAGTGCAGAGCTTGAGTCTCACAAAGGATAGTTGGCTAGGCTTAAAATGGCTCGCTAGGGCAGTTAGCTTAGTACTAACCTATGAACCCACAGTTTTCCCAAACACTCAGTCATCCGTGTATTTTAAAATAACCCAAATTAGTAGTTACTCTGTATGTTTGCAGACAATACAAGTCTTGCTGATCAGTCTATAGTTTCCTTTTTACTTGGGGGTGGTCTACAGTTTCATAAGTATGTGGTGGTACTTGTTTAAAGAATCAGGAACACTGGAGCCTAATAATCAACTTCCAAAGAGTGTCTAGTAGTAACAAATTAACTAGAAACAGTGCAGTGGTGTTTTACTACTTAATCCTTATTATGTAAGGAAATGCTTTGTAATGTGAGCGATTTTTTTTTTTTTTTTTTTTTGGTGGGAAGTCATCTTTCCAATCAGTTAAAAGTTAGAGCCTTTGATTTTTTTGAATTTTGCACTTATTTTATCTGGCAGAATATCTTTCTTTAATTGCATGCTATATATTCCCAGATTGTTTATTGAACATCCTTAATTTTTGTATTTTTGTTCTTTACATTTATGACATAAAGAAATAACACTTTGCTGATTATGTCTGTTTTAAATGCTGATCTAGTTTCTTAGTCTGATTTATCTACACTGTTAGGATTGTTTTTGCAAGTGATATAATACACTGATGTATAATATAAAACAAAGGCAATCTAGAAAGGTTGATTCAGGTCTGGTATCCCACCTATGACCCAAAGGGTGACAGGACTAATGAGAAACACAGCACAAAGGATTAGCCCAGATAACACTCATCTCTCTATCTACTTAACTGTATAAACTACTTGAAATTTCAGCAAAGCATCTATATTCCTCCCTCAGGAAGGGCATCAGAGAAAGAGACTTTTAGAGCTGATAGCTAAAGTGATTTTAAATGGACTAATCTGTTGTATAATGTAGTGATGTAGCAAAAGCACAACAACTGTCTGTTTTCAGGTTAAGACTGCATTACAGCCTTTAACAGTATATTGTTGGATGAAGTATTTAATGTCATTAGAATTACTCTGAGTTTCCTATGGTATAATATAAAAGTCATTAAACATTTTGCATCAGCTGTGCGCTCATCTCTCTGTGTAGTTGATTTTAGCAGTAGAGACAGAATTAGATATTTTTCAACATGTGAAAATAATTTCCTGGGAAAAATAAAATAGATTTATGACCCATGTTTAATAGCAAAGGAAGTACTGTTGGAAAAAAAAAACATTAAAAAAAATGTCTGTTATTACAGCATTATCTATGCCACTATGTCTAGCTTGAGCTGAACATTTGTCTTCTATTTTTATGATTAATGATATTCAGTATTGCATGAGAGTGTCTTGATAGTACAGGAGTCCTTACATAGGAATGCTCTTACTTGGTACTAATAGTATTTGTATGTGTTAGGGTAGATTACTGAATCCAAAGTTCCTACTATCTGGAAACATTTCTATACCTTACCAATCCACAAGGGAAGTAACTCCTTTGAACTTGCTACCGTTAGACCCATTGCAATCCTGTCCCCTTTCTTTAAAATTCTCGAGAAATGTGTGCACAAGCAAATCCTTCACTTCCTCTTACAAGGGCATCTTCTCAATTCTACTCGGCATGGCCTTTGACCTAAACATAGCACCTCCACTGCTCTCATTTCCTTCGTAAACACATATCCCAAGCCAGAGACCATAATAAGCTTGTCTCATGCCTATTTCTTGATCTCTCAAAGGCATTTGACACTGTCTCCCACCCTCTCCTTCTGCACAAACTCTCAGAACTAAACCTCTCAACTTCCACTATCTCCTGGTTCACTAGTTTGACCGACTCCAATATTCTAAATGGCTCTCTGCAACTTCTTCTGTTCTGCCTATCAAGATGTGTGTACCCCAAGGATCCATACTTGGCCCATTACTGTTTAACACCTTTACCAATCTTTTATATACGTCATGACTCCAGTCATCACTGGTGTAATATGCAGGCAACTCCACCGTTATCACCATAGCTGATTCACTCTCTGAACTTTACACAATGATACAGAAATCCTTCTTTTCCATAGAAACTTGGCTGACTAAGAACCAGCTTATTCTAAACCCAAACAGGACTAAGCTCCTTCTTTTCATTTCCAAAACTATGAACCATTTCAAATCTTTCTTCTCTGTCGTATTCCACAATAACACCCCGATCTCTCTTGAATCACACACCAAATTTCTAGGGGTCATCATTGATGACCAACTCAAATTTGATCTGCATGTTCTCAATAACATTAAGAAAACCCACAAAAAACTTGGACTCCTATACAGGAACAAGAAATTTCTATCAAATAAAGCTAACGTCTCACTATCCCATGCCCACCTCCTCTCTACCCTACTCTATGGCTCACAAATCCTTACTAATCTACAAATCACTGTTCAAACAAAACTTGAAACACCTACAATAAAGTGGTAAGATTTTCATCTAACCATTCCTACCACTCATACCACTGCCTTGCTCTTAAAAAGTTAAACTGGCTAGAATTACCCCACCAGCTGCTTCTATCACTTCAAATGATTCAGTCTATATTGTATCTGCCCTCTTTCTGTCCCAATATTGCCTCAGTAGTCTCTCTCTACTCCCTGCCATGGTCCCTGCGAAGCTCTGAAAAAAACCTACTCCAGATCTAAAAGTCTAAAACAAAAATAGGGCAAATACTTCTCAGTCCAATCCTGGAATAATCTTCCCTCGGATGTTAGAAAAATCAATCACCCATATAAATTCAAAACTACTACTAAAGAGTATCTTAACAGGATATGGATCTGTAACTGTGACTACCCTCCTTGAATGTCTCATACCATAAGCATCACATCCTTCTCAACTAGCTCCCTATTCTTCCTAATAAGTTTCCCTCTTTATTTACACATTTATATGCTGCTCAGCTTACAGAAGTGCTCTTGATTTATTCTCTGAAAAGATTGCTCAGCTTGACTTGTTTGACGTAAACATATATACTCCCAGAATTTGTTAATCATGTACGTTAAATTTTGCATTTTCTCCTTAGTTTTTTTAATTTGTAATCCTCACTTCTTAATCTATACTTTTTATTGTATCTGAGTGTTTGTTTTTCTGCTTGACTTTGTGTAATTTGTGTAGCTTTTCTCCCTCGGCCTCCGCTGAAAAAGGGCTTTGGCTCAGTCAGACTAACTCGGTCAACAAATGTCAAATAAATAAATCATGCAAGAAAGACATATAGGAGTCCAATACAGTGTATGAATGATTTTTTATTAATTGATGAAATCACTAACAATGCCCTTAATCTCTGGGCAAGTATACTAGCCTACCAGTAGATTGCTGTGTATAACCACTGTGAAATGTTCTGGATGCTTAAAGAAAGGAAAGACCCAGCTTAGTCAGTTATGGCTGCCTAATTTCATTGCTCTGCTGTTTGTGAGAAGAAAGTTTAGCAATTAGAGAAAACTCTCAGTTAACTGGCACCCATGGGTATTGTTAGATGCCGAATAACTGTAGTTTCTGGTTGCTTGAGAGTTAATATTAAAAATAGGCCTGACTAATACTGTACCCTATACTATTTGTTTGGTTTGACTTGTCCTCAGTTTGGGGGGAGAGGGAAGTTATACCTATCTTCCTTTTTAAAACTCTAAAACTCTAAAAATGTAAGTTATGTTTCTGGGGGGGGGCAGAAAGTGCAACACATGAATATTGTACTGTATTTCTTCGATTGGTTTTGTCGGTTGCTTGAGAGTGCTGGTTACTTGAGTTCTGATTAACTGAGAGTTTACTGTATAATGAAAGAAATATCACAAAGTAATCACAGGAACTAAAATACAACAATTAATTCTAATCAACTCATATTTGACCATTTATATTTCAGCTTTACATGTTTTATATTCACAAATCCCACTGTGGAGTGCCAAGCTGTCCCACTGGCATGGGACCCCATGATACATTCCCAGGGGAAAGCATTCCACTGATGCTTAGAATAATAGAATGGTCACCACAGCTGTTCTTAGAAACATAATAATAATAATAATGTGGGAAGAAATAGCCAGGGAATTGTTATGGCTAGGCTTGTATAGGCCCTAGGGCTGATAGCCTAGTACCAACCTATGAACCTATAATAATTATGGATGCAGCTGAAATAAGAAACCTGGCTGCAAAAAACAGAAAATACAAGCTTGGGAATCTGCTGTAACTCAGAGTCACAGAGGGCGCAAGAAGCCCTCAATCATACCTCTCAACCAGCAGACTATGCAAACTGGTACAAAGGCCCTTGAAAAGTAAGTACATCCAGCCAAAAATCTAGACATCTAGTTACCATCAAATATGAGAATGAAACAGCACATAACTCTTCCTGCATCTAGTAGGAATGTGGGATATTACCCAGAAGCAGATGTTTAAAAACAGAGTGACAAAAATGATGGAAAAATAGAAGCACATTATCAAAGAGACAGTGTAAAATCTGCAGACTTTAATGAACCATGACACAAAATTCTAATCACAAAATTAGGTACATCATGTGCAAGGGTGAATTAAGTCTACAATTAGGAACATTTCTCCAAAATAGGTACAGTTGAAAGGTCAGCCAGAATCTGTTCAGGGAATATAACTCATGTATCAGTTGACTATTCAGAAGTTTAGATGATCTTGAGAAGAGCAAATGCAGGACTAATGTCTTTTAAGCTTACAAAAGAGCACTGAAAAAGAGCATTTAACCATCTATCTGCAAGAATCACTTCCAGAAGCAATGGGTATCCCCTGCAACATAGAAACTGAATGGGATTCCTATTCTCTGAAGCCTCATGCCTTGGCAACTACTGAGAGATTTTTTTCAGTCTTTGAAATTATTAGGATAAACATAATATCCTGGGAAAGGGAACACTAGGAAGAAAATTAACCATACATGATCACAAAGTCCTTCTCCTTCAAGACTATTCAACTGGGGATGGTGACAAAAAAGAGGGAATTTAACAGTGTTTGTGTGCAACATTTGTTTCAAAAACTTGATTGCCACTGCTGCTTTCAGGTACCCAGCAATGTTGCTCATCAGATGAGAATCCAGCAAGCTGCTGTTCACCTTTCCAGAGTCTGCATTACCTATTCTTCAAAGCAAATTTTATTCTGAAATTGTAGCAAATATATGAGGGTCTCCAGGAATTAAGTGTGGAAGATCTAAACTCCCGACAGTGCTTGACAAGCATGCAGCAGCTTCAATGTCTAAAGCAGGTGAATACATACAACCATGAAACAGGCCAAGTAACCTATGCAGTGATTACAAGACCCTAAGACACCTTAGCAGTGCCAGAGAAAGACAACTGTCAGTTCTTCTCCATAGGCACAGAGAACAGGTATGCATCCCTGGTGGTAAAAGATGTAGGCAAGATGGGCAGAGGTAAAATCAAAGACTTGAAAACATCCCTGCATTATAGAGGTGTCAGGCACCAAAAGCATACATCACTAACTTACAGTAACCACAATACACAAAGACAGTGTCACAGCAACTAAATAGTAGAAGCAGGAACACAACCAGTTAAAACTTGACTTTATTTCCTTTTACCTTCATAAGCCATTAATCACTGGTGCTTGAGTCCCAGCACAGAGGAAGCAGTAGTGCTAAGTGTGTGATCAATTGCTTTTTATCTGGTATTATTTATATTTATTTTATTTATTTCCATTTGTCTATTAGAAAAGTCCAACTGGGCTTAAATGGCCTATTTTCAGTGAATATCAACATGATTTATAATCTTCTCTTACAAATGGAAGAGAACTATATGTTACATGTATATTAAACTACTGGTGCAGAAGTGTGTGTTGAACAGGGTTTGTACAGCACTGAGCTTCAAGGATGTGTCCTCAGTGTACCTTACTGGAAAAGAACAGAATTGTATATAAATTATATACCTGTGCAAATGTATGTTTTAACAGTAGAAGCTGGAACGTGCAGAGTTAACTTGAAAAACTTCAAGAAAATAAGTTGAAATTAAAGGGCTTTACAATGTGCTATAAAAGTTATTTTCAGTTCAGCAGCAGACACAATGTCTAGATCTAGATGTTTTTGTATCGTCTTGAAACAGAAATAATTACTAAGTTTCAAATGTAAAAGTGTTTTATTGTTTTAAGACTTCCATGTTCTGCAAACTTCTGAGAGATATGTACTTCTCACACAGAGATGTTAAAATTCTGTTAGTATCTGTTTAGCCTGGGAACTGAAATCAGATGACAAAGAGTGATGTCATCCAGGCTAACCTAGCAGTAATGTATGATATTAATTTAAGAACTCAGAGAGAGAGAGAGAGAGATAGAGAGAAAGAGTGACTGGGCATTTTGTATCTTGTCTTGGACCTAGAAACATCCACTCAGCACGTCTGCCCGTGTGTTGTCTGTCAGTAAGACTTAGGGCATAGTATCTCGACTAGCTATAGAAAGGAATATAGTAAAGATTAGTTTAGATGTTTTCCGTATTTATTTGAGACTGTCCTGCAATGTTGTTTTAAAATATTTCCTGTGATTTTGAACTCTGAAGTAACTGTGTCTGTTTATTGAGTATTGTCTTGTTCTTTTATTATGTATTATTAAATATATTTAAATCTTTGTGGTTGATATTTGTGAGACATATTTAAGCCTTTTGAGTACTTGCATATGTATTTGGTGATACTGTACAGGCCACTCCTAAATAGCCTTGCAAGTCTTGGTCAAGACTACCATTTGGATTAATAGTAACATTACACAGTAGGATCAGACGCCCTTTGTAAGGGCCTTATAGTAGCTGATAAGTAAGGGTGGCTGTGGCAGCTGGTACTACCTTATATTCTGGGCAGAAGTGGGCTTAGCTAGTAAACCTGTGCCAGCCTTTCCCAGGTGTGTGTGTGTGTGTGTGTGTCATCAATCAGCTCTCAAAGTTTATGTGTGTGTCAGCTACTTGGGCAGGGACACGAAGCACTGATTGGACAGAGAGTGTGCTGGAGGTCTTAGCTTGGCCACTTGGCTGAGATCTTAACCCTACAGTTGTGCAAGTGGGGATTTTTATTGGGGATCTGGAGAAACCAGCCCCAGACTGACTGTGATCTCTGTGTGGTCTTAAGGGAAATTGTACTTTACTGCTCATGTACTTATAATCCTCCCATTGTGTACATCCCTCACTGGTGTGCTGGTGTGGGGGTAGCCACATTCTTTGATTTCCTGTCCTTGCCTATTTAAGTGGTACAGTTTGAAATATTTTCTGCTTAAAAACCTCAGCTTTGGCCGGCTAAGATCTAGCTGTATTCAACTGGACGTATAAGAGAATTTAAGTACCTTTATCTGCACTTTTTTTCAAATAATACAGTATTTAAATTGATTTAACTGTGTTGCAGGAATATTAACTGAACTGGAAGTTTTGACTCTGCTCTTCAGTTAGTTCCACCCACCCTCCCTGTTTTTGTTTTGGTGTTAATCTTAGTGGCCTTGAAACTGCCCGCCCCTCTTGTAAATTTGTGTTTGGATACTCCTTCTGGGCCCATCTCATTTGCTCACTCAACTGAGTGCAGTGAGATCATATTCTGATTTCAGGCACTCCTACTGTGTACAAAGAGAGCATCTGGGAAACAGAAAAACAATTAAGCTTGTTTCCTGCCTTTCCTGTTAAGTGGTATAGACTGTTTGTAGGCCCCCAAGCCCTTCTGTGTTGGAGGGAAGCCTTCTAGCTTAGCTTTTTTTTTCTTATAACTACCCAGTTTTCTAGTTTCAGCACTCAAATCTGTTTCTTTGAACTCAGCACTTGTTCAGAACTCATTGTAAGCACTACATAAGCTGCAAATTACTACAGCACTAAACTTTCCTCACTTGTCTAGTGCAAAGCAGTTTTTAGTACTTAATAAATAAGCACTTATCCAGGCATGTCTAAGGGTCAGCTCCCAGTGATTTCTCCTGTCTACCTGATGAATCTGGGCATCTTGGGGCAATGCAGCAATTGGCTCATGTACACAGACAACCCTCTCCTCCTACCACCCAACACTACAACCTGTGAGAGATGCACTTATATAGCCAAACTGGAAGCAAAGCTCTCTTCACCCAAGACTGGACTAAACAGTCAAGAGGAGAAGGTAAACTCTTGCACCACACCACACTCATCACATAGTCCCTCAAAACCTACACCACCAAAACACACACATAGAAATACAAAACACACACCTACATTCACGGAGGCTCTCAATAAAAACCTGCCCAAGCATCAGGGACATCCAAAGCATAAACGCAAGCAAACTCCACCCTTCAACACAACCCAAATGACACATAGCCCACAAACTCAGTGTGCCACTCAACCACAGCCCATAAGGCATAACAACGTACCCAACACTCTAGTCATAGGTGACTCTATAGTCAGGCACACTGATGTTCCACTCACTAGACTAAACAAGGAGAAAGTTACTGTCAGCTGCCTGTCAGGTGCCAGGATCCACCACATAATGCATGCACTCAGGTCACTCCACAATAAGTACAAATATGACACTGTCATTGTCTATGTTGGTGTGAATGACCTGAGATGTACCTCCCTGGACTACATGAAAAAAGACATGGAGGAGCTTTCCGATCTTGTATCCCAGGCAGGTATGACCCTAAACCTGAGTAGCATCCTGCCATCACCCAGAATGATACCACAGTACAAGGACAAAATGATTGACTTCAACAATTGGCTAAGCTTCTGGTGTCATTCTAAGGGGATCCAGTATTTGTCTGCCTGGGATGACATGATCGACAGTCCAAGATGCTTTGCCAGAGATGGCCTGCACCTGTCGCCCTTAAGATTCCGGATACTGGCTAAGGCTCTTGCCACCCCTATAGTGCCTTTTTTAGGCAGGGTTCAAATGACAAATTCACCACCATAACAGGTACAAGCAAGCAAAATCTGAGGGTAATGCTACTCAATGCTAGAAGTCTAAACCTCAAAATGCACTCACTCGAGGCACTCCTTAAAATGGAGAACATTGACATCTGTGCAGTGACAGAGACATTGTTCAAAGCTCCAGAGAGCACCCCTGCATTACCAGGCTTCAATTCATACCACACCTTTCGGCCAACTAACCCAGAAAGAAGCACTAAAGGCAGAGGCGTGTCCATATTCATTAAGGATATCCACACCTCCAGGCTAAGTGCACAGCATAATGCATCCGAGATTATCCAAGTGCAACTAACTCTGGGCAAGACCGCAATCCAAATTGTAGCTTGCTACAGACCCCCCACCATGCCCCAGGATTTACACTCCTCATTTCTTGATACACTGGAAAGTATTAGGGTACAACCCAACACCCTAATAATGGGTGATTTCAACTACCCCACCATTAACTGGGAAAACTACTCATGTACCAACTCTTTTGCTCAACGTTTTCTAGAATTCATAAATTCCAACGCCTTGGATCAACTTATTCACACCCCCACCAGGGTTCCACACCAGAGGTCAATTCCTCGTTGATCAGATCCGACCACAAGCTAATCAGCCTAGACATCCACATCCCACCCCCAGCCCCAATTAGGGAAACCATCATAAAAAACTTCTCAAAAGTCAACTTCACACTTCTTAAGACAGAAGTGGCAAACTTCATGACACCCATGCAGATGGACAATAGAGGTATGATTGCTGAATCCTACACAAATGCACTTTATAAGCACTTACACGAGTGCATGGATCATGCTATCCCTAATAGAGCCAAGATGTTATCCTCCAAAAAAGGAAGCCAATCTGGTGGTCCTCTGCCATAAACAAACTCTACAACAGAAGAAAGAAACTGTTGCAAAAAAGAGTAAAATCCCATGACTGGAGGAACTCCCTGGTCAACCTCAGTAAGAAGCTGAGATCCCTCATAAAATCCTCCAAAGCTAGTTATGAAAACAAAATTGCCACTGACTCTAAAGACAACCACAAAGCATTCTATAGCTATGTCAAGAATCTAAATGGGAACACTCAGATCTGCTCTGAGTTACAGCATAATGGCACTAAATATACAGAACCAACTGATATTGCCAACATCCTAGCAGATAGATTCAGTGCTAACTTTACCCCCCTCTCACCCCCTAGCGGGCCCATCTTTATACCGGAAGAATGCAAAGTTCCTATAGTCATGGCTGCACAGGTAAAAAACACACTCTCCAAAGCCAAGAACACAGCATCCATGGGACCTGACAATATCCCAGGCTGCGTTCTACATGAACTACAGAATTAACTGGCACCCTACCTAAGTACCATGTTCAATCATAGCCTCACCTCAGGCTTTGTACCCACAGGATGGCACACTGCGACAGTTATCCCACTCCACAAAGGGGGAGCCACGACGGAGGCCGGGAACTACCGCGCCATTAGCCTGATGAGCCTGGTCTGCAAGGCCATGGAACGTATCATCGTGGAACTCATAAACAAAGACATTGATAATCTCCAAACTCTGGACCCTACTCAGTTTGGATTTGTAAAAGGCAGATCATGTCTCCTAAACATGATTGACTTCTTTGAAGCAGTCACCAAAGCCATACCTGAGGGTAAAATGGTTCACACAGCTTATCTAGATCTCGCCAAGGCTTTTGACACCACCCCCCACTCTGGAATTATAGATAAGCTCACTAAACTAGGTATAAATCCCTATGTCACAAGATAGGTTGTCAACTGGCTCATGGACAGAACCCACACTGTGAAAGTAGCAGATTCCAAATCCGACATCAGACCAGTGACAAGTGGAGTACCACAGGGTTCAGTCCTGGGTCCTCTCCTGTTTGGTATCTACTTCTCTGAAGTGCAGGCCAACACAGAAAGTCTTTGGCTAGCAAAGTTTGCAGATGACTGCAAACTAGGAGCCATAATCGAAACTCCTAACGATGTGGACAAACTACAAAAGGGCCTCACTGAGACAGATACCTGTCTGAAGCCATGGCCTGAAGCTCAATGCCAAAAAGTGTATTGTCATCCCATTTGGTAAAAACTCTCTACCCATGAACTACCACATAGCTGGTAGTCTAATTAATGCCAAAAATGTGATACGAGACCTTGGGATACAGGTGGACAGTAGTCTTTCTTTTGATAATCACATCGCTACAGTGGTCAGGAAATCCTTCTACGTGGCTCATCTCATCACAAAAGGATTCTCATCCAGTAAAAAAGAGGTCATTGTTCCCCTCTGCTCATCACTCATTAGACCCATTATAGAGTACAACGCCCCTTTTGGTATATACCTCACAAGACATCTACAACAACTGGAAAGACCACAGAAATATCTCACAAAGAGGATTACTGGCCTCAAACAGATGCCCTATGCAGACCGTCTCAAAAAACTACAGCTTTACTCCATCACATATCGCCTACTCAGGGGCGATCTCTGCCTAACATACAAAGCTATGTCAAACCCAAAGCTGTTGGACATGCTCCACTTAAAGAAATCCCAATCCCTCTGAGCTACACACTCTAGGGACCTTAACCTTGTCACCACAATAAACAGAACATGCTGGAGGGATAGATTCCTGTCCCAGAGACTTCCCATACTCTGGAACAGACTACCTATCTATGTCAAACAGAGCTCCTCATTAGCACTCTTCAAGAAAACTTTTGATGATTGGATGGGAAATGGGAAATTCACCCCGGGGATCACTTCTATGGCTCTGCTTGACAGGGGCACAGGAAAATAATTTTCTTGTGTGGCGAAAGCCAGGGTACATTTTTTGGCTAGGCTTGTATGGGCCCTAGGGCCGATAGCCTAGTACCTACCTATGAACCTATGAACCTATGGTGTCAGTGGTGAGGATTGAGGCTCCTTGATTACTGGGCCAGTGCAGGGGTGTCACACCATGCATAAAGGAAAAAAGTATAAAGATATGTTAGATAGACAGTACAAATAAAAATAAGATAAAAATTAATACTAATTTATAATATCAGTTGATACAAATTGATAAGCAAAAAGAAAAAGTGGTAAGAAGCACAAAAAGAACAGTAGACACTGGTGCATTGAGGAGCAGTTGGTTCAAAAGATGGAAAAGAAGAGGGGAAGGTAGGGAGAGTGAAGAGAAGAACAACTACATGAAGAACATGATTAGCCTGGATGACAGCAGGAATGCAGTGATGAGATCTTGATGGGTGGTTGGAAGCAAATCTAGCTACTTTATTGTAACAGGATTCAAGTTTATTTATGTCACATTTTCTTAGGTTTGTCAATATTGGTGTGGCATATAAGAGTGTAGATAGTAGGTATGTTCTGGAAATGGTCTGGTGGAGTCAGTCAGAAAGGGCTTGATTCTATGTAATGTACCTAGCTTGAAGTACGTGTTCTTAATGATTAGAGCTAGATGTTTGTCAAATCAGAGATCTTTGTCAATAGAGATGCCAAGGAGCTTACTGAAATTTACTGGTTCGATTATAGTATTATTTAAAGAGTAGATGGTGAATGGGGGAGAGTGATTAGTTTTTCTGCTGCTGTAAAAGAGCATTAGTTTTGTTTTGCTGGGGTTCAGAATCAGTTGGGAATTAGAGAGTTATCTTTCAATGTCTAAAAGAGAGTGTTGCTTTTCTGCTGGAATACTGAAAGGAAGGGAGCAGATCATATGAGGGAGGAGTCATTGGCATGTTGAACTGTTTTTGGATGTTGAGTGGCTGTACAGAGTATATCTGTGAATATGTGAAGAGAAGAGGACCAAGTATAGGCCCTTGAGGAATACCCATGGAGACAGGTAAGACTGAAGAATGTTCATTTTGCCATTTAGCTGCCTGTTGACAGTGAGGTACCTGATGAATCAAGTAAGGGTAGATTGGAAGAGGTTTAGGGAGGCTAGCCCTATGATAAGTTATTGATGTGAAACAGTATCAAAGGCCTTGGATAAGTGCAGAAAGGTAAAAGAGGTGAGTAGACCATTGTTTCTGTGTTGGTTGACTGTGTTAATGAAACTGACTAAGGCTGTTGTTGTACTGTGTTTAGGATGAAAGCCACTAACATCACACAGTATTACTGTTTTACTAATCTTTACTGATTGCGGTGACTTTACATTTCTAAGTATTTAACACAGTCTGTGTAACTTACATTATATTTCTCTTCCAACTGTCCTTGCTAATTACTGTTAATGTCAATTGTTTCAAATCCAAATTTAAAAGGAATTCTTTTAAACATTGCATTCAACTAATGAATCCTGATATCCTTTTTGTTTGCATGAGGGTACTGTAGCTATGGAAATATTTATAAATCCTATGTTGAAACCTTTATCATTCAGTTTAGGTAAAACTTGGAAAAGGAGTGCAATGTTTACTTACCTCAGACACCAATGGGAAACAATTGCATATAGTAGTAATGGGGATGGGTGTCCAGTAATGGTACATATTAAGGCAGATAATGGATCATTAATTCTGTGTAATATGTAGTTCTGTACAGAATTCACCTTCCTTTTTTAGCACCATCTTAGATAACTATAAGTGCTCAGTCATATCAATGTCCTGATACTCATGGGTAGAAATGCTTGCTTCATCCTACATTTTTCTAATCCTAAGGTTGATAAACACTGAAAGCAAACAGTCTTAAGGAAAGGAAAGGGGACATTTCTTTTCTATAACATTTGGACATTATATTGTATAAGGTAGAACCAGAGTTTACCTTTGTCTTTTCTAACTGTAATTCCTGTAACTGTATTGACTACTGACTCATTTCTAATGAGCCAGCCAGTCTATTCACAGCTATTACTTTGACTGATGACAGAGCAAAGGGAAAGTGCCAAAACAACTTTTAATATCAGGGTATTCTTTCCTTTTTCTCCTCTATTGTGTGACCAGAGAGCAGACGTATATTAGTTTGGGGGAGGGGTATTCTCACATGGGAGATGCATGGGGTTTGCTCCATGGCAAAAAGAAAAGTGAGCTGATCGAAGGAAGGACACTCAGCAAACTCAGAGCTACAATATATAACATTAAGTATCCTGTTTTTTGTTTATTTTGTTCTTTATTTCTTTGTTGTTTATAGCACTTTGTGTACTGTGTATTTTTTCTAGCTAGTTTCACTGTGTGTGAGGTATTAACTGGAAATTGTCCACTCTTATTAAGCATCTGTTGGGTTGTTTGTTTATGATAACTTGTTGCAGTTAAACTCTTTTTTTCTAGTGGCTCCTTTAGCTGTTTAAAACTTTCATTTAAAGGCTCACTGCTGCTTTTCAGCTGTGAGTAACATTTCTGCAGTTTGTTCTAAGTAGTGGGGATATTTGTAGCATTTCCATATTCAGGCTTGTATTTGGGCCTAGTGTTTGTGGAGGCTGTGTGTCTGAGCACATAATTCAGGGACATCTTGTTTTAGCCAAAGCCATCAGGCATTTCAGTGAGAGAGAATTGTTTGAGGTCATTGGCTGACTGAGGTCTCCTGGACTACAGCTTAGACCAAGCACCTCACTGGTTCTTTTGAGATTTCTTTCTTAAAAGCTGTCTCAGGTTTCAACTTTCTGTTACCTAAGAAGCTCAGTTGTGAGTGTTCAGCCATTTTACAGTGAGCTGATCGAAGGAAGGACACTCAGCAAACTCTGAGCTACAATATATAACATTAAGTATCCTGTTTTTTGTTTATTTTGTTCTTTATTTCTTTGTTGTTTATAGCACTTTGTGTACTGTGTATTTTTTCTAGCTAGTTTCACTGTGTGTGAGGTATTAACTGGAAATTGTCCACTCTTATTAAGCATCTGTTGGGTTGTTTGTTTATGATAACTTGTTGCAGTTAAATTCTTTTTTCTAGTGGCTCCTTTAGCTGTTTAAAACTTTCATTTAAAGGCTCACTGCTGCTTTTCAGCTGTGAGTAACATTTCTGCAGTTTGTTCTAAGTAGTGGGGATATTTGTAGCATTTCCGTATTCAGTCTTGTATTTGGGCCTAGTGTTTGTGGAGGCTGTGTGTCTGAGCACATAATTCAGGGACATCTTGTTTTAGCCAAAGCCATCAGGCATTTCAGTGAGAGAGAATTGTCTGAGGTCATTGGCTGACTGAGGTCTCCTGGACTACAGCTTAGACTAAGCACCTCATTGGTTCTTTTGAGATTTCTTTCTTAAAAGCTGTCTCAGATTTCAACTTTCTGTTACCTAAGAAGCTCAGTTGTGAGTGTTCAGCCATTTTACAGTGAGCTAATCAAAGGAAGGACACTCAGCAAACTCGGAGCTACAATATATAACATTAAGTATCCTGTTTTTTGTTTATTTTGTTCTTTATTTCTTTGTTGTTTATAGCACTTTCTGTACTGTGTATTTTTTCTAGCTAGTTTCACTGTGTATGAGGTATTAACTGGAAATTGTCCACTCTTATTAAACATCTGTTGGGTTGTTTGTTTATGATAACTTGTTGCAGTTAAACTCTTTTTTTCTAGTGGCTCCTTTAGCTGTTTAAAACTTTCATTTAAAGGCTCACTGCTGCTTTTCAGCTGTGAGTAACATTTCTGCTGTTTGTTTCCCACCCTCCGTCCCTGTTGGTATAGTGTTTTTATAGTTGGTGGCTTTGCAGTTGCCCGCCCCTAGTGTAAATTTGATCTGGGACCCTCCTCCCAGTCTAGTGTCATTACCTCATTCTACCCAGTACAGGGAGAGCATTTGAGAAGGCCAATCAGCTTAGTTTCTGCTACTCCTTTCTCTCTTTCCTTTCTCTCTTTCCAAAAAAAAAAAAAAAAAAAAAAAAAATACATATATCTGCTTTTACTGTATTTGTGTTTTTTCCTACTTTATTTTGCTTTTGCGTCATCTTAAAAGTACTCACTTGTATTTATTACTTCTTGGTGTAACTCATTGTAAGCCTTTTAGTTTAAGCACCTGGGCTTCAGACCAGTTTTACATTAGGAAGGTTTGTGGTCTGCACTGTAGTGGCAGAACAGGTAGCTTACATCCTTCTAAGTTGGGAACTGCTGATTGAGGGCTCAGTGTCTGTTATTCTAAAAGTGTATTAATTCTGGTTTAAGCACTTGGGCTTGAGGCCAGTTATTTTACATTAAGAGGGTTCGTGTTCTGCACTCTTGTGGGAGGAGAGGCTGGACTCTGTCCTTCTGAGCTGGGAATTTCTGGTTAAAGCTTATAGTGCCTGCATATTTGAACTGCTTCTTACTGAAATTGGTACACCTCGTTTGTTGTAGCATAGACTAGATCCAGGCCTGCTGAATCTAGCTTTGTTTGTATAACTTGAGCACTAATCCAGGCATTCTTTAAAGTATTCAGTTGTATTTATTACTGCTGGTAGTAACTTGATTAAAGTGTAGCTATCATTTCTAAGTCTTTTGGATTAAGCACTTGGGCTTCAGACCAGTTGTTTTACATTAGGAAGGTTTGTGGCCTGCACTGTGGTGGCAGGACAGGTAGCTTACATCCTTCTAAATTGGGAGCTGCTGATTGAGAGCTCAGTGTCTGTTATTCTAAAAGTGTATTAGTTCTGGTTTAAGCACTTGGGCTTCAGGCCAGTTATTTTACGTTAAGAAGGATTGCGGTCTGCACTCTTGTGGGAGGAGAGGCTGGACTCTGCCCTTCTGAGCAGGGAATTTCTGGTTAGAGGCTTATAGTGCCTGCATATTCTAACTGTTTCTTACTGAAATTGGTACACCTTGTTTGCTGTAGCATAGACTAGATCCAGGCCTGCTGAATCTAGCTTTATTTGTATGCTTGTTGTTTGTTTATTTCCCTGAAACGCTAATTCCACCAAAAACACGGCCTTTTAGCATTTCTGTGGATCCCTAGTGATATCTGCATTGCTTACTGTACTTTTTTTCTTGTTTCACTTGAAAGAAAGTTACTGTTTGTCGTTTTTGCATTTAAGTTACCTGTAACACATTGTATTTAAGTTACCTGGCACTTGCTCACTAAAGCAATTATATAAGTCAGCTCTAAAAAATTAAAAGCACTACACCCTCACAAACTCCCCTTGAGTACCTTGTTCCCCATTGGCCCTTTTTTTCAATTATAAAGGAATTCCCAATACTATTCTAGCATGTCCAAAGGTCAGTTGTCAATCTCCTCTCCGGTCCAGCTGGTGAATCTGGGAATCTTGAGGCAATGTTACAACTGCCTCATGTACACAGACAACCCTCTCCTCCTCCCAACAAATTCCAACACATGTGAGAGATGCAACCATATAGCCAAACTGGAGGCTAAGCTCTCTCAACTCAGTACTGGCGTAACCAGTCAGGAGGAGAAGGAAACCACACTCACTAC
The DNA here is from genome assembly GCF_019279795.1 of Protopterus annectens. NCBI lineage: Eukaryota > Metazoa > Chordata > Ceratodontiformes > Protopteridae > Protopterus > Protopterus annectens. Next base: position 1,157,991,577 of record NC_056732.1, on the reverse strand, counting down.
AATTCCAGTCTCACATAGACCTACCATGACAACAAACCAAACACATAAACACAAAAACATACTCGGAGGCTCTAAATAAAAATCTGCCTAAGCAGCAGAAACCTCCAAAGCAGACACCCAAGCAACCGCTACCCCAAAACAAAACACGTGCAACACATAGCTCACAAAGCCAGTGTGCAACAGTCACCGCCCTTAAGACTAAACAACACACCTGATACACTTGTAATAGGTGACTCTATCGTCAGGCACACTGACGCCCCGCTCACCAGGCTGAACAAGGAGAAGGTCACGGTGAGCTGCCTGTCGGGCGCTAGGATCCGCCACATAACACAAGCACTCAGGTCACTCCAAGGCAAGTACAAATATGACTCAGTCATTGTCCATGCTGGCATGAATGACCTGAGACGTACCTCCCTGGACTACATGAAAAGAGACATAGAGGAGCTCTCTGAGCATGTAGCCCAGGCCGGTATGACCCTGACCTTGAGTAGCATCTTACCCTCACCAAGAATGATGCCACAATATGAAGACAAGATGATCAATTTCAACAATTGGCTTAAGTGTTGGTGTCATTCAAAGGGGATCCAATGCCTGTCAGCCTGGGATGACATGCTCGACAAGCCACGATGCTTTGCTAGGGACGGCTTGCACCTGTCACCCCTGGGCTTTCAGATATTGGCAAAGGCTCTTGCTACCCCATAGTGCATTTTTTAGGCAAGGCTCAAAAGACAAACCCACCTCCATAGGTATCACAAGGGATAAGAAACTAAGAGTAATGCTACTCAATGCCAGAAGTCTAAACCTCAAGATGCACGCACTCGAAACTCTCCTTAGAATGGAGAACATCGATATCTGTGCAGTAACAGAAACCTGGTTCAAGGCTCCCGAGAGCACCCCAGCACTACCAGGTTATACCTCATACCATGCTTTTCAGCCCCAAAACTTGGACCGAACCACAAAAGGAGGGGAGTATCAATATTCCAAAGATACCCACACCTCCAGGTTGGTGGCACAGCACTAAGCATCAGAGACTATCCATGTGCAACTAACTGTGGGTAAACTGCCTTCCAGTTTATAGCCTGCTACAGACCACCCTCCCAAACACAGGAACCCCACTTAGCCTTCCTGAGAATACTGGAAAATATGAAGGTCTCTCCAAACACCATTATATTGGGCGACTTCAACTACCCAAACATAGACTGGGAGCATTACTCTAGCTCCAACACCCTAGCCCAAAGGTTCCTAGAATTTATAAACTTAAATGCTATGGAACAACTTGTTACCACTCCCACAAGAGGGGAAAACATACTGGACCTGATCATCACCAACATGGGGACACTATGCTCCAGACCAGAAGTGTATCCCTCACTGGTAAGATCAGACCATAAACTAATCTCACTAGATATTCACATCCCGACCCCACCCCCTGCCCAGAAAACCACAGTGAAAAACTTCTCTAAAGCAAATTTCACACGCCTCAAAACCGAGGTGAAATCCTTCAAAGCCCCCGGGCCTGTGGAAAATACGGCCCAGACCGCAGAATCCTTTATAAACGCATTCTATGAACACCTTCAGGAATGCATGGATCATGCAATCCCAAATAAAACCAAGACCCAATCCTCCAAAGGCAGACGTCCTGTCTGGTGGACCCCAGCCATAAACAAACTATACAATAGAAGGAGGAAGCTACTACATGATAGAGCAAAATCCCAAAAAGGGAAGGCATCTCTGATCAGTATTAGCAAAAACTACGGGCATTCATAAAATCATCTAAGGCCAGCTTCGAGAGAAAAATTGCACAGGACACTAAGGATAATCACAAGGCTTTCTTTAGTTATGTTAGGAACCTGGGTGGGAATTCCCAGATATGCTCAGAATTAGTCCAAAATGACAAAAAATATACCAAGCCCACAGACATTGCCAACATCCTAGCTGACAGGTTCAGTGCAAACTTCTCCCCCCTCTCCCCACCAAAAGGGCAAATATCTATCCCAACAGAGTGCTGCCCCCCTGACATCTCAGATGCTCAGGTAAGAGCCGCCCTCTCCAAAGCAAAAAACACAGCATCAATGGGACCAGATGGTGTCCCGGGCTGCGTCCTACATGAACTCCAAGAAGAGCTAAACCCAAACATAAAACTACTGTTCAATCTTTGCCTTACTACAGGATATGTACCCAAAGAGTGGCATACAGCAACAGTGGTCCCTTTCCACAAAGGTGGTGCCTCAACGGATCCTGGAAACTATCGCCCCATAAGCCTGACTAGCTTGGTCTGCAAAGCTATGGAAAGGATCATCATGGACCTCCTAAATAAAGATATTGGGGACAAACCCCTATGTCACTAGATGGGTTGCAAACTGGCTCAAGGACAGAACCCACATGGTTAGAATTGCTGGAGCGATGTCAGACTCCAAACCAGTTACAAGTGGCATCCCACAAGGCTCAGTCCTGGGACCTCTCTTGTTCAGTATATATTTCTCGGTGGTACAGGCCAACACGGAAGGACTGTGGCTGACCAAGTTCGCAGATGACTGCAAACTGGGCACCATAATCAACTCTCCAGCCGACACAAGCATCCTCCAAAAGGGCCTCATAGAAACAGACAACTGGTGCCAGAGCCATGGCCTCAAGCTAAACGCCAAAAGTGTATAGTCATCCCCTTTGGCAAAAACAAAGTGCCCACAAATTACCACATAGGTGGTAATCCATTAAGTACAGAAGAAGTCATTAGGGACCTGGGGACCCAAGTTGATAGCAATCTCTCATTTGACAACCACGTGGCCAAAGTGGTTAGAAAAACATTTTATATAGCCCACCTAATCATGAAGGGATTCACATCTAGATCAGGGAGGTCATCGTGCCTCTTTACTCATCCCTCATCAGGCTCATAATTGAGTACAATGCCCCTTTTGGGATGTACCTTACCAGACACCTGCAGCAACTGGAAAGACCCCAAAAGTACCTCACCAAGAGGATCAAAGGGCTCAAACAGATGCCATATGCTGCCCGGTTAAAGAAACTCCAGCTCTACTCAGTGGCATACTGCCTGCTCAGAGGCGATCTGTGCCTGACGATAAAGCCATGTCCAACCCGAATTAATGGACATGCTGCACCTCAGAAAATCCAAATCCCATCGAGCTACACGCCGAGACTTGAACCTCAGCACTGAAATAAATAGGACATGCTGGAGGGACAGATTCATAACCCAGAGGCTCCCTTCACTCTGGAATAAAATCCCAGTCCAGGTTAGGCAGAGTCCCACATTGACTCTCTTCAAGAGGAATCTTGATGAGTGGATGGGAGATCATAGGTTTACCCCGGCTATCACTTCTGTGTCACTGTTAGACAGAGGCACAGTATACTAACCTCAAAAAAAAGGCATAGCAAAATTAATTTAAAATGGGTGGCGAAAGCCATACACACTCTGGCTAGGCTTATAAATGCCCTAGGGCAGATAGCCTAGTATGAACCTATGAACCTATGAACCTATGAATCCAACAAAAATTGTTTTGATACAATTTTTTTGGCAAATTCAGTTTCAATTAAAGTGAATTTCACTGAGCAGCATAATTCCCTCTAATAGATAAATACAAACAGTAAAAAGTGCTTCATTTCATTTTCTCCCTGTGTCCGTGTGGGCCAAGATTAAGTAAGGATAAATGTTTATTTATCATTCCCAATATATGCATGGTGAGAACGCTTTAAACTTGAATGCAGTAGTGCTTGTACAGTGCCCAAGTACAAGTACATATTCAGGACTGACTCCTGAGTTAGAAAAATAGCAAGAAAATTAAACATCTCATGGGCCAGTTTTACGAGAACAGCTTTAACTACAAATCTCACATGCATTCTTATAAATCTGCTCGTACCACTTATCATATAAGAAGAATAACATTTTCTCCCCACTTCAGTCAGTATATAAAGGTGGGTCTAATATTTCATTCACTAGAATGAAAGTGTTCTTCCACACAAAACCTGAAGATAAATGAAGATGTTTTCATTTCCATCATGCAGTAATTATCCCACCAGTCTGTGAACCAGATAATAAAATCCACACCTGTAAGGTTACAGCATATGTTTTTTTATTGTGATAGGTGAGGAAAACAAAATTAGAAAACAGAAATAAATTTCAGAAGTATAAACGAATATCCCTCCTCTGGAGTTTTATAGGTACACTCCAGAAGAAAACAGTGGGTATTAAGCTGCCATCCTCTGCAGGGATCCTATCTGCACCCCAGGTGATGTATCCCTACATCCCCTGCTAGAGTCGTTCTGACTCTTCAGTAACAAATATCAGCATAACATCCCTTTGATAGATATCAGCTTATGTTTCCCTGAGCAACCCATATTGATTCATATATAGGTGTCCAACAGTTTCAATTCTGACTAAGAACCAAAGTACATAATGAATAACCCCAGATGAAACATTCCATCCTGTGATTACCCATCTCTGGGCCAGTGATCAATGAGCCTAAATCCTCACCACTGACACCTGTGGGGATGGATGTTCACTTGGAATACAAATGGATACACACAGTATTTCCAGATGCAGCTCTCTGCACCAATACAATTTCCCTTAAGAGCACACAGAGAATGCAGTCAGGCTGGGGTCCGGGTTTCTTTATATCTGTCTCCTTCCAGGGCCCCAAATAAAGCTCCCCACTCACACAGCTACAGGGTTAAGTTCTCAGCTGAGTGTCCAAGCTAAGTCTTCCAGCACCCTCTCTCTGAAGCCAGTGCTTCATGTCCCTGCTCCAAGTTGCTGACAGACAGACAGACACACACACACACACACACACACACACACACACACACACACACACACACACACACACACACACAAACACACACACACACCTGGGAATGGCTGGTACAGATTTACCTGCCATGTCCCCTTCTGCCCAGAGTGCAAGGTAGCTATCACTGCCACCCGACATTCCACAATCAGCTACTCTAAGGCCCTTAATAAAGGGAGTCCAATTATACTATGTGATATTAATACTAATACAGATGGTAGTAGCTGACCAAGACAGATAGACCTTTGGGAGTGGACCACACAATGTCACCAAATAAATATAAGCACTCTCAGAGGTTTAATACTTTCAAAAAGGATCTGCCACAATAAAAGTTATAAATATATTTAGTAATAAACAACAAAACAACATGAAAATACTGAATATATATTTACAGTAAACCACAGTTCAAATCACAAGAAATATTGAAATTAACATTGATGGATAGACTCAGACAAATAAAGAAAAACAATATCAAAAGTAAGCTTCACTATATTTTCCTGACTGAATCGAGGAGAATTACTATTTCCTACTTACTTAATAGAGCAAGGCAGACAATGTGGTGAATGGTCCTTCTTGTTGTCAGTCCCAGGACAGAAGTATCATCTAAATTTTCTAAGATGGCTGGTAGAATGACCTCATCTGGTCACCTGACTCTAGGTTCTCACACTATTCCCCTTTGAAGCTTGAGACAAGATAGTAGCACACCCACACACACACACACACACACACACACACACACACACACACACACACACACACACACACACACACCTACCTAACTATACTACAACAAACACAACACACACAAACACACCTACCCTTCCTATAAGCAGTGGGGCAAGCCCCACTGCACCCCCATGTGGGAGGCTGCGCCCACCACACCCCTTCTACTTACATATCTATACTAACTCCAAAGTTGCACTAAAAACACAAACACACAAAAAAAATCACTACACACACACACACACACACACACACACACACACACACACACACACACACACACACAGACACACACACACATACACACTAAAATCCTTACCCGATACCCTTACATAAACACCACTTACCTGAAACCACGGATAAATCCACAAACAGCACCGCACATCACGAACGCAACACCATGATAGCAGATTCAACATTTCCGCATTCGACATAGTTTAGTTTCGCGTAACTGCACTTTTCACTATTCAGTCTCAAAATACTGAAATTCGACATTTCAGAATTTCGAGATTGTCTAGTGAATCCAATATTGCATGATAACTATATAAATCAATCAGAGGAGATTAGAAAGGATTGGGGAGAAAGATTAGATAAGTAATTCACAAAGAAACAATGGGAAGATTATGTATGTCTCCCAAATATACAGCAAAGTCTAGAAGAGTTAGGATCTTTGTTTGGAAGTGTTTGGATAGTTACATTTATACTCTAAGCAGACTGCAAACAATTTTCCTCAAGTAGATTGCAAATGTTGGAGGTGTGATGGGGAAGAAAGAGATAATTGGCAACATATTTTTCTGGGAATGTAACGAATTGGAAGACTTTAAAGATCCCCTACAAATTCATCTATCAGAAATACTTGTTGAGCGAATTGGTGTAACTAAGGAAATGATTGTTTTGAGCTGCGGTACAGAATCAGTATTGTCTAGACACAGTAAGGCCTTGCTGAGTTTAATTTTGGTGGCTGCCAAAATGCAATTATTAGAAAATGGAATTCAAAGTCTAAACTAGCCATACTAGAAGTAGTGAATATAGTAACAGAGATAAAAGAACTGAAAGTGGGATCTTTAGAAAAGGGTAGGATCAAATTACATAGAAAAAATGGGACTTGTGGGAACAATACATGCAGAATAATGCTTTGAAGGAGAAAGGAGGTTTAATGGAAGGCAAGACTTGAATGAGCTATGTAATGTTTTACTGACAATGACTATAGAAGATTATATGTGATGCATAATATGCACAACTGAAAATATGGCAATATGGTTTGTTTTCATGTAAGATTACCTATGTAATTAGTGATAATTCAATACAGATTCATCACATCTTTAGAATCAGTGCCACTCTCATACCTTTTTAAATACTCACAGTTAATTACCACGTGACTTTTTTCATGTAATCCATCCATCTCTGTGCTGGACATCCTCATTTTTCTTGCCTTCTTCCTGTCTTTCTGAAATCTTCACTAAATTTTATTTTGTTATTCTGCACATGTGCATGAACCAGCATAACCTATTCTCTTTGACCTTCTTTGCAACTCAAACTGCTGTGGCTTCAGTTCAAATGCTATAATTTCTTAATTTGTTCCTATCATCCATTTCAGGTACTTCATCTTCATCACTTCTAGCTTCTTCACCTGGTCTACCTTCAGTGACCAGAATTTATTCACTATATGTACATGAATCTATATCAATATTTTAAGTTCATAGGTTCATAAGTGATTACTAGGCTAATGACACAAAGAGGCCATTTTAAGTCAAGCAATGACGCCTTACTGTATTTGACAGGTTATGATACCACTCATTTTAAAGGGGAAAAACCTTGGGTATGCATGTTCTACCATTTACAAACTTCCTCTTTCTGACATATGTGGCAGACCATGAGTAAATTCACAATTGCTCAGCCACTGATCCCGGTTACATTTGAAGTGCCTTTTAAGTATGGTGTCTACATTATTAATTATATATGTTTTATTGTAGATACAGTATTAATGTTATGTTCTTACAACATATTGCAAATTAACATTCATTTGCCTTTTTCCATCTTGCTATCACTGTTAGTTGTGTTATTATGTGACTGTTGATTTATTGGTGTAACAGTTAAAAAAATGGACAATTACTTTAGCCTGCAAATAAATGCCAGGCTTTCAGTGCCTTAAGCCTATGGTATTCTTAGGTTAGTTTTAGAGTACAGTGAACAAAGAAGGAGTTGGCAATAAAAGCACAGACTAAACTTAAATGTACCATACTCCTGTTATGAGTAATCACACTGCCACCCAATCAGTTTTATGTCAGGCTAAACACTTCATATGTCAAGCTCTGAATAATGTAAGAAGATAACATATATCTGCCAGCCATTCATTAACAACGTATTTATATGTATGTACCTGGCAAATCACATATATGAAATTTGTGTTAAGCAATCACATCAAAACTAGAAAAACATTCTTACAGTTTATTACATATAATCTACCCTCTACAGAAGATTCACAAGATTGAAGGAAAATTACCTTAGTCTCCACATCTACCAACCTGGGGTATAAATATAAGTTGACCAAGATGGCCTATCTACCAAGGATCTAAGGCCTGCAGGCTAATGTGTTCTCAAAAACAAATAAGCAAACATATCAGTGAGGTTCTACAATGGAGAGATGCTATGGTCTGCAATGAAGTGCAAAGCAACAAACTACAGTACATATAATCTAAATTCTGTTATGTGTTAACAGAAGGCTGGATCTCCTGAAAAAGTAACATGTCTGTGGAAGTTAATTTAAGACAAATGAATGTCCTGGTGTGTGTAATATGCATGTAATAAACAAAGCTTTGGTCAACCGATGCCTTACCAAAGAGAATCCATGGAGCCCACACCCCACACACCACCTGGTGACCCCATCTTGGTCTTGTTCTTCAACCATGATTTCCCAGAATCATTTTAACACACCCTAACTGATCAAAATTACACTGTAATAACCAAATTAAGCTGGAGGTCTAGTGTTCTCTAAGCACCCAGAATGCATGGCATTATAAATGCTCCAAGGTGTGTTTTACTGCTTTTTTCCAGCCTTTACATTCATTGAAGGTGTAAACAAAAATAATCCATAAGGAAAGAACTTCAATTGTATTTTTTTTAATTTAAGGAGGAAAGGAGTTGTATGCAAAAATTATGCTGAAGGTTAAACAACTAGCAGCACACAATAAACACAGAATATAAATGCCTGTGGTGCTACATAAATCTCAAAATCATGCTTGCCTCCCTACACCACCTTAAAATGATAGTCACTTTCTGTGTATCCCCTTCTGCTGCTGACATCTATATATGTATATATATATGTGTATATATATATATATATATATATATATATATATATATATATATATATATATATATAAATATATAGTGTGTGTGTGTGTGTAAATATATATATATATATATATATATATATATATATATATATATATATATATATGTGTGTGTGCGTGTGTGTATCTATCTATATAAATATATATATCAATGCCATGATGTTTTGACATATTCACATGTATTAGAATATTTATCTGTTTGTATCTGTACACATACATACCCACAAACAAACACACACACACACACACACACACACACACACACACACACACACACACACACACACACACACACACACACACACACACACACACACACACACACACACAGACACACACATAAAAAACATTTTCTGCATGATACTACCTCTGACTATGATGTCATACCAGACTTTTTACTGCTATTGTTTCTATGCCAAGTGCCATCTTTATGAGTTCACTAAGTTTAGTTGTGAAGTTTAGGAGATCTCCACAACAGACTGAAACTCACCCTCCCACTCAACACAAAAATTACACTGAGCTTCAGTTACCTGTGACTACACAGAAACTCAAATGATAAAAAAGAAAAACAATTTATAAATAAAAAAACTGAGGATTCCTAGGGTGCCTGCCTGTATGAGGCAGGTTCTTATCATATTCCTCCTTGAACTGTTCTAGAAATGCTGTTAACATGATCTTCAGCGAAGACTTAAACATTTCCTTCAGAACATTTATCTCTGGATGATAGGAGATGATCTTTAAATGTTTACTCCACACCACCTGTACAAAACACCATCAGGTCAGACAGAAAGTTTATACCTCTGTGGGTCAGAATATTTATTAGAAAAACTACTTTGCTGAAAAGGTCTAGAAAAGTATTTGTCACCTTCTCTGCTTCAATGGATACAGTGTACCATGTCTGCATTTAGTGGTATAAACTTTAACACTGCCAAGATATATTTCTTTCTTACAGGACTCAGGGTACTAAGAGGTCTCATGTAATTCATAGCTATAATTTGCAATGCTTCCTCAATAACAGGCAAAGGCCACAAAAAAGCTTAGCTTTGTCTCCAACCTTGTTAACCTTCGGAGACAGTTCACAGGTCCTTTAGTACCATGTTACGTCTTTTGCAATCCTTGGTCAATAAAAATTCTGCACAATATATTTTTTAGCATGTTTTATGCCTATAAAGCCAGCAAAAGGAATATTGTAAGATATGGTCAGAAGTGCATGTTAGTAGGCCATGGGTACTACTGATTTTTGTATTACATTTGCAGCTAGACCTCCCTCAGGGTTCCATTCCCTATACAATAATCCTTTGTACAAGTATATAGACTCTTTCTAGTCTTGAATATCAGAAGCCACCTTGGATACCTTTTTCAGGCCCTTTAATATAGTGTCTGTCAGCTCTCCTTCCATTGGAAAAACAAAAACAATCACAACTAGGAACCTCTAAATAAATAACGCTTTATTTACTCTAGCGCCTTGGCTAAAAAACAGCCTTCAAGGAATACTACTCTAGGCAAGGTGCTAGAGTAAATAAAGTGTTATTTATTTAGAGGATCCTAGTCATGGTTGTTTTTTTTTGGGGGGGGGGTTGGTTGTAGTTTTATATGTTGATGGCTAGTGAACCTCCTCCCCTAGGAAGTCTGTTAACATTTATTAGTGGTACCTCAAGCTCTGTCTGACTACTACTACCTAACTCACTCCCTGAAGTACCACTTTTCAAGGAAAGCCCAGCAATTTTTACCTACTGTGGCTAAGACTCTGGCTCACTACTAATAGCTCCGTCTGAAGTAGCCTCCTCGCTCCCCCAGGATGGAAGTGTGGGATGTGGCTAAATCTTTCCACTACTCCTCTGTGTTTTTCTCCAGACCTGGCTGCATGTACTAGAATGTACACAAGGACTGTCCTGGCAATTAGGACATCTGCAAAAATATACTCATACAGCACTATCTTCTTGCTTCCTTCCTCTTATTTTCAATCCAGATAAACTTTGTCCAAAGGTACCTGAATAGGTTTCCCCCGAAGGCCAAAATTGGAGAAAGTGCTATGCTTTATAGTTTGATGCTCAATGAACTCTCTCCATTCTCTGTCTCTTTTATGTCACACATGTGGCTGGTTCCTACATGCTTATCATTGTCTGGAAGCTTTTCCTTATTTGCCATTTGTAGGCTAGAGCACTAATCACAGAGGTCCATAAAATTTGTAGTTTTCTGGAAAATCACTTTGGATTCAGGTCATTAAATAATGACACACATTTGAGTTTTAGACTTTGTATCCTTCAGAAAATGAAGGATAACACAAATCCAGTTGTTCTTGCAACTTTCTAAGTTTATAAGAGTAAAAAGTCCAAATACACCGAAAACCACACCAACGGAAATAACAGCATAGACTGAAGAATAAAATATTTTATTTTCTGATTCTGGTACCTCGGCCTTTGCCTTCAATGGAATAGTTAACATGTTCAGAAGCAAGTCTATAAGAACCACCTTCCAATTACATTAATTGATTAATTAAATGCAATTAGGAATAATTATTCAAAATTTTAAAGCCACAAATACTAAACTTCAAATCTACCAATATAAAGCTGTAAATTACCTAAACAAAACTTCTTTTTACCAATTCATTCTTTAAACATACTTAAACATTTTTTAACATATTAATACTATAAATTCAAATGTTACATATAATATCATTCATATTTCTAAATTCATCCCATTGGGAAAGAGAGTGTTGAAATTAATAATATACCTAGATTCCATGTTTAATAACCTCTGATGAAAACTATGGTTACCTCCCCCCATCCCATATGGTCTGGCAACAACACTAAAAATTAAATCTCTCACCAAACTCCCATGCTCTGCACTAAAATGACTAGCCACAGGACTATCCAGCCTATAGGCTTATAGGATCATAGGAGGTTACTAGGCTATTGACCTGGAGGTCTTTTCAAGCCTAGCCATTTCTTCCCAACATAAAACCATAGATACTTTAGTCAATACCCAGGACTGTAATTAGTAATGACTGCCCATGTCCAGGAGGGTTGTGGGCGCTATCCCTGTTAAGAATTTACAGTGCCCCAACCAATCGTAAAGGTTCCTTTTGAACAGTGTCATAGAGGTGCTCTTCTTTACAAAAATGTTTGTTTCTTTGTTTTTTAACTTGCCTAAGCAGACAGTGAGACTGTACATGTCTCTTTTGGTTAGATCCGAAATTATGTATCCACAAAACCTGGGCATCTAGCAAAACATGTGGCTTCCCCTTTTGCTTTTGAAACTTGCTGTAACAGCTTATGCTGCCCCTTGGGTTCACTTCTATCCATGTGCACTGCTGACTTTACCCCACCTATGCAGTGGCAATGTGCCAGACAGAATGAGAAAATAAGAAAAAAAAAGTCTCCAAATGTGGTCTGCCTGTATATGGCAAAGCACTACTTCAATGATACAGCAATAAAGAAACATAGCTGCAACTTACCTACTTCCGTTACTCTTACACGTCTCCAATATTCATCAACCAGAACAATTCTCAAAAACCTAAACTCGAACAGTGTGCTACAACAAAGTTGCAAAATTCAGAGCAAACCTTTATTACAAAACTCAGCATCACCTAGCAATCAAACAGCTACTCTGGCCTGAACCTTAAGGACTTATAACCCACAGACATACCTACAAAACAGAAAATTATCCAACACTAAATAATACTATCCAGCACTACTCCCCTCACAGAATCTTCTGCTCAGGAGATAAACTACTTCTGCAGATGACCCACTGTACTCAAGCCACATCACAAAATGTGTAGCTCCATTCCACTGCCACTAGAAATAGATTACAAGTTAAAATCTTACAAATAAAAGCCCATGTAGTACTTGAGGAACACATGGCTCTACACCTGCTTGACCCCAGGTTAAAGACAAACAAAACAGTTGCTTCCCCTAGTTAATTAAATAGCACACATACAGTCTAAATTCCTGATGATAACTTAATTATTCTATTACAGTTTCACCTTTTTCTATCTTGTTATTGCTCTCTGTAAATATTTTCAATTCGACAACCTTTAACTCATATATCACTGGCACCACTTTTCTTCTCTCATCCTTGTTATAAAACATTGTGCACATCCCACACCTAGTTATCTCTTTAGAGTTTCTAAGCAAACCTGCATTTCTGCACTCAGTCAGGAATAGTTACTCTGACTCAAAATGATGTTGTTTCACTATCCAGCTTGCACTCTCCGACTCTTCTTCTGTCTCCACCCCTAAGTTTATACACAATCTGCATCTGCCATGTCCCTGTTCTACTAGTCTGTCTATTTCACCTGCTCCATCACTTATCTACCTTTCATAATAACTCTCATTCAATAATAGTTTTCTACAAACATGAATCAAGAGCTCAAATGCATATTTTTGGATCTTTCCAAAATTTTTTGAAGCACTGTGATATATAAATGTATATTCTATGGTTTCTCTGTAACTGTTTAATCTTCCTTTTTGCGTGACTTTCTTGTATTTATTGTGGTATTTTTTCAGCAAATCTCACTGAGCATATAACTGCCATGCTTTGTACTCATGTTTTAATATGTGTACAAAAATGTGTGTTAGGTGCTGTGTATTTTATGTTTTATTGTATTTTCTGAAGCTTTTCTCCCTTGGTCTCTCTTCAGAAAAGGGGCTTTGCCAACTAGACTTTTCTGGTAAACAAATACAGATAAATAAATAAACAGAGGTCCCATTCATCCTCAGTGCCTCAACAGTGTTACATTCACATAATACCTACCACGTCCTTACCCAGAGTACTGATGGCTTTTCCTATCCCAAAAGATCTGCAAGCATTAAACCTATGCATCTATCTATGAAAATAAGTGTTGATTTCTGCAGTATATTTAGTCACACTGTCTGCCTTTCTTCTTTGCCCTCTTTACTTCATTCAAGGGTTAACTTAAGACATGCAATTAAACTGTTGAGTCTGAAACCTTACCAGGTTGACTTTGCACCTTTTATTGAATAACAGCCATTGACAAACAATAATGGTGCCACAATAATTCAGATGCAACACATAAAACCATAACCATCAAACCATTACCTCAAGCCAGTTGGCATAAGTCCACCTGTTCCGGCTGCCACTTCACAAAAAACAGTTGCATATTCCAAGTTACCTCAGAGCTGGTGGAAACCCCAATACCTCATCCTTACTAGCCACATACTCCTTGATGTGGCCACTGGTCAAATCTGGGTGCAACCTGAGGAGAGCTGAGGCCGCTGAACAGGAAAAGGTGGGAAAAAAAGGAGAGTGAAACCATAAGGCTACCACCAACTTGGCATGTAACATGCTGTTCTCCCCAAACAGCCGGCCTCACAAGGCGAGTCTGGGTCATAGAAAGAACCAAGTTAAGCTTTGAAAACCTCCTGAACAGCAAAAACAATGTCCAAATGAAACAAATCAAAACCCATGTTATTCAAATGAACATTGCACAAATCATAGTTATCATGCTCCATTCTGTCAGTATTAGTATTAGTGTGCTCAGTCACCTGGAAACCAGTTTGATTAGCAGCCCGCATGACTCTATGGTTCAGGAAACACCTGGCTCTTTCAATAGCACCACACCTTCTAGCACCTTTCCAATAAAATCTTAGAAAATGGCAGGCCAGAACAAAACCAAATTCAGATACAACTTCTGCAACCGGTACATATCAGACTGAATTCTGGCCAACAATATTTTTTTATGGGCTTGGCCCAGATCAGTACCCTGAGGCGAATTATCACAATTCTGAATAAGACTTCTTCCATATTAATCTTACACCAGATATCCCAGAAATGAAAACAGATGAGGCTAGGGAAATGAAATGAATGAACCACCCAACAGTTAAAATCAAAAGAACTTTGAGTGACCAGCGAGGTGGGCTAAAGCTTGGACTGAAACTATCTCAATGAAAGAATGGTCTAAGAGTCAAAAAACCTTTTTACCTGCAAAAGAAACAAATATTAACGTGTAATGTATGACAAAAAGGCAGCAGAGACCCACCTTTCTGTTCTTTCAATGACCTGTACAGAATGCCCTTCCGTGGCCAAACCCAACATGCAATCTTTCCAGAAGGAATGAGAGAACTAACCTTGTAGGTGAATTCCTTTCCCTGGCAAGGCCTGGCTAAGAAATGAATTAATCTCTGATAGGTTAAAAGGCCTGCCCAAGACCCGCACAAAAGAACAAGCCTGACCTTTTTTTTTTTTTGGGGGGAGTAATATTATATAGCAGTTTGATCCAGTGTGCTGTGTAAATGGGAAATGGCCTTGTGTTAACACAACTGCTGTCACCTTGATCAGGTTTAGATTTTTTTAACCAAATCATAATAAAATCATTGTGGATGACAAGGTCATCCCAACAAAGGTAATGGAGTAATTCACTGGCACAGAAGGCACCCATTTACAAGGATGTGAACAAAGCTGCTATAGTAACAAATGTGAAATTCACCCTTGGACTTATAGAGACCTTGAATAACAAGGGGAAGGAGCTGTTCCCCAACAGGTTTCATGGAATCTTGAGAAGGTTCTCAGATAGTCACAAGCCCTTTGGCCCTTTGAGTACCCTCCCTATAACCCAGTGGCCCGAAACAGCCTGAAGGCCCAAAAAGTGTTCCAGCCATCCTAAAGCTGCAAGGTGTACTCTGAGAGTCTTAGATGAATCTCTAGTAACAAACCTGGCCAGTAAAAATTGAAATAAAATACAGTTGTGTAAAATCTTACCATAACGGTAGATGTCCTTGCCTTTACTGCTGCAGTATTCTTAACATATGGGGTTTCCTGCAGTGGAAGCCTGACATCTCTGGCCAGGCTACAAAAGACTGCTGTTGCTTTAAAGGTATACTGAATGTCACACAATTTCCCCTTGCATAGCGTAGGACATAAAGGTGACGTTCAGGCCTACCATAGTCAGAAATGATTGCCCTAGTAGGAACACCAGTCCAAGGAACCTAAGAGGTAACTTGTACATACAGAAAGGCAAAGGACAAGGGGGAAGGAGGGAGTGAATACTGCAGCAGTGAATGCAAGGGCATGTACCATTATGGCAAGATTTTACACAACTGTACTATATCTTTACATTCACTGCTGCAGTATTCTTCATATATGGAAAGTCCCAAAGCTCAAGAAGAAACTAGGGATGGGGGAGGAGCAGAAGAGTCTCCTAAAGAACCATGAAGAATGGCACTAAAAAAACAGCCTAGCTCTAGAGATACCATCTAATTTGCAGTGCTTGGTAAAGTTATGCACAGAAGTCCAGGCAGCTGCTTCAAGAATAGAAATAGTATGTAAGCCATTGACAAAAAGCACTAGAAGAAGCCACAGCTCTAGTAGAATGAACCTTGACTGAAGAGGGAAGGCTCTTGCCATGAAAAGTGTAACAAAATGAAATAGCCTTAGAGATCCAAGAAGAAACAGTCTGCTTGGATACAGCAAGTCCCAAAGATCTAGGATGAAAAGAAACAAATAACTAATAAGATTTTCTAATAGCCTTAATCTTATCCAAATAAACCCTGAGTTACCTATGCACATCCAAAATATGCAGCACCATCTCATTGTCAGTTTACAGACAGGGGAAACAAGTAGGCAGATTAATAGACTGATTAAGTGACAACTCATCAACCACCTTAGGTATAAAAGAAAGTTTACTGCACAAGGACACTCTGTCATCATAAATGATCAAAAAAGGAGGACAAGCCATAACGGCCTGTAACTCAGATACCCATCTGACAGAAGTAAGAGTTAAAAAAAGAACAGTCTTCCAGAAACAATGTTGCAAGGATGCTGAAGCAGCATACTCAAAAGGAGCCTGAATCAGCTTCTACAAAACAAAAAGATATCAGAGAGAAGGAGCAGGATTCCTAGGAGGTCTAATATTAAGGATGCCATTATGAAATTGTTTGACCTAAACTCTAGAAGCTAAAGGAGGAGAAAAAGGCAGACAAGCAGAGATAGCTGATAAGTGGGCCTTAAGAGAAGACTAGGCCAAATGAGCATTGAGGAACTCATACAAATAAGAGAGAACCAAAGGAACATCCACAGTAAGTGGGTCCAGGTTACAATAGACACCAAATAGAAAACCTCTTCCATTTGGATAACTAAAATGTCCTAGTAGTAGGTTTCCTGACCTCCTGCAGGACTTGCAGCATGACCTCAGGAAAAAGGTTTCCATGAAGAATCAAAAATCCTATCACCCACAGTGTCATTTGAAGCATGGACAGGTGGGGATGGATTAGAGATCCATTGTCTTGTGACAGTAGCTCCACCCTGTGAGGTAATTTGTGATGATTTCCCCTGGCTAAATGCAGAAGAAGAGGGAATTAGTGCTGTTGCAGCCAAAAGGAAGTCCCCCAAAAGATTTTGGAGCACCTTCTTGAATTTTGAGCAGGACTTTCAGAATGAGACGATGGGAAGGGAATGCATAAAGAAACATCCTCTTCCAAGAAAATGAGAAGGTGTCCACCTTCCACACTAGAAGACATGGGACTCTGGCACAAAACAGAGGAAGTTGTCAGTTCAGAGGAGAGGCAAAAAGATCCACTTAAGGAGTACCCCAGTGGTAGATAATGTCCAGAAACATATCCCTGTGAAGCATCCATTCATGGGACTGAGTTATGGACCTGTTCAGAGTGTCTGCTGCAGTGTTTGACCAGAAGGGAATATAAACTGCCTGAATAGTTACTTGATACTTGACAGTAAGATCCCATACCAGAAGCGCCAATCGGCAGAAAAGATAAAATCTCATTCCTCACTATTTGTTGATATACCACATCACTGTGGTATTGTCTGTGAACACCTTGATAGGTCCTGTAGAGAAAAGAGGAAGAAAGGCCTGAAGAGACATCAGAAGTGCTCTCATCTTTTTGACATTGATGTGCACATTCTGCTGATGAGATGACCACACCCCATGAACTTTTGGGGAGCCAAATATTGCCCCCACATTCCATGTCTGAAGTTTCTGTGAACAATTCCTGGGAGGAAAGAGGGGGAAGAAAATAGATCCCTGGATTCAGAGACAACTGCCCAATCCGGCAGTGAAGTTCTTATTTGAGACAAGGAAGAAGAACTACAAAGTCTAGAGGATGTGCATGTTGAATTGACACTGACTTCAGAAACCACTGAAATGCTCTCATATAAAGTTTGGCCAGAGGGAGCATGAGAATAGTGAATGCCAAGAAACCCAGAGCTCTCAGAAACTCTCTGGCAGAAATGGAAGCCAGAGGAAGAAGAGTGTGAAAGAAAGAAATGAGAGTTAAGGTCATTGGAGGGAGCATGGAATCCAGCATTGGCATTGTCTCTATCCTGCAACCCAGAAAAACATTATCCTGAAAAGGAGTCAGAGAAGTCTGTTTGAAATTTATAGTGAACCCCAGATTCTAAAGAAGGTAAATGGCAAAATGAAGATTTTGCCAAACGGTCTGTGGAGAGGACACCTGAATCAACAGGTCATCCAAATAAGGAAATATGTGGATCCCTTAAAGCCTGCAAAAAGCAATCACAGGAGCAAGGCATTTTGTAAACACCCTTACGGCAGTAGAAAGGCCAAAGAGCAAAGCAGAGAACTGAAAATGTGACAAAGCAACAGAGAAATGCAAACATTTCTTGAAAAGAGGATGGATCAGAAAATGGAGATAAGCATCCTTGAGATCCAGAGACACCATATAGGCCTGAGGGAGCAAGAGAGGGAACAGAATCTGAAGGGACAAAATCTGAAACAAAGGCACTTTTAGAAATGTTTAGATGAGAGAGGTCTAGAATAGGTCTCCATGTGCCCTCTTTCCTAGGCACTAGAAAGGGTCTGGAATAGAGCCTTTCCCCCTTTGGGGCAGAGGCACCTCTTGAATAGTACCCTGTGTCAAGAGATCTTGAAGAACCTCTGGGAATAAGGGAAGTTGTTCCCTAGGAGGCTGAGGAATGTACATAAAAGGAGGATGGGATTTCCGCATCATGAAGTATCCCTGATGAATGCTTGGCAGAATCCAAGAATCCTGAGTGATCTGAAGCCAAACAGGAAGAGCAAGAGAAAGCCAAAGAGAAAGAGGAATGTGGCTGGGAAGGAACGGATAGTCATACAGCACCTGGTTCCCTGAAAACTGAGGAGTCTTAGCAGGAGGAACCCGTTTGTCACGCTTCTTACCTTTAGTAGAAGGGCAGGATTCCCTGCAAACAAAGGCAGACTTAGCTGGGTAATTTCTCTAAAATTTAGGCACAGGAGAAACCAACACATGTTTAAGCTCCTATAAGGCCTTACCCTTATCCTGAAGGGACTTAAACAAATCAGTAGCTTTGCCAAACAAAAGCTTAGAATCCAGAGGAGCATCCATCAACTTAGCCTTCATATTAGGTTGAAGCCTAAGCCAAGAACACCTCTTCATAACTGAACCTAACATAGCAGCCCAAGAAGAGGCATCTGTCACATCATAACTACATTTAATAAAATGATGAACAAATTGAGAGGAAGTCCCTAGTAAGGAAATAAGAGAAATGTTATCCTCAGACTCTGGAAAATCAGAAATAAGTTGACAGGCCTGAGAAAAAAGAGCCAACACATACCTAGACAAATGTGTCTGATAATTCATTGCACTGAAAGCTAGGGTAGCAGAAGTGTAAACCTTTTACCCAGCCGTTCCATAGCTCTGCTGTCCTTATCAGAAGGCAATATATTGGGTGAAAAAGAAAATGGGACAGCTTGTCAGGGGTTACAGACACTACAGAGGGGTCAGCAGCAGGACATTTATATAAAAAATAACAATCCTCAGGCACCCAATAAAACCTGTCAGGTTTGTTGAGAGCAGGGGACAGAGAATTGGGTACATGAGATGCATTGGAAAGCAGCCAAAACAGGAGGAATGGCTGCAGCTTAGGAGTTGCAGAAACTCATAATACCACTTATGGATATCAGAGACCTGAGCAGACTCCAACTTAAAAAAATCCATCATCCTAGACAATGTGTCTCCAAAGGAAATTTCCTCAAAAAGGAACATCAGAACTGATAGATTCCTCCTCCTCTGACCCATAGCCCAAAGGAGAAGGAATTTGGGTAGAATAAGTCAGGGATTCATCCTCAGAAGCATCCCGTTATTTCATTTAAGGAGAGTAGAGTACCAAGGAGGAGCAGGAACCAAAACCCCTAGAGTAGGCTTTAAGGACATTAAAGGAGAAAATAGCCACAGAGTAAAGGGCTGCCAGTCACTTTGTGGATCCCTGAGGTAGAATAAAAATGTTTAAGTTATTGTTTCTTTTTTTAAGGGAACGTCACCTCCAAAAAACTGAGAAAACTCAGACACAGGACAAAAGTCGAGAACCATAGTAGGAAATCTTCAGAACTAAAATCGAGGGACTCCCCTAGGCCCCTTGGAAAAAATCAACCATGGTTCCCAATGAACATCCAAGTTGGATGTCTGGAAAGCTTCTTCAGGCGTGCTGCTAGTCGGATTCTCAGTGGCTTCCAAAATGGTCATGGCAGAGAAATCTGACAACACAGCTGGAGAAGCCTTGAGGTTTGTAACTACCACAGGAGTAACATCTGGCAGAGGCAGGCCAGCCGAAGATTTTGTTCATACCTTTTTCACTTTCTTCTTCCCTAACAGGTGACCCTCAGGGTGGGAGATCCTTTCCATTATATCTTTAGTGAAAAGCTTAAGATGCTGGTTCTCAAGATACAAGGAAAGAAAAGAAAGTCTACTACGAAGGGTTTTCGGGATGGATGCTTGACAAATTGAACAAGATGTATGGTCATGAGAAGCACCTAGACAAAAAAGGCACTTATGTTGGTGGTCTTTTGGGGGAATCTGTCTCCCACACTGGCATGTACCCTTCCTGGATGATATTATCCCCAAGGAGTCCAAAACAAGACAAAAAAACAAAAAACAAAAAAAACCCTAATAGGACATTTATCTGCAACTGCAAAGAAGTCAGAAAATAAGAGTATGTAGTCTCTGGAGAACAAAAATGCACTCAATCGGCAGAAAACGGATGCAGGTGGACCACAGAAAAGTTTGCCCACAGAGACTGCCCTACAGGCAAAGCTCAGCAACCTGTGTAATTGCATGTTGACTTTATTTTATTTATTTATTTATTTTACATTTGTTTACCGGGATGGTCTGACTGGATGTGGGTACTTTTTCAGCAGAGGTCCAGGGAGAAAAGTACCACATAAACAATTACATAGACAGTAATCAATGTTTAACATGACAATAGACAATAAACAATGTTTACAGAATAACAGTATAACATAACATTACAATCTTGACTTGACAATGGTTCCTTGGGAAATTTAGTACAGATAGTTTAGCATAAGGCTTTACAGTGTAAGATGTCTTGTACAGGTTTTTGTCTTCAGTTTATACACAATGATAAATACACATAGTAGTACAGTGCTAATAAAGAACTACTGTTTGGTATGTGGCCTAACAATATACAATGTAACTAGATATATTTCTTTTAACAGTTACTGGTGTTGCACTTCAGCATCTGCCAGTCAGTAACTTGGTGGAGTGAAGCAACTGACTAGAATTGTAGGAGATGTGTGGAATATAGTAGAATGGAATGGAGGGGGTCTGCTGGATATATAGGAAAAGAAATAGAATGGGGGGTGCTTGCATTAACCTGGGCTGTTGCGGTTGCAGAGCCAAGAGTTCATCAAATGGGTTTTTAGGAACCTTTTAAATTCATTTGTGGAGGACATGGCTCTGATGAAAGGGGGAAGTTTATTCTACTGCTTGGCTATTGTGTTAGATTGGAGGGATGAGCCATGGTATTGTTATCTTTAGATACTTTGAGGAGCAGTTTGTTGTTTGACTGCAGATTTCTTGCGGATGAGTAAGGTATTATCAGGTCTTGAATTGAAAGTATTTTTGGGGATGATATATAATCTTATCTGACAGGAGTAGTTGATTATATAGAAGCAGGTGAGGACATTCCAACCATTTGAGCTGTTTGAGTGCTACACAATAGTGGGATCTGTAGGAGCAGTTGGTGGCAAATTTGGCAATTTTATTATAGCAGGATTATAGTTTGGTTAATTCTGATTTTCTAAGATTGGTGGGGATTGTGGAGGTGTATAGCAGTATAGAAAATAGATGTGTATGGGCAATTGTGGCCCTAGTAGTGTTTGCTAGGAACTGTTTGTTCCTATATAAGGTACCTAGTTTTTTATGGATCTTCTTTATGGTGAGAGGGATATGGGTGTCAAACCTCATGTTACAGACAATCACACCCCCAAGCAGCTTAGTATGGGTAACTGGAGATATGATAGTGTTGTTATGGGACTGGATATTAAAAGAAAGGTTCTCTTGTAAGTAAACATTGCTGGAATCCAAAAAATCTCCAAAGTATCTTCCCGACTTGCTAAAGTTTGGTTGGAGGAAGCTTGCAGGAATTATCACTGGTATCAACTTCTAAACCCAGGAAAATGAGAACTCAACCTGGTCCTTCTGACTTGTCATTGGCTAAGGGTAACTCTAACTCTGAGCAAAGCCATTAAAAATGGATATGTCCTCTAGAGCACCATCCTAACCCTCCCCCACTATCAGAAAATCATCTAGGTAGCATACTGTTGACTGGTGGGGTGATCATCCTTGCCAACACTAGTGTAAATATATGCTAAATAGTTTGAATATTGCACAAGCCACAGCACACCCCACTGGAATGGCAGTGTCAAAAAAATAGTTTGCCGTCAAACTGAAAACATAAATAAGGTCAGTCTTCTTGTCTCACAGGGAGGAGATGTAAAGCAAACTGAATATCCATTTTACAGAGCCAGGGTTCAGAATAGCCAATAATGACCTCCGCTGCCTGGTCTGAAAAGGATTAGTGCACCTTGGTTAGGTTGCTGCCAATAAAATCATTAATTGAACCCCCTGACATGTGGGATAAATAATGTATCAACCTGAATTCCTCCTGTTTCTTGGGAACCAGACTGAATGCGGAAATCTTAAACAAAAACCATTGGGGGAGGAAAAATGGCCAGTTATCCTGCCCGCTAAATGCTCTTTCTCTATCAACATAGCAGTAATTTCTTCATGTCTCTTGATGGATGACAGATTGTTAACTAACATAGAATCTAATGGGGCTGTGGAATAAATAAGAAAAACTTTTGCAAAACCTTTAAAAAGAGTAGTTGCTACACCTCTTATCTGGATAACCTGACAATAATCGGGAGAATCTATCTAAACAAATGGGGGAATGAACCCAATGTGGTATGTTCAAGTCCCTTGCCAAGGCCCCACCTGTTTCCATGAAAAGGTGGCTTAGTCCAAAAAGAGGTGTGTGCCTTAGCCTGAAAGAAAGTGTTGTGCCTGTCCCCCAATCTCTCCTTCTACCTGAGAAATGGAAAACAACAAGCTGATCCCTAACCTCCAAACCTCAACATCTGAAAGCAGGATTATCTTTCCTGCATCCTGAGTACAAGTGGCTGTATTTGCAACATGGCCAGATGTATTTACCATGGTTGAAGGCGCAGCAAAATTTTGTATATTTACAACCCCTCCATCAATCCCAGCAGCTGACTCCTTGTCCATCGTGCCACTGAGCCATATATCAGGGTGCCTCAATTCCCACCTAAGTGACTTATCAAGAGCTTTCAGCTTCCTAAAACACTGAACATAATTCAGCCAACCAGAACCCCCTTCACATGGAAAATTTCCCATATGGCCACAAAGTAAGCTAATAAAGGCAATGCCTGACTGGGGTCCTTCTCAATGATCACCCCCATAAATACTACAAAACCCAGAGACCAAGCATACTAGCTCCTGATTTGTGTTTTGACAGACGGCTTCTTCTGCATGGCTTCTAAAGCTGCCATCAAGTTCATGTTAGATGCATTGTCGGCATGCAGGATGCACTTAATTCTCTCATTTTCCACTAGATTGAAGATATCCACAAACTCCCCTTTTATAATCTTATCTTTGACCTTAGTGAGAATATGTGCCATGAGATCCAGGGGAATTGCAACCTGTAAAGCCGACCATAACCATAGGGAACAAGAACTGGAGAATACAATCATCTGGATGAGTTGGAACCTCCCCCTCTGAACCACGACCTCCTCAAACCCCATAAGCAAGTTGGGTAAAGATACTTGACTGACCTGGCCAGCATCCATACCTATCCACTCTATAGAACTCTGAGCTGCAGAGGCAGTAAAGTTTCTTTCTATTGCTAATTCAAACAACCTAATCCTCCCTTCTAATAATATTAAGCCATGTAGACCCAAAAGAGATGTTACCTTGGGCTTCTGTTGATACTTTGGATGAGCAGGAAGGGGTGACGCTTTGGCTGTAGGAATCTCTGTTGGACGTCTTTTGAATCTCCTTAGGACGGGCTTTTCGTCAGCTGCACCCTCTTCCAAATTCAGTGCAGGTCTCTTCTTGGAATTCTGGCTCAGCTCGGCTGCCCCCCTGTTTCTACTTCAGATAGCAAGCTTTGAGCTTCCTGCGACAGATGCAGCCATCTTTCCTTAATGGACTGGACCATAGCAGAACCTGAAAAAAACTGAAAAATAGAAAGGATTAGGATAGAGAACAACACAAAAAAGGGGGGGGGGGGGACTGCGACACATAAAGCCACTCAGAGTTGCGATTAAAATTAATAATACAGTGGATAGTTGGCTTTTGTGCTGCTGCAAGGTTCTAGAATGTATAACCGTCAGGATGCTTTCATGCTCATTCCCTAACTAAAAATTCCAAAGTGATTAAAACAGCTACTCTGCTGCAGGGGTTCTAGAATGTATAACCTTCAGGATGATCTCATGCTCATTCCCTAAGTGAAAATTCCACAGTGATTAAAACAGCTACTGTGCTGCAGAGGTTCTAGAATGTATAACCCTCAGGATGCTCTCATGCTCATTCCCTAACTGAAAATTCCACAGTGATTAAAACAGCTACTGTGCTGCAGGGGTTCTAGAATGTATAACCCTCAGGATGCTCTCATGCTCATTCCCTAACTACAAATTCCACAGTGATTAAAACAGCTACTCTGCTGCAGGGGTTCTAGAATGTATAACCTTCAGGATGCTCTCCTGCTCATTCCCTAACTGAAAATTCCACAGTGATTAAAACAGCTACTCTGCTGCAGGGGTTCTAGAACGTATAACCTTCAGGATGCTCTCATGCGCATTCCCTAACTGAACATTCTACAGTGATTAAAACAGCTACTCTGCTGCAGGGGTTCTGGAATGCCATGCTCCTATCCTCCACAAACAACTCTGCCCAAAACCAAGGATGTCTCCAACCCTCTTTAACTAAGGGAAAAGACAACTAGACTAACAAATCCAGTGCAGAGGTAAAGCTATCTAAAAAAAGGAGTATCTAAGATGCCAGTGCTCAAAGAGCTAAAAAAAATGATACCACTATTATAAAATTCCTTATATCATCATTCTGCCAGACATTCCATCATAACAATATTTTAATTTTTTTTAAATTTTTTTTATAATATCATTTGACTTATATACAACTCCCAGCTAGCAGCATAATACTAAAATATGACTCAATTCCCTGTAGGTAGGCTGCAAACCTTCCATCATATTAACTCAGCATTTACCAAACCAACAATATGCAACACTGATTTCAAAAAAGTCAGCTCCTGCAACTGGAACCGAAATCCAAATGATAAACCAAACATAGTATCTATGCCCCAGACTACTCAAGAACTCAGACCCAGCCGAAACCTAACTGCCCATAGCATACTTAACTGCATAACGTAGTGCACTAAAAACCCCACTGAAATAAGAATCAGACCATATGCAGAAAAGTCATCCAAATTCCAGCAATCATTCAGTCTGCCCTATCACAATGCTTTAAATGCCCCACCTTTGTACAGCAAATAAGACATCACTTAAAATAAACTAAAGCCCTCCATCCATCCATGGAGGTAAAAAAAAAAATTACAGACAATGCCAAAATGCAATACCAGGACTGTAAATCCCTGTTTTATTTTGTTAATATTTTACCATACTATTAAGATATGTTAATTTAGGTAATTCAGATATTTTCTTTCTCTCTCTCTCTCTCTCTCTACATATATATATATATATATATATATATATATATATATATATATATATATATATATATATATATATACATATGTATATGTAGACAGATAAAGATATAGATATATATATCTACTTACAGAATTTTCACTTGTTTGAATCCAAGAGTGTCGACTCCAATTCAGCGAAACTCCAGTTAAGCAAAACCACAGACTACCAAACAGCTTTCCCTGCAAAATGAACCACTTGGCTGCTAGAGTGAACTTTGCCTCTTTTCCAAGTGTAGTGCGATCTTGGAGTTGTTATATTTAGTTGGGGGGGGTGGGGGGCATGGGTTCATTTAACTGAAGTTTCAATGAAGTGGAGTCAACAATCTTGGATTCAAATCAGTGAAAATTCAGTAAGTAGAAGTGGTCCTTTATATATAAATATATATATATATATATATATATATATATATATATATATATATATATATATATATCTACACACACACACACGCACACACACACACACACACACACACACACACACACATATATATATAGTTTATTACATAAGTTTCCACAAAAACATTTAAATGAATGATTGATCTGTGCTCCATGCTAAAAGCATTGTCGCCTCATAGCAAGACGTTGTCCCGTTCGATTTTCAGCTAGAGCGTCTTCTGTGTGGAGGCATATGTGAACGGGGCATGCCTTCGTTGAAGGTTGTGCATCAGGGCTGGTAACCCGGTACGTAAAAAATCCACTACCAATCATTAGCGGACCGGAGTTCCACTGTGGCGACCTAAAAGCTGAAAGACACAAAATATATACCCCTAAGAATGTGAGAGGTAGCTTACTATAGTGTTCACCCCCACAAGCCTATCTATACATGACTGCAGCCTTCCTTTTATAAATCCTATATTTTATAGTAAACCCATTATATTTATTTATGTTACAAGCAACTTAAAAGATAACAAGATAACTGTAACACAACTCACCATTACCAGAACTGCCTCAAAGAATTCCCTCGTTATGGTATAACTGTTCATGTTAATTAATGCCTGCCCTTTTAATTGTGCGTGTGTGTATATAAATATATGTATATATATATATATATATATATATATATATATATATATATATATATATATATGTATATATATATGTATATATGTATATATATATATATATATATATATATATATATATATATATATACAACAAATGTAAAATAAAATAAAATAAATAAAATAAATATATATATATATATATATATATATATATATCTGTGTAATATATATATATATATATATATATATATATATATATATATATATATATATATATATATATATATATATATATATATATATATATATATCTATGGATCTATGTTGATCCAACGAAAACACACTTCATCGAATCTGAAATGATTGAATTGAGTTCCATGAAAGTGTCTTTTAATGAAAGCTCACTTTCATGAAACTCAGCATTTTGAACACACATAAAATAGACACACACACAAACACAAAAATAAAACAACACAATCATGCAGGGGGGCAAGCACACTGTGCTCCCCCAACCCCCGCTACTTATAGATATACTAACTACAAGATTGCACTACAGTGGGGAAAGGTTATATTCCCTTATCCCCACTATACTGCAATCTATGACAACTACTCAGCATAATAAGTTTAGTGAAAGTGAGCTTTCGCTAAAAGGCACTTCCGCGAAACTCAGCTCACTCATTTTAAATTCGATGAATTGTGTTTTCATTAGATCAAATGACATCCATACACACACACATATATATGTGTATGGGTCCGCTTCAGTGGATCAAACTTTTAAATGTTCGAAGTTGATATGGCCGAGGCCATAACTTCGAACATTTAAAAGTCCGAACGGACTGAATGGAGATCTGCGTACAGAGTGGAACTGGAAGATTTCCCATTTCCGCAATGTAGTACGATCTCGGAGTTGGTATTTTTAAGTAAGGGGGCATGGGGGATGCAGGGGCCAGTAGCCCCCCTGCTACAGCAGTTTAATTTTGATTTTTTTTTTTTCTTTTTTTACTTCAGTGTTCGAACTATTACAAGTTCGAACATATGGTCTTGGCCATATTTGGTTTGAACTCGTAATATGTTCAAATTACTGAAGTAGATATATATATATATATATATATATATATATATATATATATATATATATATATATATATATATATATATATATATATATATATATATATATATATATACATATACATATATATGGATCTATTGGATCTATGTCAAAATAACAAATTACCATAATGTCAAGTTGCAAAACTGCTAGATAGAAATGACAAAAGTTTACACTCATGAACATCCTGATCATCATAAATTTTTGCCATGAAAGGAATCAGAACTTTGCCCTTTTCTCCACTGTATTGCCATCTTGGAGTTGGTATATTTAATTGGAGGGGTTAGGGTATGCAGTCCCCCACTTGGGTGGGTTTTATTTGTCTCATTTTTTTTAAGTTTTGTTTGCTAATTGTTTACTTATCAGGAGAAATGTTATGATGATCCGGACCTTCGTGAATGTAAATTTTCATTATTTCCATCTCGCCGTTTTGCAACTCTACTTTATGGTAATTCTAACACTGAAGTAATTTATTGCCTATACATATATATATATATATATATATATATTTATATATATATAAATATATATATATATATATATATATATATATATATATGTATATATATAAATATATATATATATATATATATATATATATATAAAACATATGTGTGCGTGTGTATGTGAGTGTGTGTGTGTGTGTGTGTGTGTGTGTGTGTGTGTGTGTGTGTGTGTGTGTGTGTGTGTGTGTATTTTATTATTATTTTTTATTTACTTTTTTAGTTAAAACAATTTTATTTTTAACCAGCAGTCTCTGGCTACCCCGCGGTCTCCCCACATGACTTGTGAAGTGTATATTCATTCATTTGTTTGTTTTATATCCTGCAGGAGAAATGGCAAATTTAGTTGGAATATGGTACTATACAGGTGACTAAACAGCCACCATACAGCCAATAAGGCCCCTGCATGACCCACCATCTCTTTCCTGAGGTGTCACTGCCATTGGGCTCCATCTTCCATTTTTGGTGTGCCTGCTGACAAATCTGTCAGCAGAAGGCAAAGCAATCCCTTAAATAGGGAGAATGCCTGTTCACACCCCTGAGGACAACTAGTGAGCTTGCAGACAATGAGTCATTATGAGGTAAGTCATCTTTAGCCTTCCTAGTCAGATGTGATAAATGCAAGTCCTATAATCAGGTAGACAATGCTCTGTAATAAGAATTTTTTTTTTTCTTTTCTGCGGTAGGTTTTGCTATCCATTTTTTTTATTACCTGGGTATCAGTGAATCATAGTTCAACTAGAAGACTTTAAACAATAATTCTGGATCCATTGTTACCAAGTACAGGAAAGTTTGCCTATGCTGTACCTATTGTGGATTATAATGAAATGCAGTATTAGCTAATTACATATCCCTGCAGTCTAATAAAAGTTCTTAATTACTTGTTTTTGCTTAAGAGCAGGTATGTTGGGAGGGAACATGAAGAATGTTTTCAATGTAATAACTACTTTATTAAACTTTTGTAGGACTAAACAAGAGAAAGTCCTATGCTTTAAAGCTTGATGCTCAATGAACTCTGTCCATTCTCTGTCCCTTTTATGTCTCACATGTGGCTGGATCCTGCATGTGCATCATTGTTTGGAAGCTTTTTCTTATTTACCATTTGTAGGCTAGAGCACTAATTGTAGAGGTCCATTTTCAGGCTCAGCAAAGGGAAAGTGATTACAAAGTAACAGTAAACAAAGAAGTAATGTACACATAATGTGTCACTGAGGCTAATGTCCAACCTTAATCCATTTTCAGCTTATTACTCAAAACAGCTAATACAGTTAAATGCTTTAACAAGTGTATTGCTTCTTCAAAGAACAGCTGTCAGTTTGCAGAAGTACTGTCCGATGATTATCATCCAAATACAAAATGATTCTTACGATTGTCATAGCTGAAATTTTGCTGCTATTTTCCTTATATACACCATTATCTTTTCTAATTTTTGTGGAACATTTCATGCATGACTATGAGACTATGACAAATATACCATTGCATTTCACATGGGGCAACAAAGCTGTTGCATGTTACTCTTCAGAACCGCTGTTGTTACCCAAGTATTTTAGGAATTTAACATTTAAACTTAAATTATTATATCAGCTTAAGAATGTATTATCATTTTTTAATGTATTTGCTTATTTTAATATGTTTACTTATTTATTTAGTTTAACTAGATGCAACCAAATGCAATGAATTCATTTTGTGGGCTTATACAAACTCCGTTTATTTATATGTTTAGTTGAATATAAACATACAGATAGCAAGCTGAGTATGCACAAATACAAACAATAGTAAAGGCACAAGATTTTAGTTTGAGCTATATGTGTGTTATATACAGTAATCATACTGACTGCACTCAAACTATGTTTGATAGCAAGCAGCAAAGTAGTTACAGTTCAATATGCACATTTCAATGAAAATATACTTCCTCTGTTCTTACCAGCTGCAGCATTCAGTGCAGGTACCCATAAACTTTCTTTATCAAAACTTAAAACTAGAGGGAGAAAAACAGTCCCCTCCATTGTGGAGGAAACAGTCATCATTTGTCACAGGTTAAAAGCGACTTAATACAGTGGCACAGTAGGAAGATAAAAAAAGTCTCTCTGTTTTAGGGACTTGAAGTACATCCATACATCTTTACTCAGTCGGATAGCCAGACAAAATATTATGCTTCCATATATTTATCAACACAAAATAATGCAACATATAGAGCTACACAAAAGTTGCAATTTAATGTTCTTCCACAATTAAGATGAAAAAAAACAAACTATAAACATGTACCAGTCTTTGTTCTGCACTGATCAAAAAATAATTGACATATTCTAGACCACAACATTCTGACAGTTTATTATTACAGTGCTGAAATCATATCAGAAATGGACAACATTTATAATACTCAAGCTCCAATAATAGATTCTTATTGAGAAGTTTTAAGTTAAGTGTGCTGGCTCTTTCTGTGTTGGTAAGATTTGTAAGACAAAGCAAACATCATTCCTTTCAAGGTTGTACTACAAAGTAAAAAGCAAGCTTTAACCTTTCTTGCCAAGGTTCAGAACACACAGCGGAAGCTAAGTGATTACTGGATTTCATAGTTCAGTGCAGGCCTTTGGGAGTCAAACATTCAGAAGAGCCTTAAATGAGAGGAATTATATATGAGATGGTTCTTATCATGAAATTGCATAGAAAGCACTGCAATTTTCTTATAATGGCCACAAGACAATGGCATGCCACTTTGCCTTTGTCTGTGAAGTGTAAAAGCTTTCAACCTACTTACAGGGATATGTTATAAAAAGAACACTGAAAGTAATTTACTGCCTATTGAAAAATTGGTTTTGTAAATGAGTAAGGGTGTTTTACATGCTGATGCAGTTAAAGAACCTAAAATGATCAACCATAGCGTAGGTACAGTAATGAGTTTGAGCTTGGTCAAACTGCTTTATGGAGGTACTTTGCACTGTATAGAGAGAGAGGGGGGGGGATGTGACATAAATTAAATTCTAGGACATCCAAGGTGTTCCAGAACTATAATAATTTTGTTGCTAGGAATGACTATATTTTATGATTTCAGAAAGATAATGCAATGTGGAATTTGTATTTAAATTGGTAGATATAATATAGTACTTGTTGATAAAATGATATTTATTTTGAAGCATAATACTTGCAATTTCTTTCTGTACAGCCCCTTTTTGCATTCTTATGTTGAAAGCATACTAGAAATTCAAAGGGAAATCAACCCAACCACAGCAGGTTGTCTGATTTCTGAGTGATCTAATCAAAATCATTTGAAAGATGAGGAAGTTCATTCTTAGCCAATCTCAGTATAGCCTCACATTTAAACATAGTGATTGCATTAATTATAGACTGCTGTCTAATAACAGTTTTATAATTTTATGACTTTAAAAAACAGCCATGGAGCTCCAGTGAATCAAGCTGCAAGGAGTACTGAAAAGGAATAAAGCTGCATTCACTGTTGGCATGAAAGTGATTTTAATGAAATATTAAAAATGTCTCACCAAAACAAGAAATTCTTCATACCTTACAGCTTTGTGAATCCAGTGCTGCACAAAGGAAATATCAATTATATACATTTTAATCTAGATTTATAAGTAGTTTCTGTGTGAAAAGTGTTGCATATTGTAAATTCAGCATATTGGAGAATGATTGCATACAAGTAAGCAAGAAACTTGCACACACAAATATACATATTAAAATGTATATGTAAAATGTAAAACAGGTTCATATATCTTCTCACATTAAACATCAGTACTCTTCTTAGGCACAAGAATGCAGAAACCTCATGAAGAGTTTCAGAATTAAATGTTAGCAGTATTTTTAAACTGAAGGTAAAACAATATTGTATTTGAAAAAGCAGTATCCTTAAAATCTTTGTCAATAGTGTAGCTTTATCTTCCTTTATGTGGCTGCTAAAAATGTCAGCTATTTCTTTTACTAATTTCACCAGTTTATTTCTTAGCTAATTTTATAGTGTCCTGTGACAGTTTATGAACAGAAATAGACAACAACGTGCATGCAATTTTGTAATTCATTTAGTGGTTTGAGTTCATCTGATAAATTTATTTTAGGAATGTGTGTATTTGTCATACATATAAAGAGGAGGCAAAGTACATGTGCATGTACGTGTCTGTGTGTGTGTGTGTGTGTGTGTGTGTGTGTGTGTGTGTGTGTGTGTGTGTGTGTGTGTGTGTGTGTGTGTGTGTGTGTGTATGTGAGTGTCTGTGTAAATATATATGTGCGTGTGTGTGTGTGTGTGTGTGTGTGTGTGTGTGTGTGTGTGTGTGTGTGTGTGTGTGTGTATATATATATAAGTTTACCATGAGAAGGTCAAACCAGATTCCATTGAATAATAAAATTACTGCCCCACTTCTGCTAAAACTACAATGTTGAATTCCAACATTGTCGAAATACGACTCACTGTAAATCTCAGAATGGGCTTTAACATGGGTCAAGATGGGGGTGAGATTTGAACTTCAAAAATGTTGGGTTCGACATTGTCGCCATTCGGCCTCCTGACTTCGACTGAATATATACGTATGCACCTTAGAAATGTGAGCTTGTAAACAGAGGGAAAGAGTTACTGATTTACTACTCTGTTTTCATGACATCAACAAAGTGACCATATCAATTTATCCATATGCAGATTTACATGTACAGTGCTGCAATTTTGTCTGATAACTTTATTTAGAATAAATAAATGTGCTGCCTTGTAATACAACTTTAGGTGCTATACTTAAAACACCTACCAGTGTGAAATGCTATATATTTCTGGTGGTGTAATGAGTTTCCTGCATTAAGGCCTGTTTTATCAATATGAGCATTTTGGATACTCCATAGTCAACAGATTCATACCCAAAAAAGACACTATTTGCAAAACTCACAGTTTTAACTTTATCAAGCACAGTTTTAACTTTATCAAACTAAGCACATTTCACATTTTAGCAAAAATTTAATTTAGTGAAACATCTTTATAGCATCTGATACTACCCTGATACATTTTGATGTGTTGTCTTAAAAGTTCATCAAAAGCTGTGCACAACATTTAGATATTCAAAACTTTCAGATGTATTACACACTTTCTATGTTGAACTTCACAGCATAGCTCAACTTACATTTTACAGAGCAACAGCATTTAAGTAGAAATAATATTCATTTTGTTCACTGGCTGTACAACAAAACACCATACCATAATGTGGTGTAGTGTGCTTCATAACTTACAGGAAGTATGTAACTGTCATGTGTCATATGGTATGGGTGGTAGCCATATTTCAGCTCCAAAAAAATCCTATGTTATAACTGAGGAGGATAGAAACGCATTCTAAGTATGAGCATTCATATTAGGTTTGCATTTCTTTCTTTCTTTTTTTAGTTAGTGAAAATTGTGTTAAGTTATATAATTGCATTGGTCATCTGATGGCAGCCTGCATATGATTCACACCTGGACTGTTATGTGTGGGTGTTTGGTGCAGTTTGGGTGCTTTCTGAATATGAAAAACACTGTTATTCAGGTTGTCTTTTTCTTACATCTGCAGTTTATCGTTATATACATGCAGCTGTTAGACTGCAGGATAGGTATAGAATTGAAGGTGAGCACTGACTCTCATTGATGTCCCAACACTTTCTGGGCTGATTAGTCCATTTGCCATACGCACAACTACAAAATTTTCACAATGCCTACTTGTGTCCATCCTGCTAAAATAGCACATCGTATCATAGCAGCTTTTACATCATAAAATACACCCAGACTGTTAATCATGTCTATAGTTTGATACAGCAGTACCTGTATATTTGTATGATGACTTTAGCCATTTGTTTCACAGAGGAAGTATACTAATTTTAGCCATTTTTTTTCTTACTCTCACTTCCCTTCCTTTCTCTCTATCCTTTCTTCTAGACACACTTTATATTTGTTGTGTTATCTCATTCCATTTATTTTGCAGTTTGTACAACAGTTCCCATGGCAATGCCACTGGATAGGCATTAATCTACAGGTCCCAGCAGCCTAATCATCTTCCCAACCTGCAACCTGAGCTGCTTCTTTCATAGTTGCAGTGGGGAACAGCCAAGTGGTTATCTTTACTGCCCTGGTGGTGCTTCACCATGTGGGAGTGCCACTGCTCTCTCTGGTGTCTCTACTAGGAATAGTGAATTTCTGACACAAAGAGAGAAGATGGAAGAAGTGTGGATCTGTTGGACCAGCAATTAAAACCCTACACTTACACTTGAAAAGGTTCCTCTTGCTGTTGGCATAGTTTTAAGACTGCTTGCCTCTACAGTCACCACCTCAAACAAGGCCCATTGAAGAGAGTATTCAGAGGGCCGCCAGACTTGCCAGACAGAGTTATATGAAAGACCTTACCCACCCTATCCCCATCCTGATTTTCCCTCCCTTGTTTGTCAATGTCCTTACTTGTTTATTGTTCAGTCCATGCCATAACCCTCCCTCTGTAGGTCAGATTCTCCCTTATCAGACTTTGATTACATTAAATGTTTGTGCATTTGCCCTTGTTAATAACTCTCAGCCTCTTACTATTCCTTTACCTTCCCTTGCATCCTTACCCAGCTTTGCTTTTTCAAACAAAAATGGGCACCTACCTCTCACAAAAAAAGTTGTGGCGTTGCTCCCTCTCCATACTCATGTGCTTACCTTCCCCTTTTCTCTGGTATGTTATTTTCTGCTTGATGCCATTTTATTTATTGTCCAATGCTCCCAATTCCACCCATTTGTATGGTCAAATATAATATTTAATTGGTACAGTAACTCTTTAAATTAAACTGTTGCTTTTTCTGTATTATCATATCATTCATGCACTAAAACCCTTGCCCACCCCGTGCTAATCACCTTTTCTCATTTAGTTGCTGTACTCAGCTGCGAATGTTCCTCTTTAACTAAAGGTCCTGCTCCTGGTAGCATTTCTAATTGGCTGCAGACAGAAGTGTGAGTCTTCATTTTGTTAAGGGTTAATGGGTTTATGATCTCATTACAATATGAGCAGTACCCGTGGAAGCCAATCTGGACTCATGCTAGGCATGTTTCTGAATCTTTGCTCTATATGTTACAGCAGTTCTATAATAACAGATATAACTAATGAAGTAGTCACCTAGAGTAACAAAATGGAGGGTATGAATAAAAAAAACACATAAGCATGTTTTTACTATTACTCAGTGGATAGTGTTGAAATTAGAAAAGTTTTAATGAATATTTTGGAAAATAATACTTAAAATATGGAGTCTAAAATTCTAGGCAGTGAAACATTAGTTTTTTTTTTTTTTTAAAGAGAGACTGGTTAATGTAAAACAGCACCTAAATAATGGAACTTCTGTTTAAAAGGGACTTGCAACAGACAAGGAGAAAGGCTGTTATTCTTGTTGGTATGTCAATAAGAGTCTTTATGTATATTTGACTTACATTGAGCAGTCCACAGTGTCACTTAGTAATTTAAATTGTGATGCAGCAGGCAATACATATTATGCAAAATCCACATCTTGCTATATATTTTATCTCAGGAAAATATGCATAAAGTAGGTACTCATAGGCTGAATCTGGAACTGCTTCATCTGGTTCAGTGTTGTTTCCCTATAACATGATAATGAAAAATTAAACATTTAAAAAGGTAGAATATATTAGTATTATACACTGTCAAAATATAAGAAAAAAAAATGTTTAAATAAGCACTGTGTTACTTGTCAAACTAAATGTATGTATGTATTTATTTATTTAATTAATCATGCTTTAGATCAGATAACTATGGATAACAGAGGTGGAGACTAAAATAGCCTCAGGGGAAAAAAGAAAAAAGCCTTCCTTTGCTAAAAATGCAGGCTGACAGGATGCTTGATCTATATTTACATACTAGTTTAACTAGTATATTAAAATTAAAAGTTATAAAAAGAGTTTCACAATTCTACACATCTAGTAAATTATTGTTTAATCTTATATTGTTAAGTTTTAATGGCATTTGCTGATTTCAGCAATATTGATCTAATTTTTTATATATTTGGTTTATATATGAAAAGTTAACGCATTTACTACTGGATCAGAAGTGGCAAAGGATTACAATTTTAACTGAGCCTTTTCAACAACCCTTTTGGCATTCATTTTCTAACTGATTATGTTAATTGGCATATTGTTTAATTATTTCTGTATGATACAATCACATGTTTTGGTTCAATAACTGTTCAGTTAATATTTTAAACAATGACAATTGAATGAAGTCTCATGAATTTGGATAAAAGTACTCATTAATGTAATGGCAACTTGTCAGGTTAGTTCCTGTTTATTTTTTACTTTAGTTTTCAGTACCCACAATGCTTTTTGAACATATAGACAAGAAACAATACATATATTGTTCATTGGTATTTTGGTGTTATCTTCTTTGCAATCATCACAGGAAGATGACAGTCCAGGAAAGTATGAAGCTTTTTTTTTTTAGAATAAAACCTACCTGCTTAAAAATCATGTATCATATATGATACAATTTCACACATGGAGTATAACATAGTGAAATGTATCATAATTTACAGTATATAACAAAAAGTCAAAAGTGAGCAAAATAGATTAATGGAGACAGTGCATTAAAGAACAACAACCGAAGCAGAAGCTTTACAGAAAGACTTGCATGAAAACAAGACATTTTAATGTTGTTGAACATGGGTGTTGAGAGTGGAGCAAATTACTTTTATTATAATGGTATAGCCTCTCAGCAAACATAACATTTACAGAAATAAAAACTGTTAGTCCCAGATCAACATATTGCTCAACAGTAGAAAATCAAGTAGGTCTACATATTGGTAAGTATTAGAAAACAGGACAAGTCTGTTGATTTGAAATGGATAAATAAATCAGGATTATAAGTGATAGCCAGAAACAAAGCTACATTCTGGCTAAAGTTTAGCAAACTCAGTTTTTGGAAAGAATAAGTATTCTTGATAGATATGCTATATATTTTCAAATTGCAAAACAGATTTCTGTCAAAAAAGAAGAGGTACAAAAAAGTCCAAACCCAGAAAAAAACTAGATGGAGGAAATGACCAAGAGCACTGCACCAAATGTAAAAAATCCAGCAATTTTATTCCACAACAATGAGAGTTTGGATTTTTTACCTTTGGTGCAGTGCTCTTGGTCATTTCCTCCATCCAGTTTTTTTCTAAAAAAGGAGAGGTAATTGGTTGTAATTATAAAACTGTGAAAAAAAACCTGGGAAGATGGAGTATACTATAAGGGAGTCTAAGTATCAGTGTTATAAATAAAATTGAATTCATACTAGTTGTGCTGCCTATGTAGTAAAAGAAAACAATATAATAAATTAAGTCATATGTGTCTCTAGGGGAGACATATTTAGTTTACACAATTAATCTGGATAAATGTGTTCAAAGATATTATCAAGTCAGTATGTAACATCTTAAAATTTTTGATAAAATTGATTGGAAGTTGAAGTAATGGAAAACTGAAGAAGAGGAAATATATTAATTTTCAATTCTAGGCATTTTAGTATTTGGCAAACATGTCAAGGAAGACCGATATTTTAAGTCATGATAGAATTACAACACTTAAGTTGGTTGTTAGAAAGATAATCAATATTCCATGAAAAAAATGTACACATAGCTACTTTGGATATAGCTTAGTGATAATTTTTTGTAAATGGAAAAGTTTCACACTCCATACATATCTATTTATCGAGTTAAATATATATATATATATATATATATATATATATATATATATATATATATATATAGAAAGAGAGAGAGAGTTATAGATATAGATAGGAGTATATGTTCAATTATCAGAATGCAAACACATCTAAACTGAAGTCATTAATGCCAGTATTCTAAAATCCAACATACTGAAAATTTCAAAGCATCTCAACTAAAATGATTGCTAAAGGAAACATACATTTTCCTTTTTGATTAGAGCACCAAAACCCCACCACACATTCAGATAAAATTTGAATAGTGGCAGTGTTATGGAAAGAGATTTGGAATGGTAAGGTACAGGGTTAGGGTAAGAGGCAAGGGTGGACTTAGGGAAATGGGGTTATCAGGTATTAGCTATTTACTTACAGGAAAATAAGGTATTTAAGATTTAATGACAGTCACCATGAGTATTTAATTTCAAAATAAATTACTCAGGGTCAAGGGTATGATATTTTATTAGCACCTACCAGCACCACAGAGGCCAATAGGGTGTATAAGGGTGTGTGAATGAAATGTATTCAAATCCATATCCTCACAAACATTATTCTTTCCTCTCGTGACATTATGCCTGGAAAATGAAAGCAAGGAAATGGAAGTTATCCCTTTAAAAGAAAGACATATTTTTGCAGATCATCCATCCACATGATTGGCAGATGATCAACCATGACTAATCTGACCATGCCTAGAGTGATAATAACACAAAGATTTAAACTAAAGAAAAAAAAAAAGTGTAGCCAAGGTCCGAACCACAATGTAAATTTATTAATTGGGTTTGTCCATAGTATACAGGACTTCATCAGAATATACCAAATATCAAACAGCCACATTAAATACTGTGCCTAAACAATCTAATTTGATAAACAATTGACCTACTTGAAAAAAATTGTGAGACTGAAATCCGGAGGTTACTTAATTCCAATAGGGGTCCAGGAATCAACACTTTGACTAGAGATGAATCACTATTGTTGAAACAGATATGTAACCGTGCTAATATTAGGGTCATGAAACCTGACAAGGGCAGGGGTATTGTGGTTATGAATAAGAATGACTACACAAATAAGATTTTCCCATTATTAGTTTATGGACACCTATGAGGAATCTAGCATTAATGAAATGAACATTGCATACCAAAAAATGTACTTTATGCTTGAGGATTTATTAATCAATAATCAGCTTTCCCTCTCTGAATACAGTTTTTTTACAAGGTGAAGGATCCTAGAGCACCTATCGTCTTTGGTATACCAAAGATACATAAAAAAACTTTCTGACCATCCCTTTAGACCAATTGTGGATGCCAGGGCCTCTAAAAATTTTTTATAGCTCAATTTATTGACCACCATACCAAGAATGCATTAACTCTGTATCCCTCATGTTTGAAGGCTTCTTGTGATTTTTTATCCAGGGTATCTTAGGAGCTTTATAGTGAGAATGTTATTTTTATAATTATTGACATGTTGGATCTTTATTTCGTCATTCCCTATAATGAAGGGACTGAATGTTTTATGAATATTTATGCCAATATTTTAGCTTAGACCACAACAAGGCTATAATGTGTAGAACTTCAATGGAGATAGTATTAGAGAATAATTTCATTGTGTTTGAACATCAGTTGTTTAGACAGAAGAAAGGGGTAGCTAAGGGGGCGGCATGCGTCCCCATTTTTGTTAATACAGTGTTGCCTTTTGGGACCTTAATTATGTTTTTAATACTGACTATATGGAGTACTGGTTCTTTTATGCAAGATTTTTGGATGACATAATTATCTTTTGGACTGATACTAGAACTAGGTTGTAGGAGTTTTTTGACTACCTCCATACTGTTTTTTTGAGGTTTCCCTTGGCCACTTCTGGTGATTATGTCAATTATTTAGATATTACCACCTCTAAAAATAGACGAAAGGCTAGATTTGAATCCAGCATCTACAGAAAACCCACGTATTCTAACACTTTATTAAACTTTACAAGTTGCCATCCTCGTCACCAGAATAAATCATTAGTGAAGGGACAGTGTGTTCGGCTGGCTAGGATGGTGTCTAATGATGATGACTTTCAGGAACAATGTAGGATTCTAAAATGTATGTTTCAGAAGAGAGGGTACCCTAATTTCTTTCTGGATAGCATTTTCCAGGAGGTTAACAGTAAGAGATCTAATGCTCATTTTGTTCCTTTATTAGGTTCTGGTGAGAAATACTTTTCCCCAGGTATGAACTCAGATAGGAATGTTGAGGTACACAATTTTACAAAGGTACTTATTTTGATTTATAATAGTGATTTTATGACATCAGGTCTATTGTTGAGAAAAACTGGTATGTATTTCTGACAGATCCAAAATATATAAAGACTGTAGGAGTTGTTCCAACAATTGTGTATAAAAAGGATATATGTATAAAAAATATGGTTGCGAGGGACAATACTATTTGCCTGGGTGGGAGAATGTCAAAGTGTGGACAATGCACCCAGTGTAAATATATTTTGGAAGTTGACTTTGCACAAAATAATAATTTTGGATTTATTCGACTGAGAAAGAAATATAATTGTAGCACGAAAGCAGTGGTCTAGTTGTCATTGTGTCAAAATTGTTTGGCAATCTCTGTGGGGAAGACAAAAAGTAGTTTTAGAATTAGGATATACCAACACATGTATAGTGTAAAGAAAAAAGACTGGAATAATGTTTTTTACAGACACCTTGAAATTATTGAACAACATTCCTTTAAATGTATTATAATCAACCATGTAGAGCCAGGACAGAGAGGTGGTTTTCTGCTAATGCGTTTTTAGAATATAAGGAACTACAATGGCAACTAAGAACACCGCCACTGTTTATCAAGGGTTAAACGATCAGTGTTCAATAAGTAGTATTTTAAAATTAAAAGCTACATCTGAAATTTAGGCTCTCTGTTAGTAGCTTTAAGGATGTTATTTTATTTTAGGTATTTTATGTTATTTATTTATACATTATGGTTTATAGTTATGTACCTCTTAATTCTGTATTTGATTAAGGCATTTATGGTTTGTTTTGTTATTGGTGGTTTAGATGTAGGAGGTCAGTTGTTTATCCAATTAGATTGTTTAGGTAGAGTATTTAATGTGGCTGTTTGATTTTTGGTGTATTCTGATGATGTCCTGTATACTCTTAATAAATTTACATTGTGGTTCATTTCTAGAGTGATGTAATTGATTATATAAATGCTGTTAGTGACTAGGGCAAGGACTGTGCTGAGATACAAAGAAAAGACAACTTTTTAGCAATTGAATAAGTTTCTGGTGTCCTTTTAGGAGAATCTGTTATGTGTCAGCATGAGATGAGATGCTTGACAATTGTACTTGATTTACCAAGAATGGTTTATATCTCTTATTCCATGGATTCTATATTCTAACAAACATTTTTGCTGCCCTCACTGTGCCTATTTTATGCAAGGTCCAACTAATGGACTTCCCAACCTAAAGTACAAAACAGATTAACCATTGTACCATATCAAGGTGGCTCTATCATTGCTTAAAGTCTAAACAATAAATTGTCAAACCTTGAGTGCCTTCTGCATTTGGAGAATATTTATGTATGTGTTATTACAGAAACCTGGTTTCAGTACTGAGATGACACCCTCAATACCTGGGTT
This sequence comes from Protopterus annectens, assembly GCF_019279795.1. Lineage (NCBI taxonomy): Eukaryota > Metazoa > Chordata > Ceratodontiformes > Protopteridae > Protopterus > Protopterus annectens. The sequence goes on along the minus strand of NC_056732.1, from coordinate 1,157,949,738 downwards.
TTGTGCTTACCTCACATGTAGACCTGATAGGAACTGCAGTGGAGTATCCATATTTGTTACAGACCCATTAACTCAAGACAGATTCCTAGAGACCCTCAGGTGGAGGATATAGAGATTCAAATCATGCCAGAAAAGATCAGCTATCAGATTATATTTTGCTACAGAATCCCCTCCCTGTCTCCTGAAAATCACCCAACATTCTTAAATATTCTTGATGAACTCCCTATGAGTACAAATGCAGTTATTCTATGTGAATTTAACTATCTTATGATTAACTTGGTGGTGCAGTGGTTAGCATTGCTGCCTCACAGCAAGAGGTTCTCCAGTTAGCTCCTCGGCTGGGGTGCCTTCAGTGCAGAGTCTGCATGTCCTCCCTGTGGTCGGGTTGGTTTCTTCAGAGTGCTCTGGTTTCCTCACACATCCCAAAGACATGCTGCAGGTGGATTGGACACTCTAAATTGGCCCTAGGTGTGAGTGTGTGCATGTGTGTGCCTTACGTGGAAGGTTGGCTGTCAACTCAACACCGTAAAACTCCACTGCCAAGCATGAGCAGACAAGGTGATCTGCTGTGTTGACCCCTAACTGTGAAAAGCCGAAAGAAGAAGATGATTAACTGGGGACCTATACTGCTGACATAGGATATACACAAACATTCTTAGATTTTTCTAAACAAGGACTTCCTGGAGCAGATTGCTAATAAACTTACTAGAAAACAGAATATACTTGGCCTGGTTATAACAAACTTAGCATCTGTATGTACCATCATCAAGGTATCCCCGTCACTAGTGAACTCAGACCACAAATTAGTAACATTCTCAGTCAATATCTCCAAACAGTCAAAGTCAGTATCACAGAATTCAAGGATATCAAATATACAAGTCACTTATAATTCTATGATGAAGTCTCTAAATATGAATATAACAGTATTACAAATAATGCTAACACTACAAAGAGATATGCAGAAATGTTGTTTTACTTGGAAAAATGCATTGAAGTGTTAGTCCCAACAAATCTAAGCCAATAGAGAGGTTTAAAAGCAAACCAGCACAGACAACCCCTACCACTAATAAACTATGCAGTAAAAGGAAGAAACTTCTAAACCTATATAGCAGAGCAAAATGACCTCCAAATTAAGGAGAACATCAGTTAGGTAAGAAACTAAAAAAAAACTACATGAAAAATGAAAGCATTCCATGAACTCAGACTAGCTGCAGAAGCCAAAGACAACTAAAATTCTTTCTGTAGTTGTGTTAGAAAAAAATAAGAAATAACACACAACATTGCTCCAAGCTTCTTCATAATGTCAGTAACTAATCCATTCCGGTGGATATTGCTAACATACTGGCATATGAGTTTTGTGTCACCTTCATGCCAGAGACATCTGTGACAAACCAACTTATCCATAATGGAATCAAGCTACTAACTATAATGAAAGAGCAGGTACTTAAGGTATTCTACAAAATAATGAGTACTTCATCTATGGGGCCTGACAATATACCCAGTTGTCTAATTAACAGGTTCATATATGTATACTAGGCTGACAACTGCAGGGGCCTTTTTAAGCATAGTCATGCATCTCAAATGCATCTGACAAGTTTAGGGACCTTAAGATTATTCATAGAGGTATATGTAGGTTAGGGCTTGGGTGGTCAAGACTTTACAGGTTGCCTCTGTTCATTAGGGACAAAGGTATCAGACCAGGGATAAATTTCCCTTTTCCCATGCACTGCTCCAAATGATTGAATTGGGTTAGGGAAAGGCTTTGCTTCACATGGATGGAAAATCTATTTTAGAGAAGGAATATTCTCTGTGACACATACTGGTCCTTCCAACATGTCCAATTTTTGTTGCAAGCAAGGTCCTTTGATTGGGTATTCCTGATGCTACTTTTTTGTGGATATGCAGAAGGTCCATCAGAACAGGACCCAAGGATGCCTTGTATGGAAGACATAGATGACCTCTCAACAGTCTATGGAAGACTGAGTACAGGGAGAGGGCTTTAAAGTGATCTGCATAGCACATGCTGTTTACATCCTGTATCCTTTGTCCGAGGGAACTCTGTGTACATACTAGCAGTTGCATGTATGTGGTCATGTACGTACTGTAGGGAATATTGTACTCTACCTTTTTTAATTTCTCCAAATTTTTTGGGTTTCTAATACCATAACGGGAATGGGCCCCACGATTAAAGTTCATGAAGTTAGTCCTGTTTTAATCTTTGATGTCAGCCAAAAGTGCTCTTCGAAGCACCTGCAATATACCCAGTAATGACTCCTTCTGCAATTCGTATGGGGTTACATGTATTGGTAACATATCTAAGTATGACTATAAATTCTTTTTATAAGACCCATTGCTCCTACCTACTACTACTGGAACTGTCTAGGTGCCATTTTTTCACATTGCCCTCATTTCTGCTTGCAAATCCTGGTACTTTATGACTTTGTGTCTCTCTGCACATAAGACACTGTATTCACTGGGTGCAGTGACTTCGATAATCAGTGTTACTTTCGTCTTCTTTTCATGGACTACAATATCTGGTTTTCTTGCATCTATTTTTTGAACCCTTGTTAATGGATGATCCCATTGTACTCTAAGACTGGTCTGATGAGAGATGAATACAGGGGAATGATGTTATTCCCCCTACTTATAAGTTACACAGCACAGAATAGTTTTCTTACTACCACTGATACATGATGGTCTATATATTTGATTTAATTTTAACAAACTTAGCATCCTGTCCTAAATTCTTAGATACTGTCTGAGATCCCTGTTTATCTGTTGGATGACATAGGGGCTTACACGTAATTCCATGAGTTTGTCTACAATGCTCAAGGAGGGCATTGTATCAAATGCCTTGGCCTGGTCAACATAGGCTGCATACACCATTTTGTTCTCTTCCCATGCCTTCCTGACCTTTTTCAAGTAGTCCACCAGATTCAGCAGATATTATCTGCCCTTGATGAAACCAAACAGAGTTTGATCCAGTCTCTGAAGTCCAAACTATGTTGGATCAATGTCTGAAGCAAGCATTGGTGGACTCACTCTTAAAACCCTTCAACCTAAGGTTACAAACTGTTTTTGTTTCACTGGACAGAGCTGTTTGGATCCCAATCCATGAGGGAATCCCCACTACAGACTCTAGAAATTACAGACTTATCAGCCTAATGAGTCTTATATGCAAAGCCCTGGAACATATTATAATTGATCTAATTAACTATGATTTCAAAACTATTATCAGACTTGACCACAGTAGTTTGACATTGTCAAGAGTAGATGCTGTATAATGAATCTTGTGAACTTGTTTGAGAGGGTTACTCAGGCTGTAAAACTGTAGAAAAGCTATCCACACATTGTACTTTGACATCAACAAGGCAGTCAATACCTTACCACATTCAAATATAACAAACAAGTTGAAAGAGCTCCATATTGACAGAGTAAGATTAAGGTTTGTATCCCTTGAGATCATGAAAATGACCACTGGAGACCCATAGGGTTTTGTGCCAGGACCTCTGCTGTTTGGCATCTTCTTCTCAGATCTCCACTTATCAAACAAGGTTTTTCGGTTATGAAAGTTCATAGATAATTGTAAGCTCAGATTCATTTTCAAGTCCCCCTCTGGCATATAGGCATTCTAGCAAGCGTTTACACTTGTCAAGGGTTATCATCCAGGAAAAAAGAGGTCATTGTTCCCCTCTAATCGACACTCATTAGACCCATTATAGAGTACAATGCCCCTTTTGGAATGTACCTCACAAGACATCTGCAGCAGCTGGAAAGGCCACAGAAGTACCTCACAAAGAGGATTACTGGCCTCAAACAAATGCCCTACACTGACCACCTCAAAAAACTCCAGCTTTACTCCGTAGCATATCGCCTAATCCGAGGTGATCTCTGCCTAACATATAAAGCTATGTCAAACCCAGAGCTGTTGGACATGCTACACCTAAAAAAATCCCAACCCCTCCAAGCTACACGCTCTAGGGACCTAAACCTTCTCACCACAATAAACAGGACATGCTGGAGGGATAGATTCCTGTCCCAGAGAAACCGTCTATGTCAAGCAAAGTTCTACATTCTTCGTGAAAAATGTTGATGAGTGAATGGGAAATAGGAAATACACCCCAGGGATCACTTCTGTGTCTCTGCTCGACAGTGGCACAGGAAAATAACTTTCTTGAGGGGCATAAGCCAGGGAACCTTGTTGGCTAGGCTTACGTAGGCCCTTGGGCCGATTGCCTAGTACCTACCTATGAACCTGTGAACCTATGAATAGCTGGTGTACTAAAAATGGGCTCAAGCCCAATGCCAAAAAGTGCAACACTGTAGTATTTGGCATGCAACCCCTAGCTCCAGGATGTAGCATAGATAACACACCACTTCAAAATTAAAAGATTATGAGATACGTGATACTTGGGCAGACAGCTCCCATATGTTTGACCATCACATTCCTATAGCGGTAAGGAAATCCTTTTAACTTGCACAGCTTATACCAAAAGACATTTCTAAATCAAAAGAAGTCCCACCTCCTTACACTTCATACTGATTAAACCTATTATTGAGTACATGCCCAATTATGTTATAGCCATTTTTATCAACTCCAATTTTACCATCACCTTTATTAGCTTTAAAAGCATTTGGCCTGTTTCATTAGTTTCAGTTCCTTTAATGCTTAGCTTTCATTAAAATGCATATTAACAATGACTTTTTGGTGTTGTAGTAATAGCTCCTTTATTTCATTGCCACAATTTGCCTGAATTACCTTCAAAGCAAATTAGTGGTGGGTTAAAGGTACTTCTATTATATATAGTTTTAGTTGGTAAAATATCACTTACTTAATTATCATTAAACATGACACTGACAGCCCAACTTTTAACACATAGCCAAAGTTCAAAGTATCAATCAATTCAACCTATGAGGAAGGAATGAAAGTAAACCCATAGTCCAGATTTTTTCATGGCAATTATTTAATGTAATAAAATTTAAACTCTAAATGTAGTGGTGAGTTAAAAAGTGTTTTGTTTAAATAAAACTTTATTTGATAAGAGACACCTTGTAAACATAACTTCAAAAAGAGGTAGAGGAATACACAGCAATCTCAACCAATGAATCAGAAAATAAAGAGGATTATATTAAAGAGATTGTTACTTTAAGCGATAATTTCATTTTTATGCAAGTTTCTTTGGGGTTTTCTACATGTGTTATCCATGCTTATACTGGATAATAATAATAATAATAATAATAATAATAATAATAATAATAATAATATTAATTATAATAATAACTCCATGCTAACTGATATTGTCTGAGCCTTGTACCAAGAAAGGACACATACACTTTTTGTCATTGCAACTAAAGATTTATGAAACACATCACCAGTTAAGCATGTAACTTGCAAATGCCATGTTTAATTGATAACCATATTCAAATACCATCACCAGATGGCACTAGGCCATGTTGTTCCCACTACTGCTTTCCTGACATGCTCATCAATACTGACAGCCATAGGCATCAGTCCTCCAAGACTTAACTTGCAAGTACCATGTTCAGTTGTCAGCCATGTTCAAATACCATCACCAGATGGCACCAGGATTGGTAGCACCCACTCCCAGTCCCCCGACATGCCTATTCATACTGGCACTCATAGGCACTAGCCCTCTAAGTATTAGGCAGTGAATTATACTGCTCTGTCTCCACCAATATGCCCAGAATTCACTGAATGTCAGAGAGGCACAGTCTGACAAACTAACAAACTTCCAGTCACAAGAGTCTGATCATTAAAACTGGTAGCTTTTCAAGTAGTTCAGCATCCTCACTCACAGGCAATGCTAATTCTCTACTTGTTAGGTTTATAATGGTTTTGTGTATCTCAGAAGCATGCATGGTTATATTATAACCATTTTCATCCACGCTAACTATACCATCACCTTTATCAGCTTTTAAAAAATGTGATTTGCTTCATTAGTTTCAGTTCCTTTAATGCTTAACTTTCATTGGAAAGCATATTAACAATGACTTTTTGATGTATGTTGTAATGACTCCTTTATTTCATTGCCACTATTTGTCTGAATTACCTCCAAAGTCAGATCAGTGGTGGCACTAGGTGATGGGTTGCATCTTTTACCTCTATCCCAACATGATCATCCATAGTGGCACTCAGATGCAACATCCCTCTGAGACATAGCTTGCAAATAACAAACTAAAGTAAAGTTAAGGGGGCAGGCCACTCTGCAACCACCCACCATGCTGATTCACAGCCTGTTCACCTGATTCCTAGCCATATCTCATAAAGTCAGCTGACATGTTAGAAACACACATGGCAGCAACCCATCAGTTGCTTTATGACAGACTACCTACAAAATGAAAGTCCAGAAAAAGTACAAATACAAACATTATCAGATCACCTCCAATGAATAACTCCCTTTCCATCTTTATAGAACTTATGACATGTTTATTTTAATATAAATTGTCAAGAAACATGGAGTCAGCTATTGACTGAATAAATAAAGGTACTTACATTGAATATATCTAACCAAACTGAGACAAGTGAACTCCATCAGGAGCAAACAAATGGAATCATGATCAGTAAAGTCCCAATGTTCAACAATACTGATCGATGTACAGTTAAGGAGTGACCTACAATGGCTATACTCACACATGTTAAAAGAAGCACAAAAGTGAAATAGAGGACTGATACCCGACCTTCTTTACATAACCTGCACATATTTGCCCTCATTATCCAAGTCAGATGCCCTGCTAATATGAAGGGAATGTGATCAATATCCAACTAAGGGTACAGTTTTTATTTGTCAATGCGTTCCACAAATACTCATCTAAGTTTTTAAAATGCTCTAAATGGTATGTAAGCAATGAACTGGGCATAGAAGGGAGAGAGTACTCAGCCGACCAAATTTCCTGAGCCTTACTCCATAGGTCAGTTTTAGACTCTCCATATAAAAAAATGAATTAGTAGTAAAAATCAGGTCTTGCCAACAGAGGGTCAGAACCAACAATTTAAACATAAAGGCACCAGTACTTTGAAATCCTGTTCAACCCTTGGAAAATTGATTGCAAAAATTGTTTGCCTCCTGGCCATTCTGACTCTGTCCAAAAACACGTTCCCAATGTTTTATGATCTATTTGATGAATCGACATTTTATAAAATCTTGCACACTAAGAAACTTTATCTAACACTGAGAGAAGCCATGTGGATGTGAATGGTTCTAACTACATCTCTTTTGCACCACCTAGACCACACAAAATGAGCCATTAAAGAGATGGACCATGTGGCCTCCTGATGGGGGGAGTCTTGCACAAAAACTCTGAAAAGCCTATGAAGTAGTCCTATATGCCTTCTTTGTGCTATCAATCCATGATTTACATGTGAGTCTAGTAATAATTATTTTCCAATAAAGCATACCCAGGAGGAGACAACCACAGGTTTTACCTAAACATACAGATCTAATCAAAGAAACAATGGGGCCTGCAAATGAGAAAGTGCATCAAATAAAGTGTTGACCTCTTCCTACAACATGATTGCTTTTAGGTGATAAATTTATTTTTAAGTTGTGCAAAACCCAAACCCTTAATAATGATTGCACACAGATAGACTTTCATGACTTCTTAGAGAGAATAAGAACCACTGTTTGCTAACAAACAAATCTGCCCTACCACTAATTGCTATCCAGCTTGACATAGGTTCATAGGTATGTACTAGGCTATCAGCTGTAGGGCCTGTATAAGCCTAGACATACAAGGTTCCCTGGCTTTCACCACCCAAGAAAATTATTTTCCTGTGCCCCTGTTGAGCAGCACCACAGCAGTGATCCCCAGGGTGAATTTCCTGTTTCCCATCCAATTGTCAAGATTTCTCTTAAAGAGGGCTAATGAGGAGCTCTGGTTGACATGAATGGGTAGCCTGTTCCAGAGCATGGGAAGTCTCTGGGACTGGAATCTATCCCTCCAGCATGTTCTGTTTATTTTAGTGGCAAAGTTTAGGTCCCTGGAGCATGTGGCACAGAGAGATTGGGATTTCATTAAGTGTAGCATGTCCATCAGATCTGGATTAGACATGGCTTTGTTTGTTAGGCAGAGATCACCTCTGAGTAGGCAATATGTGATGGAGTAGAGCTGGATTTTTTTGAGAAACTCTGCATTTGGCATCAGTTTGAGGCTGGTAATCCTCCTAGTGAGGTATTGCTGTGGCCTTTCTAGTTGTTACAGATGTCTTGTGAAGTACATGCCAAATGGGCCATTGTACTCTATAATGGGTCTGATGAGGAGAGAGGAATGATGATCTCTCTTTTTCTGGAGGAGAACCCCTTTGGGATAAGGTGTGCCATATAAAAGGATTTCCTGACTACTGTGGCAGTGTGAATATCAAAGGAGACACTATCGTCCATCTGTGTCCCAAGGTATCTTATCACACTTTCAGTGTTTAGTAGGCTACCGCCTATGTGGTAGTTCATGGGTACGGTGTTTTTCCCAAAGGGGATGTCAGTGCACTTCTTGTCATTGAGCTTTAGGCCATGATTTTGACATCAAGCATCAGTCTCAGTGAGGCGTCTTTGTCGAATGTTCATATCATTAGGTAAATCTATTGTGGCTCCTAGTTTGCAGTTGTCTGTGAATTTCATTAGCCAGAGACCAGCTGTATTAACCTGGACTTCAGAGACATAGATACCAAACAGGAGAGGACCCAGGACCAAACCCTGTGGTACTCCACTTGTCACTGGTCTGAAGTCAGATTTTGAGTCGGCTACTTTCACTGTGTGAGTTCTGTCAGTGAGCCAGTTGGCCACCCATTTTGTGACATATGGATTTATGCCTAGTCCAGTGAGTTTATCTATAATACCAGAGTGGAGGATGGTGTTGAAAGCCTTGGCGGGGTCAAAATAGGCTGTGTGCACCACCTTACCCTCGTCTACGGCTATGGTGACTGCTTCAAAGAAGTCAATCAGGTTTAGGAGGCATGACCTACCTTTTACAAACCCAAACTGAGTGGGGTCCAGAGTTTGGAAGTTACCTATGTCTTTGTTTGTAAGCTCCAGGAAGATGCTTTCCATGGTCTTGCAGACCAGACTCATCAGGCTAATAGGGTGGTAGTTCCCAGGGTCAGTGGTGGCACCCCATTTGTGGAGTGGGATAACTGTCGCTGTGTGCCATTCCATAGGCACAAAGCCTGAAGTGAGGCTATGGTTGAACATGGTACTTTGGTACTTAGGTGGGGTGCCAGTTTGTTCTGTAGATCATGTAGAACGCAGCCTGGCCATGTTGTCCGGTCCCATGGATGCTGTGTTCTTGGCTTTGGAGAGTGCGGTCTTTACCTGTGCATCCGTGATTACAAGGGCTTTGCAATCTCCTGGTATGGAGATGGGCCCTTTGGAGGGTGAGGGCGGGTAAAGTTTGCACTGAACCTGTCTGCCAGGATGTTGGCAATATCAGTTGGTTCAGTAAATGTAGTGCCATTGTGCTGTAGTTCCAAGCAGATCTGCGTGTTGCCATTGAGATTCTTGACATAGCTGTTTAAAGCTTTGTGGTTGTCTTTAGAATCCATGGCGATTTTATTTTCGTAACTAGCATTGGAAGATTTTATGAGGGATCTTAGCTTCTTGCTGAGGCTGACCAGGGAGTTCCTGTATCATGGGATTTTACTCTTTTTTGCAACAGTTTCTTCCTTCTGTTGTAGAGTTTGTTTATGGCAGGGGACCACCAGATTGGCTTTCTTTTTTTGGAGGATAGCATATTGGTTCTGTTGGGGATGGCATGGTCCATGCACTCATGTATGTGCTTATACAATGCTTTTGTATATGATTCAGCAGTTGTGTCTCTATTTTCCATCTGTGTGGGTGATGTAAAGTTGTCCAATTCTGACTTAAGAAGCAAGAAATTAACTTTGGAGAAATTTTTTACGGTGGTTTCCTTAATGGGGGGCTAAGGGTGGGATATGGATGTCTAGGGTGATTAGCTTGTGATTGGAACTGGGCAGTAAGGAGTTGATCTCTGACATGGAGCATCTGTTATCCATATTGGTAATGACCGGGTCCAGGATTTTGCTGCTCCCAGTAAGGGTATGGACAAGCTGATCCATGGTGTTGGAATTAATGAACTCCAGAAAACGCTGGGCAGATGAGTTAGTACATGAGTAGTTTTCCCAGTTGATGGTGGCCTAGTTGAAATCTCCCAATATTAGGGCATTGGGCAGTACCTTAATATTATCCAGTATATGGAGAAACATGGAGTGGGCATCCTGGGGCATAGGTTCATAGGTTCATAGGTAGATACTAGGCTATCGGCCCAAGGGCCTATGCAAGCCTAGCCAACAAGGTTCCCTGGCTTACGCCACCCAAGAAAGTTATTTTCCTGTGCCACTGATGAGCAGAGACACAGAAGTGATCCCCGGGGTGTATTTCCTATCTCCCATCCACTCATCAAGATTTTTCGTGAAGAGTGCTAATGAAGAACTTTGCTTGACATAGGTGGGTAGTCTGTTCCAGAGTATGGGAAGTCTCTGGGATAGGAATCTATCCCTCCAGCATGTCCTGTTTATTGTGGTGACAAGGTTTAGGTCCCTAGAGTGTGTAGCTCGGAGGGATTGGGATTTATTTAGGTGTAGCATGTCCAACAGCTCTGGGTTTGACATAGCTTTATATGTTAGGCAGAGTTCACCTCTGAGTAGGCGATATGCTACGGAGTAAAGCTGGAGTTTTTTGAGGCGGTCAGTGTAGGGCATTTGTTTGAGTCCAGTAATCCTCTTTGTGAGGTACTTCTGTGGCCTTTCCAGCTGCTGTAGATGTCTTGTGAGGTACATTCCAAAAGGGGCGTTGTACTCTATAATGGATCTAATGAGTGATGAGTAGAGGGTAACGATGATCTCTTTTTTCCTGGACGAGAACCCTTTTATGATGAGGTGTGCCATGTAGAAGGACTTCCTGACTACTGTGGCGATGTGACTATCAAAGGAGAGACTACTGTCCACCTGGGTCCCAAGGTCTCTTATCACGTATTCGGTGTTAAGTAGATTGCTGCCTATGTGGTAGTTAATGGGTACAGAGTTTTTACCAAAGGGGATGACACTGCACTTTTTGGCATTGAGCTTGAGGCCATGGCTCTGACACCAGGCATCTGTCTCAGAGCGGCCCTTCTGTAGGATGTTCACATCATTTGGGGACTCGACTATGGCTCCTAGTTGGCAGTCATCTGCGAACTTCATTAGCCAGAGGCCTTCTGTGTTAGCCTGTACTTCAGAGAAGTAGATACCAAACAGGAGCAGTCCCAGGGCGGAACCCTGTGGTACTCCACTTGCCACTGGTTTGAGGTCAGATTTGGAGTCTGCAACTTTTACAGTGTGGGTTCTGTCAGTGAGCCAGTTGGCAACCCATCTTGTGACATAGGGATTTGTACCTAGTTTATTGAGTTTAGCTATAATTCCAGAATGGGAGAAGGTGTCAAAAGCCTTGGCGAGGTCAAGATAGGCTGTGTGAACCACTTTACCCTCATCTATGGCTTTGGTGACTGCCTCAAAGAAGTCAATCAGGTTCAGGAGGCATGATCTGCCTTTCATAAACCCAAACTGGGTGGGATCCAGAGTTTGGAGCTTACCAATGTCTTTGTTTATGAGTTCCATGATGATACGTCCCATGGCTTTGCAGACCAGGCTCGTCAGGCTAATAGGTCTATAGTTCCCGGGATCAGTGGTGGCTCCCCCTTTGTAGAGTGGGATAACTGTTGCTGTGCACCATTCAGTGGGCACAAAGCCTGATGTGAGGCTATTATTGAACATGGTGCTTAAGTGGGGAGCCAGTTCATTCTTAAGTTCGTGTAAAACGCAGCCTGGGATGTTGTCCGGTCCCATGGATGCTGTGTTTTTGGCTTTAGAGAGTGCAGCTTTCACCTGCGTAGTTGTAATTACAGGGACTCTGCATTCTTCCTGTATAGATATGGGCCCTTTAGGGGGTGAGGGGGGGGGGGTAAAGTTAGCACTGAACCTATCTGCCAGGATGTTGGCAATATCAGTTGGTTCTGTAATTTTCCTGCCTTTGTGCTGTAACTCAGAGCAGACCTGGGTGTTGCCATTGAGATTCTTGACATAGCTATAGAATGCTTTGTGGCTGTCCTTGGAATTAGTGGTAATTTTATTTTCGTAGCTAGCTTTGGAGGATCTTATAAGGGATCTCAGCTTCTTACTGAAGCTGACCAGGGAGCTCCTCCACTCATGGGATTTTACTCTCTTTTGCAACCGTTTCTTCCTTTTCCTTCTGTTGTACAGTTTGTTTATGGCAGGGGACCACCAGATTGGTTTCCTTTTTTTGGAGGATAGTGTCTTGGTTCTGTTTGGGATAGCACGATCCATGCACTCATGTAGGTGCTTATAGAGCGCATTTGTATAGGATTCAGCAGTTGTAACTGTATTGACCATCTGCATGTGTGTCATGAAGTTCACTACTTCTGACTTAAGAAGCATGAAGCTGGCTTTGGAGAAATTTTTTACTGTGGTTTCCTTAATGGGGGGTGGGGCTGGGATGTGGATATCAAGGGTGATTAGCTTATGGTCAGATCGGACCAACGAGGAGTTGACTTCAGGTGTGGAACACCGGTCACTCATGTTGGTAATGACTAGGTCTAGGATATTGCTGCCCCTGGTGGGGGTGTGGATAAGTTGATCTAGGGCATTGGAGTTTATGAATTCCAGAAAGCGTTGCACTAAGGAGTTAGTACATGAGTAGTTTTCCCAGTTAATGGTGGGGTAGTTGAAGTCGCCCATTATTAGGGTGTTTGGTTGAACCCTAATATTTTCCAGTACATCAAGAAAAGAGGAGTGGGAATCCTGGGGCATGGTGAGGGATCTGTAGCAAGCTACAATTTGGATTGCAGTTTTGCCAAGAGTTAGTTACACTTGGATAACCTCAGATGCATTATGCTGAGCAACTAGCCTGGAGATGTGGATGTCCTTAATGAATATGGACACACCCCCACATTTGGTGTTTTGGTCCAGGTTAGATGGCCGAAAAGTGTGGTATGAGTTATAGCCTGGTAGTGCAGGGGTGCTCTCTGGAGCCTTGAACCAGGTTTCAGTCACTGCACAGATATCAATGTTCTCCATTTTAAGGAGTGCCTCGAGTGAGTGCATTTTGAGGTTTAGACTTCTAGCATTGAGTAGCATTACCCTTAGATTTCGCTAGTTTGTATCTACTATACTGTTTCATTTCATCTTTGAGCCTTGCCTAAAAAAGGCACTATAGGGGTGGCAAGAGCCTTAGCCAGTATCTAGAATCCCAGGGGTGACAGGTGCAGACCATCTCTGGCAAAGCATCGTGGCCTGCCAATCATGTCATCCCAGGCAGACAGATACTGGATCCCCTTTGAATGACACCAGAAGCTTAGCCAATTGTAGAAGTCAATCATTTTGTCCTTATATTGTGGTTTCATTCTGGGTGAAGGTAGGATGCTACTCAGGGATAGGGTCATACCTGCCTGGGCCACATGATCTGAGAGCTCTTCCATGTCTCTTTTCATGTAGTCCAGGGAGGTACGTCTCAAGTCATTCACTACAACATGGACAATGACTGAGTCATATTTGTACTTGTTGTGGAGTGACTTGAGTGCATGCGTTATGTGGCGGATCCTGGCACCCGACAGGCAGCTGACTGTAATTTCTCCTTGTTCAGCCTAGTGAGTGGGACATCAGTGTGCATGACTATAGAGTCACTTATGACTAAAGTGTTAGGTACATTGTCTTGCCTTAGGGGCTGTTGCTGGGTGGCACACTGGTGTTGTGAGCTATGTGACACTTTGGTTGTGATTAGAGTTTGTTTGAGTTTCAGCTTCAGAGATCCTTGATGCTTGGGCAGGTTACAGTTAAGGACCTCTGCATATGTGGATTTAGTGTTGCTGTCAGTGGGTGTTGGTGGTGTGAGTTTAGAAGGGCTATGTGTTGCTTGAGGTGTAGTGTGGGTGTTAACCTTCTCCTCTTGACTGTCTAGCACAATCTTGGGTGGAGAGAGCTTTGCTTCCACTTTGGCTATGTAAGTGCATCTCTCACAGGTTGTAGTGTTGGGTGGTAGGAGGAGAGGGTTGTCTGTGTTCGTGAGGCAATTGCTGCATCTAGCATATGATCTATCAAAGACATTTTGGAAATATGCATTAGGTAACTTGTGGGTTCTTCATTAACACTATAAGAAAATGTATGGGACTTCCAGCATGGCACCTCAGCAGACACATTAAAAAACATTGGCTTCAATTCCTAGGATGGGGCTCATTTGACTATGTGCTGCATTTTCATACTTATGGAAATCAGGTTTTAAAGGAAATTTGGGAAAAAGAAATAAGTGGTTCAAAATAACAATATCTGAAGTGAACTTGGGGAAGTAATATAGAAGTTCATCTGAAGTGCATATCCCAGCTGAGAAGGAGTCTGCTGCAGTGTCTTCCAATCCAACAGATAAGATAGGTAAACTTGACAGAATATACGTGGATCTGATTAAAATGAAATGTTTTTGTGATAAATATATGTCATCTAACAAAACCAGGCAAAAGGAGCTGGAATATGTGCTTTCTATACAGTCTAATACTGCCCAGACATTAGTACCTGACTTTGCTGGAAATAAACTGAAGATTGCAATATTAGAAGTAAAACACAAGAGATTGTACAGTACTTTAAAGCAAGAGAAGAACAGGGGAATAAAATACAATCTTTTCTTCTGGGCTGTCAGAAAAACAAACTTTGAGCAAGAACTATGCTGTTTACATTATGTATACATGTATGCATGTGCGTGTATGTGTATATGTGTGTGTGTGTGTGTGTGTGTGTGTGTGTGTGTGTGTGTGTGTGTGTGTGTGTGTGTGTTTGTGTATATGATGGGTATGGAATGAATTACTTAAAAATACTTTGGTTGGGACCACTGTTATTGGTTGTCTATGGTTGTGAGGCATTGAGGATGATGGGCTGTGCATGTGGATATGATGGCATATAGCCTCTGCAGATGTCATGTGCACTACAGCGTGAGCTAGTGCACACATCCAGGGCATGCAGGAAAGAATAGTAGGCATTCTGTTGCACCATTATCCATGGAAGCTGCACATATCAAGAGTTCCACGGGCAGTTCCATGGCCCTGACCCAATGTGGGAGTGACCAAGAGTGACACCAGCTAGCAAATGTACCACTGCTGTGAGTGCTATAACTTCAGGGATGTGCACACACACACACACACACACACACACACACACACACACACACACACACACACACACACACACACACACACACACACACAAACACAGACAAACACACACACACACACACACACACACACACACACACACACACACACACACACACACACACACACACACACACACGCATATATATTTCTTACAGCTAGATTCTAACCCATAGTAGATGCCATAATGGTTTGGGTTTTTGCCTCCCATGCACAAGGTACAAGATTCAGTTGGTCCTGGCCTCTAACCAATGCCTGGTTGGAGTTTGCTTGTTTTTCCAGATATCTGTGTGGGGTTCCTCTCACTTCTGAGAAACATGCTGAGTGTTTCCATCTAAAACTCACCTAAAGAATGGTGCTGTGGGCAGCAGCACAGTCCACTTTAGGCATCTACTATGGTGGGTAGTATCTTCTAGATATGAAAATGTGTCACAGGCTGCATGCTCTGACAAGGCTAGCCACTCAACAGTATAAAATATGGCTCTAGGTGAGTTGCTCATGTAGACTATTGTCACCAAATGGGCATGGGTATTTGCCAGTAAAAAGTAGGCAATGGTGGGAGGGGTGTATGTGCCCCTTATGGCCAGTGTACATTCATAAACCAGACCTGGGTTAATAAGCTACTGTCCAGCCAGTTGTCCAGCTTGGGTTACCTAAGATAGTGCTGCTGAGGAAAGCTGGATGTAAAACCAGTCAGCCTGCCAAACATGAACTAAATATTGCCACAGTATAGGTTCAATGACAGGATAAGGCTTGGAAGTGGATGAAATTATGGTAAGAAGAAGACTGGACATCCTATGTATCCAGGAGATGAGGTAGAAGGGCAGTGCAGCAAAGCCCACTTTGGATCCAGAGTCTGCTACTCAGGAGGAGGAAAGGCTAGTAATGGTGCGGGAATTGTGGTGAGGGAGAGACTTCAGAAAACAAGGATGTCATCAGAATTAGTAACAGACTCGTGACAATCAGAGCAGTATTCAAAATCACAGCAGGATTGTGATACTGAGGAAAAGAGCGCATTCAGACAGCATTTGTAGAATCTACTAGGTAAAGCAGGCAAACAGGAAATGGTGTTGATAAAAGGTGACGTGAATGTGCATATCAGGAAAGACAGAGCATAATAGGAAGACTGCCTAGGTCCAAATGGGTGGGGCAAAAGGATTAAAGAAGGCGAGGCTATTCTAGACTTATGCCTAACATGATAGCCAAAACATTAGTTCAGAAATTGAGAGTGGGAGAGGCACAAGATGACATACAGCAGTGGCCACCATGCCACTCAGGTAGACTTCATCCTTACAAGGAAAGTGTACTGGAGTAGAATCAGCAATAGCAAAGTAATCTCCAGTAAAACAGTTTTTTTACAGCATAAACTACTGGTTGCTACAATCAGCTGGAAGCAGTGGTTAGAGAAGGCTCTGTGGTCAATAGAAACCAGACTGAAGACCTGAAAGTTGACTGGAAAGAAAGCATAATGGTTCAAGGTATTACTCAAGGCTCTAACACCTCAAGAAAAGAGATAAAATAGGTGGAGTTGAAGAAGATTGACAGTGCCTCAAAACAGCATGGGTGAGGACTACAGAACAGATATGTGGCAAAGCTAGTTATGGAAAGAGGCTACATAAGGAAAGCTTGTGGTGGAATTCAGAAACTGAGGAAGTCAACAAAAGAAAGAAGGAGTACAGGAAAAGTGGGAGAAAGAAATGACAGTCCAGGCTAGGAAGCAATGCTGGCTGGCTAACAAGGAGGCTAAGAGAGGAGCTGCATTAGCAAAGAACAATGCATCAGAGACACTACCAATTTCTGGAAAGTAATTCAGTGGATGGCACAAAGAAGCTCTCCCAGGTTGCAAGGCAATGACAATGAATATAGTTAGACACCATTGTTAAGGAATGCCAGCAATAACCTGCTCACCAGTCCACAGAACATCAATGGCAGATGGAAGGAGGACTTTCAGAAGCTTCTAAATGAAGGAAACCCTGAAAAAACTGTACTACCCCAAACACAGCTTGCAATAAAAGGAGAGGATAAACTCAACCTAGAAGTAAGAACAATACTAAGAAAAATAAAATCAGGGAAAGCAGCAGGCTCAGATGAGGTCACAGCAGATATGATAAAGATGCGGGGTGTGATGGAGAGAAATGGCTCCTGAGGGTGCTTATAGCAGTATGGAGAGAAAATGTATCTCAGATGACTGGAGAATAAACATACCTATGCCAATGTTCAAGATGAAAGGGGATATTCGCAAATGTAGGCAGTACAGAGGTATCAAACTACTGTCACATTGGATGAAAGTTCTAGAGACAGTGACTGATAAATGAATATGCAGAGTAGTTGAAAGTAAGACTATCAATGAGCAGTTCAGATTCAGATCAGGATGCAGCACAACTACCCTAATGTTTGCAGTAAGACAGATACTTGAGAAGAAGCTAGAGATGAGGAAAGAGTCCACTTGGTCATTCCTAGACTTGGAAAATGCTTATGACAAGGTCCCAAGAAAGCTCATTTGGGCAGTCCTGCAGTGGTACAAATTGCCAGAAATATTGATTTAATGAATGCAAGTTATGTACAAGGACCCAATGACTCAAGTATGAACAGTGTTCAGTCTTACAGTGGGGTTCCCAGTGGGGGTAGGTGTGCATCAGGTTTCAGCTCTGAGACTACTGCTGTTCATACTGGTGATGGACTACATTACCAAACAGGTCAGAGTTGCTGTATGCAGATGATGCAGCATTACAGGCAGACTCTGAGAAAGAACTTTAGCAAAGGATAGGTGAATGGAATGCAAAACTGAATGTACATGGGAAGAATCTGAGTACAGAAAATGCAGTTGTAATGGCAGCAAATGGGGGAGAAGAAGCTGAAATTTGATATAGAAGGGAAAATAGTGGTGCAGGTTAATAACTTCAAGTATCAGGGTGAGGAGGTTGAGGAGAAGGGAGTTCTGAATGAAGAGGTCAAAGCTAGAATCAGTGGGGCTGCAGACAACTGGAGCAGAGTTTCGGGTAAAGTGTATGACAGAAGAATGCCAAAGAAACTGAACAGTAAGGTATTCTAAACAGTAGTGTGACCAGTACTACTATATAGTACAGAAACTTGGACAGCAAAGACAGAACAGCTGAGGAAGAGGTGATGGAGGTGAAGTGTCTGAGGTGGGTGGTAGGATGCTTAGGTGGCACAGATGAAGAAATGAGGACATAAGAGCAAAAGCCAAAGTAGATCCAATTGCAGAAAAGAGAACAGATCATGGTGCAGGGCACACATGCAAGAAAGTGGATGAAAAGCTGGTGAAAAAGACTTGAGACAGACAGGAAGAAAGCAAGAGGAAATCAGGGTGTCCAGACCAGCAAAGAAGTAGATGGATTCTGTGAGAAGACCTGCAACAGTCAGGCATGAATGTCAAAGAAGGCAGGAGACTGGCATGAATAGGGAAAGATGGCATCAAGTGACAGGACACCCTGACACCATGTAGAAAATGGGAGAAAGGGGGTTGTTGATGATATTTCTTAGCAGCAGTGCAAACATACTATGCATAACCAACAAGCAACACTCATGAACTAGCCAAAATAATTTTGATGGAATACTGTTTCAAAGAAAAAGCAGTCTGCATCATATGGTGCATACATGATTTGCAACAGCATAAAATAATATAAAAACATTAGTTTCTAAAGTGAGAGGAATACATGGCATAACCTTGTTGGCATTAGATACATCATGCATTCTGAGTTTGGACAGATAAGATAGCATTGTCTTCATTAGTGTCGTGAAATCATAGTCCAAAGGGTAAATGTTGAGAGACTACTCTCTAATTATATTTTCCAGCTCTATAGCTAGAAATGTAACGTTTAGCCAAGAAATGATAAATGGTTAGGTTCATGCTACATTATGCCTTTCAATATATGAATAAGAAGAGTCTAGTGATGCATGACCAGCTCAACAAACTAAAGTGTGTTACATGGGTTTTCATAGTTTAGTCCAGAAGAGCTTTAACATATCCAAAATTTAGAGTTTAGTGGAGTTATTATAACTATGAGTTTCTTGCCTGATGGATAGTATGTGTCCAAATGCTTACAGCAAGAAGGCAATCAAAATGAATATGATACAGATCCACAGTTCAGGCTTTGCAAGCAGACCAGCATAGTCCATCACTAACCCCTTTCTTTTCACTTGTACACAAGTGTCCAGCATTCCGTACACATTAACATGAGATGGTGGGCATCTCAAGGTGTGTAAAAGCAGCATCTGTCTTTTTATTCCAAAGTCTAAATTATTAGATATAAGGTCTTATGTGTAAGAAGTATGCATAAACGGCACTGTCATGATGTTAAGTTCTGATAGACACACATGCATTTATGAAGCCTTCAGCACTTTGTTGTTCATAGGTTCATAGGTTGGTACTAGGCTATCTGCCCTAGGGCCTATACAAGCCTAGCCTTAACAATTCCCTGGCTATTTCTTCACACGCTATTTACTTCCCTGGACACTGTCTAACAGGGCAACTGATTTGATCCCCGAGGTGAATTTCCTTTCTCCCATCCAGTCGTCAAGGTTTCTTTTGAAGAGGGCCAAAGAGGCACTCTGTTTGACATGTATGGGCAATCTATTCCAGAGTCTGGGGAGTCTCTGGGTCAAAAACCTATCCCTCCAGCATGTTTTGTTTATTGTGATGACAAGGTTTAGATCCCTGGAGCGTGTGGCTCTGAGGGATTGGGATTTCTTTAAGTGTAGCATGTCCAACAGCTCTGGGTTTGACATGGCCTTGTATGTTAATTAGAGATCGCCTCTGAGTAGACGATATGTGACAGAGTATAGCTGAAGTTTTTTAAGGTGGTCAGTGTAGGGCATCTGCTTTAGGCCTGTGATTCTTTTAGTGAGGTATTTCTGCAGCCTTTCCAGTTGTTGCAGATGTCTTGAGAGGTACATACCAAATGGGGCGTTTTATTCTAAATGGGTCTAATGAGGGATGAGTACAGTGGGACAATGACCTTTTTTCTGGATGAAAAGACCTTAGTGATGAGGTGTGCCACATAGAAGGATTTCCTGACTGTTGTGGCAATGTGGTTATCGAAGGTGAGACCACTGTCCACCTGTGTCCCTAAGTCTCTTATCACACTTTCGGTGTTTAGTGTACTGCCACCTATATGGTAATTCATGGATACATGTTTTTACCCAAAGGGGGTAACTATACATTTCTTGGCATTGAGCTTGAGCCCATGGCTCTGGCACCAAGCATCTGTTTCTGTAAGGCCCTTTTGTAGAGTATCCACATCATTTGGGGATTCAATAATGGCTCCCAGTTTGCAGTCATCTGTGAACTTTGTTAGCCAGAGTCCCTTAGTGTTGGCCTGTACTTCAGAGAAGTAGATGCCAAACAACAGCGGTCAAAGGACCGAACCCTGAGGTACTCTACTTGTCACTTGTTTGGTGTTGGATTTGGAATCGGCTACTTTTACAGTGTGGGTTCTGTCAGTAAGCCAGTTAGCAACCCATTGGGTGATGTAGGGATTAATGCCAGGCTTAGTAAGTTTATCTATGCTTCCAGAGTGAGGAATGGTGTCAAAGGCCTTATCAAGGTCTATATAGGCTGTGTGGACCACCTTACCCTTGTCCATGGCTCTGGAGACTGAGTTGAAGAAGTCAATCAGGTTCAGGAGACAAGATCGGCCCTTCACAAACCCAAAATGGGTGGGGACCAGTGTTTGAAGGTTGCCAATGTCTTTGTTTATAAGTTCCATGACAATATACTCCATAGCTTTGCAGATAAGGCTCATCAGACTAATGGGACGGTAGTTTCCGGGATCCAAGGTGGATCCCCCCCTTGTGGAGTGGGATAACTGTAGCTCTGCGCCACTCAGTGGGCACGAAACCTGAGGTGAGGATATGATTAAACATGACACTTAGGTGAGGTGCCAGTTCATATTGTAGTTCATGTAGTACACAGCCCAGGATGTCATCTGGTCCCATGGATGCTGTATTCTTAGCTTTGGAGAGTGTGTTTTTTACCTGTGTGGCCGTTATTACTGGAATTTGGCAATCTTCCGGTATTGAGATGGGCCATTTAGGGGGTGAGAGGGGGGGTGAAGTTGGCACTGAATCGATCTGCCAGGATATTGGCAATATCCTTTGTATCAGTATATTTAATGCCATTCTGTTTTAGCTCAGAGCAGATCTGAGCATTGCCATTTAGATTCTTAACATAGTTATAGAATGCCTTGTGGTTGTCTTTGGAATCTTTGGCAATTTTATTTTTGTAACTAGCTTTGGAGGATTTTATGAGGGATCTCAGTTTCTTACTAAGGCTTGTAAGGGAGTTTTTTGCATCCTGGGATTTTCCTCTTTTCTGCAACAGTTTCTTCTTTTTGTTGTAAAGTTTGTTTATGGCAGGGGACCACCAGATTGGCTTCCTTTTTTTGGATGAGAGCATCTTGGTTCTATTTGGGATGTCACGATTCATGCATGAGTGGATGTGCTCGTACAGTGCCTTAGTGTAGGATTCAGCAGTTGAACTTTCAGTTCCCATCTGCATGGCTGTCATGAAGTTTGTCACTTCTGACCTGAGTAGCATGAAGTTGGCTTTGGAGAAGATTTTATGGAGGTTTCCTTACTGGGGGGTGGGATGTGGATGTTAAGGGTGATTAGCTTATGGTCAGACCTGACTAACGAGGGGGTGATCATAGGTGTGGAGCATCGATTTCCCATGTTGGTAATGACCAGGTCTAGGACATTGGAGCCCCTGGTGGGACTATGGATTAGTTGATCCAGGGCATTGGAATTTATGAATTCCAAGAACCGTTGGGCAAAGGTGTTGGTACATGAGTAGTTTTCCCAGTTAATGGCAGGGAAGTGAAAATCACCCAGTATTAGGGTGTTTGGTTCTATCTTAATATTTTCCAGTATGTTTACAAAGGTGTAGTCAGAATCTTGGGGTATGGTGGGGGATCTGTAGCAAGCTACAATTTAGATTGCAGTCTTACCTAGTGTTAGTTGCACCTGGAGAATTTCAGACGCATTGTGTTGGGCAACTAGCCTGGTGGTGTGAATATCCTTGGTGAATACTGACACTCCTCCACCTTTAGTGTTTCGGTTTTGGTTTGGTGGCCGAAAAGTGTGGTAAGAGTTGTAGCCTGGTATTGCAGGGGTGCTCTCTGGAACCTTGAACCAGGTCTCAGTTACTGCACAGATATCGATGTTCTCCATTTTTAGGAGTGCCTCGAGAGAGTGCATTTTGTGTTTCTCTCTTACTTTTTCCTCTGTGAGAGCACCCAATGATGCTATCATGTAGGGAATGTGGGTGCTGTTCAAGAAGCTGGTGAATGGAGGATGACAATTAGGCGTACCTTACTTGAAAGCATTTCTTGATGTCTCATGGATTCAGGTTGTATTTCTCTTTTAAATGTGCTTGTGATACAAAGGCAGACTGACCATTTATATACTGAATCAGGTACTCTGCAGTAATTACACATTTGGATTACCGTCATAGCCTTCAAAGGATCCCACTGTCAGACTTTAGTTCAGGATACCACGTAGTAGAATATTTATTCTCTAGTTTCATTTTGCCTTCAGACTCAGCTTGCAGACTTGACAGCATGAAAGGTATCCTGGAATGTGTACCATGACTAAAGGTTTTTACTTACTGACTATCCGTACCAATTCAGAGCTGTGTATGATGTCCTCCTAGAGTATTTTGACTTCCAAATCAGCCCCATGGTGGATTGTGACATTTATTCTTTGCTTTATATAAATATTATCAGTGCATGTAGATGATCTGTACTTGATAAAATCTGTTGAAGACTAATATTTCAACCGTTAAATTACGGGATGAGTTCTTACTTCTTTGATCACAGTATACATCTTTACCTCACTGTTAATGAAGGAGATGAGTATGTAGTTTTCCACTTCTGGTGCATCTCTTCCTAGATTTGGAAGGGCAATGATACTGATTTGCTATTAATTTGACAGAAACCCACAATTTTATGAAAAATTGACAATAAACATTTGGAAAATCTGGACATTCTCCAAAAATCTGTACAGCTGAGAGATATCTCATATATATCAGATATAAAAAAAAAAAAACAAAATCTGTTGTCAAGTTGTTAAACTGTCTCATAATGTACTTTAAATTCTGCATCTCTCGAATGTATGTACCCTACTCTTATTTCACTTTGTAACCTTTATTTGTTTTTTGCAACCTATATTGTATGGTATTTCACTTTGCAACCTTTATTTGCATTTTTGTAACCTATATTCTATTATACTGCTCATGGAGCTTTTCTCCCCGGGCCTCCACTGAAAATGGGCACTTCTTGGCCCAGTGGACTTCCCCGGTAACTAAACTGAAAATAAATAAATAATAAATAATAAATCTGTGTGGTGAATTTCTTTTCATTTTGCAGCCTTCTTCTCTCACAACAATGTTGTTGATAACTTACTTATTGAGCAACTGAATACTGATTCTATGAGAAGATAATGAATGATAAAAAAGAAACATGTGCCTAGGGTTGCCACCTTTTCAAATGCCCAAAGTGGGACATTTTTTTGTAGACATGTCAGATTTTGCAGGACAAAACATATCACTTACCAGTACAAAGGATAGAACTTCACTTTTTTGCCAAAATAAAAGCTTATTCTTGTAGCATTTGAGTTGCTTATGCTATTTCATATAACATTTAGGTGTTTCAGATAAAAAAAATAACTGTTTTATACAACTATTAAAAATAAAATTTGGAAATATTTTTGTCCTAAAATGTCAGGACATTTGCCATTTTTTGATTTTTTTCGCAGAACACAACTGCCAAAAAGAGACTGTCCCTCGCAAAGTGGGACCGGTGGTAACCCTATCTGTGCCTCTTAGCGTTTGAGAATGGGGAAGTTACAGTAAACACTCAAACTAGTGTAAACAATTTAGATCCACTAACTGGAATGATCATAAAATGACAGAAGATATTGCAGTTGCTGCAGCATAATGACCAATATGCCAACACAAATGTAGTAATGTACATACAACTGACTGCAACAAAATCCTGCAGCAAACTCCTCACCATTTACTCTAGCAGTATCAAGGAGCAGGAACTCAATATTCAGAGACTAGTTAGTACAACTAAGGTCCAGGGTTTTTCTGCTTATATCCAAGGCATCCAAGGCTAGAACTGAAAAAAAAGTATATTTTGAGATTCTGCTGCACTTTTCTAACCGTATTCTATCAAATTGCTGCATTAATCTTGCTTTTTTACTGTTTGTACTCACAGTACTTTGCCACTTGAATTAACAGTACTGTTGCCCTAGGTAGCATGGATTAGAGTCAGATCTGCTAAATGCTATTGATACACGTGAGAATTAAATAAGCTATCTTACATTATGAAGGGCTTCCCTGCACTCTTGTGGCAAAAGTGTGTAGATCTAGCCTTATCTGAATAGGGCATTGCTGGAGGAAGGTTCATTGTGTGCTTTCCTAATGGTAGCTAAGTTTAAAAGTGTTTATTCTGGCTTTTATTTAAGCCTTGCATTTAAGCATTGCTGCGCTTTGTTCAGCAGGGGTTAGTTATGCCTTGTATAGGTGCAAAAGTCTTGAAACATATATTTTCCTTTGACAACTGTCAGTATAACCCTCTCGAGCTTCCCTATAGCACTAGGGGCAATTCAGCTTCACAGTGAACAGTGTAGCCACAGTTATTATCCCTAACCTTCACAAGAATAAGCCCCATTGTTAGTCCTAGGGAAAAATCTTGTCAAACTAGCCCACTCCCTTCCCTAGTGGCACATACAGTAAAAAACTGCCATAATGGATTGGCAGTTTCCCATCATCTTTCCTGCCAGCTTGATTGACATGGGGGTCAATTGTCTCATGTATACTGACAACCACTTGCACATAAAACAAATACTCTGTGTGAGAGATATAATTACACTATGAAACTGGAAGCAATACTCTCATGTAATGACAAACCAGACATCAAACAAGTTGTCAGCACTCATGCTTCACCTCTCACACAAAATAAGGACATAACACATAAACCCACTTATGTGTAGGTACTCACTAGAAGCCTAAAAAGATCAGAGACCTCCCAAACTTAAACCACTTGCACAGTTGTCAAAGGAAAAAACTTCAAAGACCAATTCACGTAAGGTTCAAGTATGGAACCCTTTATTACTTGCAGCAAGGAGACAAAACATGCAGATACAGGATTTTGTTTAGATTACTAGTGAGTAGTATGCTACTTTTATACAGTTCTATGAAATGTTACTTTTCTATGGTTGACGTAGTTAGACACAGCTTTCTGTATTACTCTACAGAAAATGTTACTTAGATTTCCTGCTGACATGTTCAGATTTAAAACTCACTATGTGTTACATAGAAAATGTTACTTGGATTTCCTGCTGACATGACTGGATTATAAAAAAACATTTGAGAAAAACAACCTGGCCTTGGGACTTATTTTTAGCCCACTACAAACTTTCTATTCTTCAATTGTGCAGTTCTAATATATATGTGTTACATTTCAAGGTACATTTCTAGCTTAGGTACAAGTAATGCTGACTACGGTTTATACTTTCAAGCAGCCTTTGTTTTCATTATCAATAGCTTCAACAGCTATGTACTTTCTCACGGCATAAGCAGAAAATCAATAATTCTTTGTTAAGTCTCATGACATTAGTAGAAATGAAACATCTATTATTATTTTCATGGCATTAGCAGAAATCAAATGCTTTCCTGTTAATTTCCAAAGCATAAGCAGATCATAGCTGCACATATTTTTATGACATAACAGGATTGGAATGTCTCTAGTAGCGCGTGCAGATTCATGCAGTGTGAGCAGAATAAATGTGTTAACTCTTTTTAAACCTCGAATGCAGTAAGCATGCATGTTACTAATACATATTTTTCTAACATTTCCCCCCTTTTAATACTTTTATTCTTCTTTCAAAATAAGCATAAACAGTTTTTCTTCCCCTAGCCTCTTCCTACTCAGGATTTGCAGTTAAGAGAGTCATTCAGTTTAAACTTATGAAAGCATTTTCAATTTTTCAACAATTCTTCAAGTTCAGCACCTTGGTATAAGGTTTCTGAAACTGACATGTCTATAAAGTCTTTAATCAGTCTTTTCATGCAGGGGATGCAGCAGCAAACACATACCACCAGTAGGATCATTCCTACACAGATGGCAATCAGGATGCTCATCAGGATACTGCCTCACCCCCCCAAACAATCTCTGGAAAATGTCCGTCAATGGATTTGGTCCTGGCTTGGTCATAGCCGACACTTGCTGAATTACCTCAAGGTGATTGTCTATCTTGTGTTTGTGGTCAGGAATATGCGAATAGCACTCCTCCTGGATTACATGAAGTCGAGGGCCATGCGGTTTTGAAGCACTACAGTTCTCAGGGCAGTCAGTTCATCAGTCACCAGTTTTAGAGAAGAAAAGTTTTCATTGCTCATTATTTTGAGAAGTTTAGACAGTTTTCTCAGTTCCCAGAATGATTTCCTTGCTCCACATGCTGGCAATACACCTGCCCATGAGATGATGGTATCGCCCAAGTCCATATGCAACAGTCCATTTTTCCCTAGGCTCACAGCATGATGGTTTTTCCAGCATGCTTTGATTTGCCCTACTGGATTGACAGGCTTCTTGATTTCTCATCGAACATTTCAAATTTTCCCCTGAGGCAAAACTGCTGTGTGTCATATGGCTGGAACCAGGTACCCCAAATAACAACTGCTGGACCAATTCTCAGGTAACCACTTGTATGCTTTCCTACCATGTACAAAATAACAGTTTTCTACTTTGGTAGTAACTTTACTATGTCCTGGTTCTAGATGAAACATTTTTTTATGTCTTACTTCATCAGTTGTCCTATGCATCAGTTCAAACAATGAATCATAGCTTGTGTTGCAATAGGAACCTGTGTTATCAGTTTTATTGTAGCATCTATAGGGAACAGTCACATTGCAATTGCTCCAACCCACCTGAACTGTATCATTTTTGTAAAAACACACAGTCCCCTTCTGTCGAACAGACAAGTGCAATGCTACTTTATCTTGTGATGTAACATCTGATGTTTCATAGACTAAATTTTCCCAGGTCTTGTTGGCTCCTAGGAGGACTGAAGTTAACAATAACCCCCCATATGTTGTTGGCAAAGCTGTGCAAATCCAGCAATTCAAAACATTGAAGGTCTCAGCATACACATATTTGATTGCCTGGTAAGTGTTGAAATTCGGGTGCCATTCTACGTGCAACTTTCCACATTTATTCAGTTCAGTTTGTGTGGCTGGGAAAAGCAATGGCCACAACAAAAAGATTTTTGTCACTAGTACAGTCAACAGGATGATTATGCAATACTTCTGAGGAAATGGTTGTTCTGCATTCCTGTTTTCTCCGACTCTTCCGAGTAGTTTTATTTGGATTTTTCTGGATTCTATCATTTTTGCTTTTGACATGTGATTTTACTCTCTGCCCTAATAGGACCTTCAGCACTGATGGTTTCTTCACTGGGGTTGAGACGGATCAGTCCTACTGATCTGACCCCCCCCTTTGTAGCCAGACTTTGTGCTGAGGGCCCCAATGGAGAGGTAAGATTTTTGTCCAGTTCAAAGTTCTTAACTAGTTTGCAGTGCATCAGGTGGATCTACGAGGCTCGCTCTGCAATTTTGACTGCAGTGGGTGTTGAAAGAAGTACCTGGTATGGACCTTCCCACCTTGGTGACGACCAGTTTTTCTTTTTTATGGCCTTTATCCACACCTAGTCCCCTGGGATCACTGCCACTTCCGATGTTCCAGTTTGTTCTTTATCTGAAACAGAATTTGACTGCAACAGATGTTTAGAATTCAACAAATTTCTCATATATTCAGCTAGTGTATAGTCAGCTTCCTGGTCTGTAGGCATGAGAAGTTTCCACTGGGGTGTATAATAAGCCCTTCCAAACAGTTTTTCCAAAGGAGTCAATCCTTTTGCAGTCAGAACAGTTCTCATGCTCAACAGTGCCAGGGGCAAACAATACAGCCAGTTCTTCCCTGTCTCAGCTATTAATTTTCTTAATTTATTCTTTAATATTTCATTATGTCTCTCAACTAGCCCTGCAGATTGTGGATGGTATGCACAATGATTTTTTAAAGAAATACCAAAATGCTTACTTAACTGCTGTATGGTTTGGTTTACAAAGTGTGTACCGTTGTCACTGTAGATCCCTTATGGCATGCCGAATCTAGGGATGATTTCTTTGACAAGAACTTTTGCCACCGTGACTGCATCTGGATTTTTGGTTGGAAAGGCTTCCACCCATCTGGAAAATATATCTACAATGACAAGACAATACATCTTATTTTCACATTAGTTCAGTTCTATGAAATCCATACAAATAGTGTGAAACAGATATGGTGGTGTAGGGAAACTTCCTTGCTTGGGCTTTAACGCCCCTTGTGCATGATGTTTGTTGCAAATTTGACACGTCAAACAAAATTTTTTAGAGGAGTTTGTAAATCCGTACGTTGTGAACACCTGGTTCACCAGCTGTACCATCCCCCCTGTTGAGACATGGCATTGCCCATGGCTCAACAAAGCTGCATATCTAAACAAATTAGATGGTAGTATCGGTTTCCCTTCTTTAGAGATGTACAGCCCCTTTTTGAGAATTGCTCCTCGTTTTACCCATCTTTGTTTTTCAGCTTGCGTAGTAAGTGTCTGCATTGTTTTTAACATTTCTAAGTCTAAAATCTCAGAGGGTTGTAGTTCCTCATTTAAAAGAAATACTTCTGAAGCTGCTTGTTTTGCAGCTGTATCAGCTCTCACATTACCTTTCGAAATCCTATCTTGTTGCTTGGTGTGAGCTGTGCATTTACAAATGGCTACTTTCTGAGGTAACTGAATAGATTCTAAAAGATCTAAAATAAACTGTGCATGATTGATAGGTTTGCCAGTAGATGTTATCATTCCTCGGTTTTTCCACTGTTGCGCAAAACCATGTACAGTAGAAAAAGCATACTGGCTGTCAGTAAAAATGTTTACACATTTACCCTTTGCTAAAGTACATGCCCGTGTCAAGGCAATCAATTCTGCTGCCTGTGCAGATAAGTTGTGTGGTAAAGGTTTCGCGTCTACAATCTCAGTATCAGAAACTACTGCATATCCTACTAGGTTCTGTCCTGCAGGACACCTTTTGCACGAACCATCCACGTAGTATGTCACCTCGGCATCATCCAAGGGGACATCCGTTAGATCTTTTCTAGGTAGTGTCTTTTGCTCAATTACCTGCAGGCAGTGGTGTGGTGTGCCATCTGCAGGGGTTGTGAGCAAGGTAGAAAGATTCAAAGTCGTGCATTGTTCAATTGTCATGTGAGGTTGGCTCAACAATATAGTCATACAGGAAAGATGCCTAGCAGGGGAACGATATGCTACCTTCTCTTGCAGTAAAATCATCGCAACTGCATGAGGCACTCTCAAAGTGAGAGGGTGGAATAAAACTACTGAGGCCGAAGCCTGTACTGCCATTGCAACTGCAACTACTGCTTGTACACAGTGAGGTAAGGACCGTGCCACTGGGTCTAGTTGTGATGAATAGTAAGCAATGGGTGTTGCTTGTCCCCATACTGTTGTGTTAACACTGATGTCATATAACCTCCTTTACAATCTACAGTTTGGAAAAAATGTTTGTGGTAGTTTGGTAATCCTAGAACTAATGAGGACGCTATTAACTGTTTCAGTTTGCAGAAAGCAGATTCTGCCTTTGGTGTCCATTGTAACAAATCCTGTGCTGCCATAGACTTTTTATATATCAGGTCAGTCAAAGGTGCAGATTCCAAGGCATAGTTTGGAATCCAACTCAGGCAAAAATTAGTTGTACCCAGGAAGGACATAATTTCCTTCTTGGTAGTGGGTTTTGGTGCTTGCAAAATTGCTACTTTTCTGTCCTCATCTAATGTTCTACCTTCCTTGGATATTACATATCCTAGGTATTTGACTTGTTTTTCCAAAGCTGCAGTTTATTTTTGTTTACCTTATGTCCTTCAGCGGCTAAAAATCGTAATAGCGCTATGGTATTTTCTTTACAATCTTGCTGGTTGGGGGCCACCAACAAGATGTCATCAACATAAAGTAAAATCTGACTGCCTCTTTGTGGGGTAAATCCCGCCAAGTTGCTTGCCATTTCTTGTGAGAATATTGTTGGACTTTCACAATTTCCCCGTGGTAGTCACGTATATGTATACCTTTTCCCCTGAAATGTGAACGCAAACCAATACTGGCTGTCAGGGTGTATCAGTATCGAAAAGAACGCATTGCTGATGTCTACCACAGAAAAATACTTCTGTTGAGGTTTTAAATCATTCAACAGGGTGTGTGGGTCTGGCACTGTGAGTGCCCTTGGTATTACTGAATCATTTACAGCTTGTAAATCTTGGACCATACGCCATTCTCCATTTGCTTTTTTAACAGGAAATAAGGGTGTGTTACATGGTGAATCGGGAGATTCCATCAGCTTCCCTTCCTTAATTAAAGCTGCTATGATAGGTTTGATTCCTGCCTCTGCATCTTTTCTTAAGGGATACTGTCTTTTCTGTGGTCTAAATGCTGACTTTGGAGTGATAGTAACTGGTCCCACTGTACGAATAAGTCCTACATCTGACTTTCCTGTTGACCAGAGAGTTTCTGGTATATTCTGTAAGGCATTCTTTTCCTCCTTTAATAGGAGTGCTAATCAGCTGTCCTTGAGAGACTGCAAGTGTACGGCTGGGTGGGTCTGAGTTATCCAATTCAACTTCTGTATTTGTATTCCCTGTTCTGACAGTTTTAATTCTGTCTGTTTCTCCCATCTCATGGCTTTTTCTCCTAGGTCTGCCCATTCTATGTTTTTGTTCTTGGTTAAGCTAACATGTGGTAATCGATTAGATTTATAAAGTGCACAGAACTCCTGGGGCAATGAACAGCTGGCTACACTGTTCCCTTCTGTGTCCCAGTACAGATTACGTAATATCAATCTGTTTGCATGATTTTTAAACAATTCTTGCTCATATTCCTTATCAGGTCCTGGTGTGTTACAATAATACAAGGTACAGTGCAACAAGTGTTGTTTATCAATGTCAAGGGAGGGGAACTTGCTGATGGCTACATTCATTAACTCTTCGGTCACAGTCCCTGGACCAGTCGTAACCAAGTCCTGGCTGTACCAATAAAACATTTCACCCTTCGATTGCACTGCAAAGGTATCAATTTGTCTCTGTGCTTCCATACCCTGCATGGTTTGGACTATTGCTATACAAAATAGCTGCATGAGGTCTCTGCCCAAGAGGTTTACTGGGCATTTTTCAGAAACAACAATTTTGCTTTTCTGAGTCAATCCTGAAACCGGATCAGTTATTGCAGTATTACGGGAGAGGAGCTCCAGATACAGCTGTCCATTAGCTGCTTTTACCAGTATGTAATCAGGTGACTCTGTGTTTTCTGGCAGTTTGGAGGGATGTATCAGGATTCGTGATGCCCCTGAGTCACACAAGAATTGGACTTCCCTCCCTTCTACCAAGAGTGTAACTTCTGGTTTTGTGTCTGCTAAATAGAGCTCCAGGCTCAATAAAGCTAGGTCTAATATTTCATTTTCTTCACTGTCACTAACTTATTACACTTCCTCTATTTCTTCTGTCACATCCTCTACTCCCTCTATCACATTTTCATTTGTCCATTCTCTGCTATCACCTTCTAGTGATTCCTGACTACCATATAGTCAGTCCTCACCCTCCTTGTCTTCCGTGGTTGCCTTCTTGTTTTTCTTGCAATCCCTTGCCAAGTGTCCCTTTTTACTGCATTTGAAACATTCATCCCTTTTCTTTCGCCCTTCAAAGTCCTCTGATCGCTGATCAGATTGTTTGTTTCCCTGTGCATTTTTCCTGCCCTTTTTCCCGGACTGTACTACATAAACTTCTGCTCCATCTTCTACAGAAAATACTTGAGCCTTCTTTTTCTTTTTGCTATTAAAATGCCTTTCGGCATACCTAGCATATTCAAGTAATGACTGTAACCTGCTTGTACGATGGTCTACCATGTGTTTTGTAATAAAACTGCTTATGGGTGCAATACTGACTTTTAAGAATGCATTCTTTAACTGCTGTTCATATGGGGAATCTTGTGTTTGATCTTCAGGAACCTGCATTCCACAGTGGTTATTAAAACATTCTAATAATCTGGCATAATACCGGTCAATAGTTTCACCTTCTTGTTGGATGCATTGATTAATGCAAGTCCAGTCTACCCTAGGCTTCCATTTTTCAGAGATGCGGTCTGTAGGACCTTTTACACTGTTGTCTAGTTCTGCACTGCTATGTGGGAGGGGTCTGTGTGCAGCGTCATGGGGATTCCAGTTGCCACTAATCATGTGCCAATCTGGTCCCACAATTTGTCTAACTACTTTTTCTACCTCTTCTCTGTTTAAGTTATAACTCAGCCTCATTCCTTGTAAATCTTCTGAGAACTTTCTAAAATTAACGTTTGGATGGGGAATTCCCTCAGTGGCTTTCCGGATATCTTCCGGAGTCCAAGGTCTATACACTAAAATAGTTGGGTCCTGACCGTCTTGTCCTGCCTGAGGATTAGGTACTTCTATAAGTGGTCATATTTCTTCTTCACTCATAGATCATGAATTCTTAACCATTTGATATAACTCAATGCCTTTATTTGAGTTACCTACCCGTGTTCGAGACCTGGTCCCGATGGGATCTCTAATAAATGGTTTTACTTTTACAATGTCTGTATTTTCAGTGACAACAGGATATCGTGGGGGTGGACTAAACTGTTCACTTGCTTTATATTCTGGTAAGGGAGGCGGAGGGACTGATGCTATTACTAAGTTATTGTCCTCCGTATCTAAAAACATTGTTTTTGAGTTGTTGTTCTTTTGTTCCCTACGGTTTACTTCCTCAATCTACCTGTGTGCCTGAAAAATGCCTAATTGGCGTTACTTTTTTACCCGACCTTTGGAATCGGTTTTGAACTGTTTGACAAGTTTGATAAGCAAGGATTTTTCTAATTTTCCGTCTAATTCATACTTATTAACCCATTTTGAATAGTAT
Organism: Protopterus annectens; assembly: GCF_019279795.1. Classification (NCBI taxonomy): domain Eukaryota; kingdom Metazoa; phylum Chordata; order Ceratodontiformes; family Protopteridae; genus Protopterus; species Protopterus annectens. Next base: position 1,157,916,481 of record NC_056732.1, on the reverse strand, counting down.
TTAATATTGTCAGTGCGCTGCGACTGCATGTATTTTGTGTCTTCGGTTAACGGCAGATTTTGAGGTCTTTTTGTGCAATTATTACCCATTTTTTCTACCCTTTTTATCGTTACGTAACTTCTCTTATTTTTAACGTGGTACTGCGGATTTTGTTATAGTCTCTTCAGAATTACTGCCTACCTATTCTGTTTCTCCTAATCTATGACAAGACAATAATCCTTTTTGTCCCTGACTTGTAAAATACAGTCCTGACAAAAACAATACAAATCTATTCCCTGATCTAAAACAGAAAACAGAAAAAAGTAGATTCACCTTACCTGAGCCTACATGATCACCTGATTCGTGGAGACCCATCCTTCAGTCGCAGATCTGAAAGTGGCTGGTCTCTTTTGTACGACAATTCAGTTGGAGGGCTTTTCATATAAGAAGAACTTATTTGGTTTCTTCCCTGTACGGTTTCAACCACCTGGCCCGTCTGATCTGAGGTGAAGTGAGAGTTCCGGCTCGAAGGACCAATCTGTCAAAGGAAAAAACTTCAAAGACCAATTCACGTAAGGTTCAAGTATGGCACCCTTTATTAACTTGCAGCAAGGAGACAAAGCATGCAGGCAGAATGATTTGTCTAAATTACTAGTGAGCAGTATGCTACTTTTATACAGTTCTATGAAATGTTACTTTTCTATGGCTGACGTAGTTAGACACAGCTTTCTGTATTACTCTATAGAAAATGTTACTTAGATTTCCTGCTGACATGTTCATATTTAAAACTCAATATGTGTTACATAGAAAATGTTACTTGGATTTCCTGCTGACATGACTGGATTATAAAAAACATTTGAGAAAAACAACCTGGCCTTGGGGCTTATTTTTAGCCTACTACAAACATTCTATTCTTCAATTGTGCAGTTCTAATATATATGTGTTACATTTCAAGGTACATTTCTAGCTTAGGTACAAGTAATGCTGACTACGGTTTATACTTTCAAGCAGCCTTTGTTTTCATTATCAATAGCTTCTGCAGCTGTGTATTTTCTCATAGCATAAGCAGAAAATCAATAACTCTTTGTTAAGTCTCATGACATTAGTAGAAATGAAACATCTATTATTATTTTCATGACATTAGCAGAAATCAAATGCTTTCCTGTTAATTTCCAAAGCATAAGCAGATCATAGCTGCACATATTTTTATGACATAACAGGATTGGAATGTCTCTAGTAGCTCATGCAGATTCATGCAATGTGAGCAGAATAAATGTGTTAACTCTTTTTAAACCTCGAATGCACTAAGCATGCATGTTACTAATACATATTTTTCTAACAACAGTCTGCCATGCAAATAGAAACAACTACACATAATAACACATACATACAAGTGCCTCATCCAATAAGCCCCTAATAAAATAAAAAGCTAGGAGCCTGACTGTAAAACACTTTACATTAAAGTGTTTTATGGTCCGACTCCTAGCTTTTTCTTTTATTGAACTGGCGTTTGCTTGTTGGGGTTCATTTGGTTGCTTGCTAGAGTTTTTTGCTTTGGTTACAAATAAGCCCCTGAGGCAAAACACCTCAAAACTGAATGTATTGATCATAGACAACTCCATAGTGAGTGACACAAATGTCACCCTCATCAGGCTGGACAAGGAGAGAGTCATGTTTAGCTGCCTGTCAGGTGCCAGGATCTGTCAAGACACAAGCACTCAAGTCACTCAATAACAAGTACCATTATAACTCTGTCATAGTCCATGTTGGGGTGAATGATATGAAACGTACCTCTCTGGACTATATGAACACAGACATGACGGAACACTTAGATTATGTGTCCAAGCAGGTATGAGCCTAGCCCTAAGCAGCATGCTACCTTCACCTAGGATGATGCCATAATATAAAGAAAAAAATGATCGATTTTAACAATTGGCTTACCTTCTGGTGTCAGTCTAAGGGGATCCGGTATCTGTCAGCCTGGGAAGACATGGTCGACAGGCCATGCTGCTTTGCCAGAGATGGTCTCCAACTGTCTCATCTAGGCTTTTAGATACTGGCTAAGGTTTTTGCCTCCCTTATAGTGCCTTTTTTAGGCAACATCAAAACAACAAAACTCCCGACATAACAAAAGCCTCTCAAAATAACCTCAAGGTTCTGATGCATAATGCTAAGATCTGAACAAGAATCTGCACTCCCTGGAAGCACTCATCACCTTGGAAGATGGTGACATCTGTGCAGTCACTGAGACATAGTTCAAAGCCATGGAGAGTACCCTGGCCATGCATGGCTACAATGCCTTTCACACATTCAGACCACACACTGAGCATGAAAGAAACAAAGATGGAGGTGTATCCATCTTCATTAAGGCCAAGTACACCTTGAGACTGGTCAAACAGTATGACTCACTTGAACTACTCTATGTCCAATTAACTAAGGGAAACCACCCTACCCCATCATTGCTAGCTATAGGCCCCTACCGTTAACCAAAAAAAGTATACCATGTACCTGGACTTAATGGAGTCAATTTCCTTGCAGCCAAATACCTTGATCACAGGTGACTTTAACCATCCTTCTATCGACTAGGAAACATACATGACCACAAACATACTTGCCCAGAGATTCTTGGATTTTATCAATACAAACGTTCTCGAACAGATAACACCCTTACAAGGAGCTCAAATGTTCTAGTCATAGTATTCACCAACATGGGAGTTCACTGTACTCCTCCCCCATGTGATGGTCTCTCTGGTAAGATTGGACCATAAATCAGTATTGTTTGATGTGACTATGAGGCCTGACACCCTTTCAGGAACAGAAAAGAAACTAAAAAAATGTTTCCAAAATAAACTACCGCCTGCTAAGTGATGGTATAAAATGTTCAACCCCCCCCCCCCCAATCACAGATAATGCTGACTCCTATGCACAGATGTGTGCAAATGCCATGTATGACCACTTCAGCGGCTGTATAAGCTTGGCTGTACCTGAGTGGATCAAAAATAGGTCATTAGGAAAAAACAAGCTACCCTGGTGGACCTCAAGTATAAACAGTTTATATAACAAGAGGAAGACTTTGATGGCTAATAACAAGAGGGAACTGATTCAGCAGAGGAAGAATTCCCTCTACAGCTTAAACAACAAAAAAAATGAAATCTTTCCTTCAAAGCTAATTATAAATGCAAAATAGCATCATTAGCTAATGATATAAACAAGGGATTATTCAACTATGTCTAAAATATGAAAGGGAATGCTCAGCTATATACTGAACTATTAGTGGATGGTATCACTCATAGTATACCAGAGTAAACTGCCAACCTGCTAGCAGACATATTAAGCACAGACTTCACCCCCCTGTCCCCACCAGCCATTCCCCAAAGTATACCTGCCACCATTCCTCAGCCTGTCTCTAGAGAACAGGCCATATACGTGCTCTCCAAGGCCAAAAACATGGCTTCAATGGGAACAGATAACATCCCAGGTTGCCTACTAAACAATCTAAAACAGAAAATAGTGGCTGCACTTGGTCCCTTCTTTAACCACAGCCTGAAAACTGTCTATGTTCTAGCGGAATGGAGAACAGCAACAATAATCCCCCTGCACAAAGGGGGACCATCAACCAGCCTTGAGATCTATAGACCCATAAGCCTAACTAGACAAATCTGGAAGGCTATGGAAAGAATCAACAACTACCTTAGCAACAAGGACATAGGCAATTTTAGACTCAAGACCCAACCCAATTTGTATTTGTTTATGGTAGGTCTTGCTTGTGGTAAACATCTATTAAAAAGTCACCAAAGCCCTGGATGAGGGAAAGACAGTGCATGCCACCTATATAGACCTAGCCAAGACACTTGACACAATCATCCACTGAGGCATTAGAAAGTAACTCTTGCAGCTGGGAATTAACCCATACATCACTAGATGGGTAGCCAATTTGCTCACCGAAGGAACACATACTGTCAAAGATGGTTACTCCACCTGTAGCAGTAAACAAGTTGCTAGTGGAATATCACAGGGATCTGTACTGGGCCCTTTATTGTTTGGAATTTATTTCTTGAAAGTTCAAGAAAATACAGATGGCCTATGGCTGACCAAGTCTGCTGATGATTGCAAATTGGGTGTGATCATTGACTACCTAAACAATGTTAACATACTGTTGAAGGGGCAAACACAGACAGATGACTGGTGCAAAAGCCACTGATTAAAGCTAAACGCAAAAAAAAAATCATTATTATTCACTTTGGAAAAGATGAATTCCCTACTAATTACATGATTGATGGTAACCCTATAAGTTCAAACCCAGTGGTATGAGATCTGGGTACATAGGTTGATAGCAATCTGAACTTCAACCACCAAGTGGTGAGGAAAGCCTTCTTTGTAGCACATCTCATAAGTAAAGGCATAGCATCCAGGTCCAAGGATGTTATAACTCCACTGTGCTTGACTCTCTTCAGACCAATAATTGAGTACAATGCTCCTCTTTTGCATGTACCTCACCAGACACCTACAACAACTGCAGAGACCCCAGAGGCTTCTCACCAAGAAAATACAAGGCTTCTAAACCTAGACCTATGTAGAAAGACTGAAAGACTGAAAGCCCTCTCACTGTACTCTGTATCCTGTAGGCTGCTAAGAGGTTACCTGTGCTTGGCCTACAGGCAGTCTCTGGCACTGTCCTAATGGAAATACTGCACATTCACAAATCAAATGGCACAAGAGACACTTGCTTTAGGGATCTTAACCTAGCCTGTGATATGAAGAAAATATGCTGAAGAGGCAGGTACATCTTCCAGAGATTGCCACTCCTCTGAAATAAACTCACAATTCAAGTGAAACAGATGTATAATCCCCAGGTAAGTTGAATAGCTTTCTTTTGACATCCTTTCTGAAGAATTTCTATGAGCTTTTCATACCATCAAGTATTCACAGATTTCAGAGCTTTGTAATATACAGGTGAATTAGTCCCACAAATGTAATATTCTTTAAATATATCCAGCCTTGCACTAAATGTTATAGTTAGTAAAAGTTTATTCCACTTTGTTACAATAAAGTGATATAAAACTAGATCATTTTGCTGTCCTGTTGATTTCTTAATAGTCTCATGGACTTCATGCCTTGTAACTTCCTATTAACAATCTATTATTAGGTACTGTCTCATCTCCCGATAATATTTGCTGCTCTTTGTCAATGTACTTTGTAAGCCAGGAATATTCTGCCTTTGATAAAATGATACTCTGTTGAATACAGACCCAAAATCTGTAGCCCTCTCTCATGCCTGATTGTTCAGGTGGTTGAGCACTGGATATTTATTAACAACAGTTAGTGGTATAAGCTTGACTTAACATAGCTTAGTATGAGGATTTGAAGCTCTAGGGAGTGAAGTACTAACCAGATCACAATGCACTTTACTTTTCTTTTTTTTTTTAGCTTTATAACTGACAGTCCATCCTCAACCCCTTTTTTCCCATTTTGCTGATGAGGTCTGATGTCATTCAGCAGTGACAATCATCTAGAGACAAGGTTTACACCATTGGCTGGTTAGCCCTGCCATGGTAGTTCATTCGTACCACACACTTGCGCACACACACTCTCATCTATGGCCAATTTAGAGTGTCCAATCCACCTACTGCATGTCTTTGGACAATGCTAGTGTCTTATCTCTTGTACAACATGCCCATAGTACAGCTGTTAAATGTTGTGGAATTTAAAATAGTCTTTTTTTTGGAGGGGGGGGTTTGAACCATTCTATTTGTTCAGAAGCAAGACATCAAAATGAAAGAAAGGCCAGTTAGAGTTTAAGGGCAGAGCTGAGCATAAATTGTGTACTAAGAATAATCTTAATAGAAAATGAACCTGCAAACTGAAAGCTAAAAGGGTCAGGACTCAGATCTTATATGAAAGCTGTGGTTTACTGAAACTTAAAAACAGAATAATTGAAATATCTCCTTTTTATATATAATGTGCTAAACATCTGCTTGAGCATACACATTTTTAAATTCAGATATATGTTTATATACAAACACAAGAACACACATACGTGTGTGTATGTATCTATATGTATATCTATAGCTCTATCTATCTATCTATATATATATATATATATATATATATATATATATATATATATATATACATATATACACTGTAAGTGTAATTCTGCCCTTTCTGTACTGTTGTACAATCTCAGAATTGTTATATAAAAGTAACAGGGTTATGGGGGGCAGAACCCACCTCCCCATAAGCCGTTGCATTCTTTTTTTTTTGTAAAATAAATAGCAAGGGTTGCTGCTATACCGGTTAACGCTCGTTCAAGCAGTGTAAAACCAAGGTTAAAATAAATCAATATATATATATATATATATATGTGTGTGTGTATGTGTGTGTGTGTGTGTGTGTGTGTGTGTGTGTGTGTGTGTGTGTGTGTGTGTGTGTGTGTGTGCGCGCGCGCCCTTCACATGGTCGACATTTCATAAAGTCAAAGACCATATGGGTGAGACCATATGATCGACTTTCAAAATGTTGACCATGTGGAACAGGCTTCTCTGTACAGTGCGGAATGGAACAAATTCCATCTTCCGCACTGTAGTGCAATCTCAGAGTTGGTATATTTAAGTTCCGGGGGGGGAGCAGGGGGCTTGCCCCCCTGCTAACAATGTGAAGGTAAGTAAGTGTTGTGTTTTTTTTTTTTTTTTTTTTTTTTTTATTTACATGGTTGATATTTCAAAAGTCGATCATATGGTCTCGGCCATATGGTCTTCGACTTTATGAAATGTTGATATATATATATATATATATATATATATATATATATATATATATATATAGTTTCACTTTATAATCTCAAAATACTGAAATATCGAATTTCAGTATTTCAGAAACTTCATAACCGCAAATCCGGAAATGTTGAATTCATGGTTATGGTGTTCCAGTACATGATGTAGATGAACTGTGTACATGGTGTATTGTTTAGTGTGTGGATTAGGCTGGAATTTCAGGTAATTGACTATTTTGTAAGGGTTTTGGGCAGGTGTCTGAGTATATGTGAGTGTGTTTGGAAGTTGTAAGTGTGGGTTAGGGTAGTCAGGTAAAAGTATGACTGTTTAAATGTTGAAAGTGGTGGTGTTTGTATATATGTGATGGGTTTGTGTGAGGGGACTGTAGAGTGTCTAGTGGTGAGTTTGCTGTCTTTTTCTGTTTGGTGTGATCTTGGATTTAGTATATATAAGTAGCGGGGGTGCAGGCGGGCTTTCCCCCCTGCTTACTTGTAGTTTAGGTTTGTTTATTTGTGGTTTTGTGTTTGTGTGTGTTTTGTTTGTTGTTGTGTGACTAGGATAGTGTATGTGTTGTGTGGTGTATGGTGTGTTTACGTTCATGATTTTTACTTTCGCGTTTTTTTGGTTTTGGCATTTTAAACATTCGACTTTATAGTTTTGAAATATTGAAATTCGATATTTCAGTATTTTGAGATTTTAAAGTGAATCCATATATATATATATATATATATATATATATATATTGATAAATAATAAGTATTACAGAAAAGGCAAATAGTGTCACTCAAAGCATCATCTGTTATGTACGTTTAATAAAAATGTGTTATTTTTGAAGGCTTCTTGATATATTATAAGGGAAAGCTGTATATGAGAACTTTTAGTGGAGTTTTCAGTTGGGTTTAGGCAAAATAATTAGTCAATAATCTGGGGTTAAGTTATTTCTTTTGTGTTAGTTTTCAATTAAAGTACAAGGCAAGGTAGAAAAGGGTAAATATCCCCTGCAACCACTGACCTTGGGAACAGGAAGGACGGCTATTCAGTTATGCTTTTCTGATAAAGGAAAATGGGTAAAAAGCCTTGTTATGGACCTTTTAAGGCTTCATTATTGTACCACAAATTTCCAATATGTTTGACACACCGAATCCATGTTTAGAAAAATTATTTGCTTTTTAAAGTTTGGAGATCATGGGGGTAATTCAATAAACCCTACACGGAGTAACTCTCCATATATTAATATTATAGTGACCAGATACGAAATATGGCTGCTGAGCAATCCAGGAAACAGGGCTGGGGGCGTGCACAAGCGTGCAGACACTGTGCTGACATGGAGGTATCCACGGAATGCAAATCACCTCATATGCTGGTGAAAACCATGCAAATTATGTGATTTTGTGATTCAGCAAGCAGAAAGGCATCCGTGCAGGTGCCGTGTCAGCATATAAAATGCATGTGATTACAAACTGTGTACAGGAGTATAAAACTTAAACAGGGGCTGTAACAGTCCAAATAAAATGGTGTATATTACACAGTAGGCATGCAAATGGCCAAAACTATGGCCATTGAGTTAAAAAAGTAATGCAATATATGAAAAACTTAACTTTTTTTTAATACATATGCCATGTTTAAGTGGCAGGAAACAATGTGGAAACATGCCATTTTGCAAAAAAATAAATAAATAAAAAGTGTAAAATATGAAATTTAAAGCTATGCAAAGGTATTGCATTATAGTGCCCGGTAGGCAGAGTCATACAATGGCAGGTTACAGTGGTTACTAAGGAGAAAGGCGTTGGTGTAGTGCATCCAAGGTATATGTAATTAGGTGCATGTAAATGAGGCAGGGTTATTGAATAGCAAAAAGGACTACTGTGTTCACAGGTACTAAATGTGGTAGGGCTAGAGCTGTGTTGGTGTAGGCATAACAGACAGCTAACATCAAAAGGGCGTGTGTCACTGTATGTTAGAGTAGATTGGAGCTTAGCAACGCCAGTTTGCGCTCAGCTAAGCACAGTTATGCAGGGGGGCATGTCTGAGGCTGCACAGTTATACTTAGCTCTATGGTGTGTGTTATAGCTGGTTAAAGAAAAGCTACGCAAGCCCATGTACAGAGGAGGGTCCAAACTGCTGGGCAATGTTTACACTAGCACCACGGGTTTGAGCGGCACTCCACAGTGCTTAGCAGTGGAAGAACTAAAAAAAATAAAAGGAAATAGCCTGGGAAACCCAATCAAATATAAATGACTGTTAAGCTCTGTTCCACTGACAGTGGCCCATTCAAACGCCCAATGATATACCTGGCAGGCGGAATATATCATAGTTATCCAATCACACATGTATAGATACACCCTTCAATCTGCTTTTTTCCCACATACTCTGCACCATTGGAGTACACACTTTGGAATTTTAACTGACTAAATGGTAGGGGCTGCTGCTGCTCTGCTACATCTGTATATGTTAGAGGCTGAGGTTAGTGATGATGCTGATGCTGACAATAGGCCCAGACTGAGAAGGAGAAGAGTGTTCAGGCCCATGATAACCTTTCACGGGCTACATGACCTGGCGATATTAGAGCACTACAGGGTGGATAGGGACATTCTACAGGAACTCACCAAGCTCTGCCACCCTCACCTCAGACCCAGAGCTAACAGAAGGGAACTGATCCCACTGGAAACAAAGGTATGTGTAGACTTAATAATACTAGCTACAGGTACTTTCCAAAGACCAACTGGGGACATGATGGGGGTCTCACAGACATCTGCATCCAGGGTAATCCACCAGTTCCTGGTTGTGATGCTAACGCATGCCAGTGAGGACATTTATTTACCCCACACCCCTGAGGAGAGGACCAGCAAATCTCTTCCACTGTATAGCACACTACAAGGAGATATGGGTGCCATAGACTGTACTCATGTGCACATCAAAGCACCACCCAGTGAGGAAGGTAGAGTCTACGTCAACTGCAAGGGGTATCACTCCATCAACTGCCAGGTCATGTGCGATGCCCATGACATTATCTTGAATGTGTGTACTGGCAGCCCTGGCAGTTATCATGACTCCCACATCTGGCACAAATTAGACTTGTACCAGACACTTGCCAGGGAGGACATCTCATACGGCCATCTACTGCGGGATGCTGGCTATGCACTGGAACTGTGGATGATGACACCTATCAAAAATACACACATACCCACTGAAGAACACCATAACGAAGCACACACACAAACTAGGAACATAATAGAGAGTGTGTGTTTTGACTGCTCAAGTCACGGTTCCGGTGCCTTGAAATATCTGGTGGAACCCTGCAGTACTCTCCAGCCACATGTGCACACATGTTCAAAGTATGTGGCATGCTACACAATATAATCCTGCAGAAACAGCTGTGCCAGGAACATCACAGGGAAGGAATACATGACCCCCACCAGTGCCAAGTTCCCCACAGGCACAGGGGGACTCAGATGAGGAACCCCCTGAGTCTGTCCCTGTAGGCAGATGTAGGCATGCCCAGTATGCCCTAGCCTTTAAAAAGAGGAAATGCATAGCACATGCACTGACAACCTAGTGATCCAGGGACTGGCACCTCACTACAACTCACATGCATAGTAAAAAAGATGCCAGCCACACCACACTACCTGCATCTTACCATGTATAGGCTGTGTACTGCGTGCATCTGACAGAGTCAGCCCTGAAGCACTGTCCTCTCAACTTCTGCAGGCACAAGGTAAGTTACTCTTCTTAACAGCAAATAAATGGTGTAGTAAACTGTGGTAGCATTTGTATGGTATTGCTGCATGTATGCAAGGGAATGGAGTGGTCTACCGGGATAGCTGCAGACAACTGACAGCTATGTGGGACAACAGAGACTCTCTGCCAAGTACTGGCCACCCCAGAATATGCAGTAGACCCCAAGCCAGCAACACCCACCTCACTGTGTGAGGGACTTACAAATAGGGGGGTCATAGGACAGATGCATGGATGTCAGTGTCAGGGTCCCATACATACCTGTCAAACTCTTAGAGCAAGAAATCTGTACAAAGCCTTAAAGAAAAGTGGGACAAAGGCCCAAAAAGAGGGACAATTGTGAAATATTGCACTTACAAACTTAGAAAGTGGATAGAATAACGGGCATTGCGTTAGCATGGATTTTCTGAAGGGTATGAAGTCTGAAACTCAAATGTCTGTCATTATTTTCGAACATCAGTCTTTAATGATTTGCCAGTAATTTGGCAAAAAACACAATTTTATGACAAAGGGACCCAAAATATGAGATAAATATCTGTGTTTGTAAGGTATTAGCATCACACCACACATTCCCATAGCAGCCCCAATCAACTTGCTGACATGTTCCATTTCCACAATATGCAGGGGTCAATGTGCTATGTATGTGTGTGGTTAATACGCTGTACATTGCACTGACTGGTGGCTGTCATGGCTTAGTGGGCTAAGTACATTACTGCAGGTAATAAGGTCCATGGTTCAAGACTGGCTGGGCTACTGTTTTGCATATGAGCTACACCTATGGTAGGAGTTATACAGACTGTCCAGATGTCAGTATTTGTTACTGCAGGAAAGCTGTACAAAGCCAGAGACAATGGAGGGGCAGGGAGCCACATATATGGACAGTACACAGCTCTGAGTAACCTAGACGGTGCCTAGTAAAACAGCAGGTTGTGACAAGTCGGTGTAATGACAGGATATAAAGGCTGCCATTAGACTGACAAGTCAGTGTAATGCCAGGATATAAAGGCTGCCACGTAACTGTGTCAGTACTGACAACAAGTCAGTGGGCACCAATCACCACAAATGACAGTGTTTCACAGAATGTCCACACGTATGCCTCATATATCTGTTTGTTTGTAATAACATTGCATTTCTCTGGAAAACTATTGGCAAACTAAGAAAGGATGATGTGAAAACATAAATGACAAACAGTTGAGATGCGGACTTCATACCCATAAGAAAATGCAAGCTAATACGAAACCAGTCTAACAACTGTCTGCATTTGGAAGAGCAATATCAAGATCCTGTCCCCATGTTTGGGCCTGTGTCCTACTGTCATTTATGGCTGTGTCCATATGTCTGGCTGTAACAGTTTGAGAGGTATGGCCAACATATAGCCTGATAATAACAGTGTCAGACAAACCATCTCAGGACCACAGCAGATGCATGGGGCACAATGCTGGACAACCTGCAGAACAGGTACAGTCAGAGGTGTGAAGTCTGTAACCCTGTGTGTGGTGTTATAACTTCTACCCCAGTGACACCATAACTACAACTACACAGAGAAGCAACTATGGACAAAGCCTGGAACTGGAGCAGAGCTGGACAAAGGCTCACATATATAAGGGGAAGAAGGAACCACTGGACAGAAAAATACAGAATGTGCAGATTACAACAATTTATGCAGTAGCATGGGCTCCCTGCAGTGTATGGGGGTCAGTAGCCAAATGTCTGTCAGCAGTTCCTCACATTACTCTATACTGATCTGCCACTGACATACCAGGACATCAGTGCTGTGCAAAATGTTCCTCGCATATTAGGCAAAACTCTGCTCAGTCCAATACAGTTTGTACCCACCCTAGATATGACTCAGTTAATAAAGATAGCACACAGCCAGGAGATACCTCAGCCAGTATATCAGTGAGGTGCTGGACTGTTTGAACAGGTTCATCAGCCAAATGGCTGTTGCACACAAAATCCTGGACCGGAGTACAGGTAGGTCTGGCCTGGAGTCCCACTGTTAGTACTGATGGTCATACTGGGCATGCTCCTGCACTTAGCTAAATCAGCTCATGTCTAAACCCATATCTGACTATAAAACTGTGATGTCCATATATGTCTGTGCATAGAGACAGCCATGTACACAATAACAGTCTCTCCTCACCTCCATCAGGCATGATCACCCTCATCTATCCATATGTGGCACATAGAAGATATATCTGGATATAACAAGTAAACTGATAATAGAGCGACCAAGGCAGCATAAAATATCAAACAGAATCCTTTCTTTCTTAAAAACGTTTTAATATATCCAGCAATGAGGTAAGCGCTTTTGCATAAGATGCTTCTTCAGACCTTTAAAATACAGACAAAATCACAGGCATATATATGTGAAAATCAATTCAAATCAACCAATCCCAAGGTTCTATTGATTGGAACTAAACATTATCCTTAAAAACACAGTACCTAACAAGGCAAAGATTAAAAAAACTTTTTAAAATTCTAGAATAAACAATTTAATAGACATACATAAAAAATATATCACTGCAAAATAAAACAATCTAGCCTAAAACTACACTTATTTATGAATCCTGCATTTTTTAAAAAAGGGCTTAATAGATGCTCGTTCATTCAATTCAGAACTTCTGTCAGCTCTTAGAATAATCATCCAATTGGTTTCTCTATATTCAGTGTGGTTCCGTATATCCCCCATCCTAATGCTGGGTATTATAATATCAATCACCCTAAACATAAACTGATGTATTTTACCATGCTCCATAACATGTTTTGAGAGGGCATTATGTTCTATGCCCTTCTATAAACATGTTTCCTTATTCTTTCTCATAATGACTGGTTGGTCTTCCCTAGGAGGAGGAAGTTTTGTTTAAATTGAAGGAATTTGTTACTCATGTGTACTTTTATCGACGTTTTGTCGACAATTTGTTCCTTTTTTGGAAAGGGACAGACAGTTCTTTGGGCACATGAATAACCTATGTGAGCATTTAAAATTTACTATGGCTTCGTCCAAGGAGAGAATTGAATATCTGGAGTTATTTGTTGAGAAACTTCAGGGCTCTTTGATTAATACAGGGGTCTTTCGCAAAACCTGTTTTAGGAATACACTTTTAAGTAGAACCAGTATGCACCTTAATTACGTTTTTCGTTATTTGATGCGTGGTCAGGGCATTAGAGCCTCAAGACTGAACCCTACTAATGAAGGTTTTCAGTCTGAGATTGGACATTTGGAGCAGAGGCTCTTGCTGCGAGGCTATCAGGAAAGTGAGATTTTAGAAAGCTGAGCTGATTTGGGATCCCTCAGGGAAGGCATGGCAGCACCATATTATGGCCCCAAGGTAGATGAATCAGTGAGGTCTTTAGCTCCTTCTAGTAATCAGCATGAATGGGTGAAAGTCCCTTTATTTTTCACCAGAGATCAGAGGATACTTTGTGACCTATTTAGGGAATATTGGCTGATTCTACAGGTAGACCCGGTGATCGGTGGGATTTTTGGCCCCAATCCTTCTTTTGTTTTTAAAAATAAGTTAAATTTGAAGAGGTTACTTTGTAGTAATAGGAAACTGAACAGTAACTTTGTGAAAATGGGGGTCACGCTACCATGTGGCAATTGTAACTTCTGTGAATTAATTAATACATCTGTGATGTTTGACCATCCTGATTTGAATAGAAGTTTTTCATTTAATGTGAATGCGAACTGTAGGTCCACTAATGTGGTATATTTAGCTCAGTGTGTCTCCGGTTATTCCTTTTATGTAGGGAAGACCAATCGGTCATTACGAGAAAGAATAAGGGAACATGTTTATAGTATACGGAAGGGCATAGAACATAATGCCCTCTCAAAACATGTTATGGAGCGTGGTGAAATACATAAGTTTATGTTTAGGGTGATTGATATTATAATACCCAGCGTTAGGATGGGGGATATACGGAACAACACTGAATGTAGAGAAACCAATTGGATGATTATTCTAAGAGCTGACAGAGGTTCTGGATTGACTGAACGAGCATCTATTAAGCCCTTTTTTAAAAAAAAGCAGGATTCATAAATAAGTGTAGTTTTAGGTTAGATTGTTTTATTTTGCTGTGATATATTTTTTATGTATGTCTATTAAATTGTTTATTCTAGAATTTTAAAAAGTTTTTTAATCTTTCCTTGTTAGGTACTGTGTTTTTAAGGAGAATGTTTAGTTCCAATCAATAGAACCTTGGGATTGGTTGATTTGAATTGGTTTTCACATATATATGCCTGTGATTTTTTTCTGTATTTTAAAGGTCTGAAGAAGCATCTTATGCAAAATCGCTTACCTCATTGTTGGATATATTAAAACATTTTTAAGAAAGAAAGGATTCTGTTTGATATTTTATGCTGCCTTGGTCGCTCTATTATCAGTTTACTTGTCGTGCCTTGTGGGTTGTAGTGCATCTATTTTTTATTAATATATCTGGATATGTTGAGTGTGATATACATACATATATATAGGTAACATATACAAATATAGCATTTACAGAGAGGCAGAGACAGGGAGAGAGAGAGAGTGAGAAACCTTGAAAGGCGTACATTGATGAGATGCTGCAGCAACTCATACACTAGCAGTAACCAGTGGCATGTGCAAATACTATGGTGAGCTCCATTGTGTAATAGTAGTTAGGTAGGGGTTGTAATCTCATATCACCTAGTGTGTGTGTGTGTGTGTGTGTGTGTGTGTGTGTGTGTGTGTGTGTGTGTGTGTGTGTGCGTGCACACGTGTGTGTGTGTGTGTGTGTGTGTGTGTGTGTGTGTGTGTGTGTGTGTGTGTGTTTCTATATCTATTACACATACGTCAAAATACGCATACCCAACAGGCTTATGCCTGTGTAATGGTCACCATTTTATGGGCCTGTGACTATTGTCCTCAACAACAGTGGCCTACCTGTCAGCAGCTGCTGACGTCATCCATCCCAACAGTGATGGCAGACACTCACCAAATGCATAAGCTCAGTGGTGCATGTGATAAGTACGTAGCACTATAGGTCAAAGGCCTCATAAGATGGCCAAATGTGGCAATTGCAAAGCATGCAAATACATCAATGATGGCCCATATGTTTTAGTTGGGAATTTTAAGAGGACGTTGAGGAGTGCTGGTTATTGCAATTGTAACACCAAAATGTTCATTTACGTGGCTACTTGCTTATCCTGACCAGCCTTTTACGTAGGAATGACCACAAGAAAATTGAGATAAATAATCTTATAACACAATATGGGCATCAAAAATAAGAAATCAACTAATTCCTTATACAACCATACAACAGATTGTACAAATTTCAAGAAATGTTTATTTTTTGTTATAGACAGACTATACATAAAGAATTTGGGGGGTGATTATAAAACCATCTGGTGGTCAGGGAATGCATGTGGCAGGTGCGACTAGATGCTAGTAGTGCACCTGGCATCAATGACACCATATCTTTAGTATGTATATTGAAACATAGGGCTGTGTGTATCTAATATACAGAAACAATAGAGAGTATTCTGATTTTTTTGTGTAGCTCTATTAGGGTTACATTTATGCATGGATTTTTCAATATACTCAATTTAATTTTATATATTATGTTTACTCATTTTTAATATTGTGTTTATATATATTGTTTCTATTAGAGACACAATAGTACTGTAATCTTTACACTAGTACATAATTTTTGGCTTTGGTATTAAAATATTTTGTAGAGGCTACCACTACAAGAAAAGTTGTGTGTTTATACTCATACATACATGTAAAACCAGCTTAATGACAGTGCAAGGGTTAAAATCTGATGAATGGGAAGATGGATTTATTGTAATGAGTTATCTATTGATTGCATTGTTAATTTATATGTGTATTTAATGGCTGTGATTAAATGTGAAAACTGACTCTGAAGATGCCCTACAAGGGTGAAAGCACTTAGTCGGTTACATTCATTACTTTAAATAAAAGTCTTGGTGATTTTACTTTGGCACCACCAGTGCATTTTTTCTTTTTATGTAGCACTAAAGTGTAGAAAGTTCAATAGGTAGTAGTTCTAATCACAAAAACAGCAACACAGTGTGTCTGTGTGTGTGTGTGTGTGTGTGTGTGTGTGTGTGTGTGTGTGTGTGTGTGTGTGTGTGTGTGTGTGTGTGTGTGTGTGTGTGTGTGTGCGTGTGTGTGTGTGTGTGTGTGTGTGTGCCTCAACCTAATTTATCTATCACCCACTTCACCCAAACAAAAAGCTACCCCAAAACTTAAACTAATTTTCTCATTACTAAAACTAACATCCTCAGCCATAGCAATACTTGCCCTCAGCAAGGACATCCACCCAAACCCTGGACCTCACAACTCCTCCACTGATAGTCACCCTAGCAACCTTACCTACCCTCAAATTACATCCAATAGGAAACCAACTGACCTCCATATCTTAAGCCTAAATATCAGAAGTATAACCATCAAAATCCATGAACTCCATGCTATCATAGACTTATACTCCTCTGATATTATCATTCTAACAGATACCTGACTCAGACCTCACATTACCAGTGAGCAAATTCTCCCTTCAGGCTACAGTATCCTAAGACAATATCGGTTGCACAAAAAAGGGGGTGTTGTAGCTGTAATTTATAAACAGAATCTTAATGTTTGCATCCTAAACATATCAGCTCCACTAATTGACAAAGCAGAAATAATCTATACCAACCTAAAAGTAAACCAAGACAAGACCATTAACATAATAGGATGCTACTTCTCACCTGGCAACAATATCCCTCCACTAGAAAACCTCCTCAGCTGGGTAAATCATCACCTTCTACAAGAAACCATAATATTAGGTAATTTTAATATAGACTGGCTATCCTGTTCCAACCACCATCCAGCCCACAATCTAAATCTTCATGTTTTTTTCCAACGTATCCAGACACCCACCAGAATAAATAAGAATTCCAACAAGCATTCTACTCTTGACTGGATATTCGTCAGTAAAAGCCCCAATCATACACAGCTGGCTGCCTGCCAGATCGCCTCAGTGATCAAACCCCAACTTTCCTACTCAAAAAACACATATATCAGGCTAAACCCATTACCTATCAGCAAATATGTAATAAAGTAAACTTTAACCCTGACAACTTCATCTCAGCCCTAAAAAACTGCAACTGGACTTCATTAAAATACCTCAACCTTGATGACGCTGTCCAATTTTTCAGTACCACCTTCCTTAAAGTCCTAAACACCCATGCACCCACAAGATTTACTAGAGTTAAAACCCAGTCCTCCCTATGGCTACAACAAGCCACTAGATCAGAAATGAAAATCCGAGATAGAGCCTGGAATCACTGGTGCAAGACAAAAAGCCCTTCTGATAGACAAATTCTGTGAATTACGTAACAAAGTTAAAAAATTAATAAAACAGTAAAAAATCCTATATTACCAGTCTGCCTTGAAATCCACCCAAAATAACCCTAAACAATTCTCGTCAACCATCATCTCTATCCTCCACCCAGGAAAAGTAGGAACCCCTCCACCAAACAAAACAAACTCCTCTGAAAACATTGCCATCTCTTTCAACACTCACTTCACACATTTCATTCTATCACTTGCAAAACAACACAACCCCTTTCCCCTAACCCCTCCAACTACATCTAGTAACCTGCCCACCGCATTCGCTTTCTCTCCTATCCCTACCTCCAACATAAAAAACTCTTATTGAAACTAAAGCCCACAAATCTAGCAGCTGACACCCTCCCAGCTGAGTAACTAAAAGTTGCAGCTGAAACCCTAGCCTACCCAGTTGCAATCCTGACTAACCAATCTTTATCTGAAAGCTATGTCCCTTCACAATGGAAAATATCACACATTATTCCCCTCCACAAAGGTCGGCCCTCCACAGACTTCACCAACTACCGGCCCATAGCAATTCTGTCTCCTCTATCAAAAATACTTGAGAGATGCATTCACTCTCAGGTTCTAGGCTACCTCCTTGCTAACAACCTCCTATCTAACACACTGCATGGTTTCCAACCATACCACAACACAACTACTGCCTTACTTGCTTTCACTAATACAATCCTTCAACATAAAAACAATGGTTATTTCAGCTCTGCAACTTTCCTAGACCTATCTAAAGCATTCAACATGGTCTCTCATAAACAACTCATCACTGTCCTCAATACTCTGTCATTCTCTCAATCTGTCACAAACTGGTTCCAGAGCTACCTGACTGGCCACCATCAATCCGTTGTTTGGCATAATGACATATCCCCCCAACTCCCTGTCTCAATAGGTGTTCCCCAAGGATCCATCCTTGGACCCTTACTCTTCTCCATATTCACTAATAATCTAGCCTCTGCTACCAAACAAGCCACTCTCGTACACTACGCAGATGATTCCACCATCATCTGCTCAGCCCACTTCCTACCTGAACTTCAAAAGACCACACAGGAAGCCTTTTCCTCAATTGAAGCTTGGCTATCAGATGCGCAATTAATACTTAACCCAAACAAAACAAAACTCCTCATCTTCCAAGCCACCAAACACAACCTAAACACCCACCAATTTAATATTAAAGCCAATGAGAAAACCTACCCCAACAGACCATACCAAACTACTTGGAGTTGAAATTGACAATAACCTCAAGTTTGACATCCACATCTCGTTAACCATAAAAAAGTACACAAAAAACTAGGAGATTTATACAGAAATAAGCAATTCCTCACCAAAACAGCCAAGATTTCAGTTGCAAATAGCTACCTTATCTCTACCCTACTCTACGGCTCTCCAATATTTACCAACCTAAGTCAAAGTGAGTTAGGTAAACTCGAAGCTTGCTACAACAAAATAGCAAGGTTTGCCACTGGTGCAAACTACCGTAGCTACCACTGCACCTCACTTACTGAACTAGGCTGGCTAGAACTCCCTCACCTTCTTCAATGGTACCAACTCTCACTCACCCACAAACCACTAAATCATCCTCTAAAAGTCCCCTCCCTCCAAAATCTACTCCAACCCTATCATACCACCAGACCACTACACTTTAGCAACAAAAATCGATTACAGGTAACTAAAACCAGGAACTCTGCTGGAGAAGCTCTCTTCTCCTACTCCATAGCAAAATTATGGCATACCCTTCCTCACACTATAACATCTGTGTCATCACACACTAACTTCAAAGCTGCTCTAAAATCTCATCTAAAAGAGCACTGGACATGACCCTGTGACAAACCTCTCTAACATCTCTACCCCAACCTCTCTAATCGCTTTCTTCCACCCCTCTAACTACCTTGGATTGCAGCCAAATACATTGCTTGTAAATCTATATCTCAGCTGTAATCTCAAGCCAATGTTATTCAAGGGTAATAGCTGCTAGCTCAACTATTAAAATACTTGTTAGTCTTTATGGCACCAATGATATAAGCATTGTACCATTTAACTAAATAATTTCATTTGAACTATAACTGTTTACTACTATTGTTAATCAAAAACCTACCTATACTTCTTGTAACTTGTAATTAATTGTTGTTTTTAATTGTTGTTTTTATTGTGGAGCCTTTCTCCCCGGGTCTCCACTGAAAAAGGACCTGTGTCCGGTCGGATTTTCCCAGTCAACAAATGTAAATAAATAAATAAATAAATAAATCTTAAGGCATGTTCCATCCTGTTAACCCTCCATTGCATTACTTTACAGGGCCTGTAGCTATCATCCACCTTAGATGCACTGTTGGACACTCTCCAGGTATATAAGCTCTGTGGTGCATGCGATAAGTATATAGCACTGTAGTATAAACAGACAGGCCGTGGTTCTAATCCCAACAGCAGTAAATCAGTGTGTATTTAAGTCCATCCTGTTGTGGCTGTGTGTCTTTCCTACCTATGTGTGTGTATAATGCCACTGCATTTTAAGGCCTGTTCCACCCTGTTAATCCCCATTGCACTACTTTATAGGGCCTGTAGATGTCATCCACCTTAGATGCACCGTTGGACACTTTCCAGGCATATAAGCTCTGTGGTGCATGCAATACATACCTAGTACTATAATACATAAAACTAAATAGGTAGGGGTTCTAATCTCACTACTGGCAACTGTGTATGTGTGTAAAACATATTCCTGTTGCAGTATGTGTGTGTGTGTGTTGGTGATACCATTTTGAGGCCTGTTCCACCCTAACCCCCTCCAGTACACTACTTTACTGAGGCTGTTGATGTCATCCACCTTAGGTGCACTGTTGGACACTCTCCAAGCATGTAAACTCTGTGGCACATGTAATACGTGCATAGCACTATAGTATATAAAACTAGATAGGTAGGGGTTATAATCTCACTACTTAGCAACTATGTGAGTGTATGTAGGCATGTTGGTTATGCCATTTTGAGGTCTATTCCACCCTGTTAACCCCCATTGCACTACCTTACAGGCCCTGTTGATGTCATCCACCTTAGATGCACCATTGGACAATCTCTGAGCATATAAGCTCCATGGCACATGTGGTAAGTATCTAGCACTATAATACATACAACTAGATAGGTACAGGTTCTAATCTCAATATTAACAACTGTGTGAGTTTCTGTGTATTCATATCCCCTGTAGCAGTGTGGCTGTCATGTGTATGCAATAGCTATGCCACTTTTTGAGCCTGTTCCACCCTGTTAATCCCCCCCATTGGCAAACTATTCAGTGCTTACTGATGTCATCCACCTTAGAAGCACAGTGAGACATTTTCTAAGATGAAAGCACTGTGGCACATGCAATACATACGTCGGCCTATAGTGTGTGTGTGCATGTATGTGTGTGTGTGTGTGTGTGTGTGTGTGTGTGTGTGTGTGTGTGTGTGTGTGTGTGTGTGTGTCACAGTATACCATTTTAAGGCCCCATTCAAACCTGTTAACCCCCCATTGGCAATCCTTACAGCACCTACAAATGTCATCCACCTGAATAGTAGTGGCAGACACTGAAAAACATATAAGCTCTGTCGTGCATATGATATGTATATAGTGTTATGGTATGTAAAACTAGACAGGTAGGGGTTCTACTCTCAACAAGGGCAGTTCATGTGTGGGTGTGTGTATGTATGTATGTATGTATATCTCCTTGCAACAGTGTGACTGTGTTAGGGCCACCATTATACCTCTCAACCCCTTAGAGCAATACATCTGGATAAAGCCATGCAGTTCAGTGAGACAAAGGCCAAACATTAGGATCAGTCTTTACATATTGCTTTTGCAAACATAGAAAGTAGATATCATAACAGGTTGTACATTATCATGCATTTTCTGCAGGGTATGAAGTCTGAAATGAAAATTTCTGTCAGTATTGTCTAGCATCAGTCTGTAATCATGTGCCACTAATTTGCCACAAAACCACAATGTTATGACAAATGGTCCTCAAATATGTGTCAAACATCAGGACATTCTGCAGAAATCTGTACAGATGAGAGGTATGGCCACCAACTGTCCGACCCTGCAGGTTGCGGTCCATGTTTGGCCAGGTGTGATCTGTGAAAACAACTCAAATACAGAGGTCCTAAGAGTGTAGGACAACAAACATTTCCTAAAGTTGCGTAATAGTTGCATAAAGCAGTTATGTCACATCAGAAACAGCTTAATGTAATGAGAAATAGGATAAGCTATGGAGGTGTAACACAAAGAAGCTGTTATACTGGAAATCCAAGGAAACCTCTGTCTATTGCACTTGCCATAGGTATGGTTTGTCCTGCCAACTCTCACCATACCACAATAAGTGTCCTACATTGCACATTTGATAAGGTGGCAACCCTACTTTGTGTTGCCCATGTGTGTGCAATATGTAGACATGTGGAGTCACTGTATGTAGCTGCTGTCCCCAATGACCCACATCTATCTAGGCATGAATGTCAACTGCCACAACCCACATTTGTAGGTACTAAGGCTGTGGCAACTGTCATTAGTGTGCTGTCTGTCATTGACCCACCATCTGATGTTAACTCACTTCAACAGGGTCATACATCAAGTATGGAATGGTGCCAAGGTCCTGGTGTCAAGCTGAATGCAGAAGCAGTGCCATCATACCATATGGCAAGGACATGGCCCCACTATTTCCCACATCAATGGCAACCCCATAAAGACACAACCTGTGTTGAGAGACCTGGGTAGTCAGGTTGATAGCAATGTTGCTTTCAGTAATCAAATAGTGGCAGTGGTCAGAAAAGGATTGTATGTGGTTCACCATATGGGTAAGGGGAGTACATACAGACTAAAGGTGGACATTACCTCTGTATAGTCCTCAGTCAGTACAATAATAATTTAGTACCATGACCTCTTTGGTATGTACCTATCAACACATCTGCAGCAACTGGAAAGGCCACAGTAATACCCACAAAGGTAATCCATGACCTCCAACACCTGTTCCATGCAGACAGCCTTGATTCAGTAGTATCCCACTCGGTCTTGGACTGGTTGTCCACAGGTGGGCTGTGGCACACCTAGATGGCAATGTTGAGCCCAGCCCTTCAACAGTTGTCCCATATATGTGAGTCTAACTCTTTGTGCACTACTAGCATGACAGGCCTGAATCTGATATGTGACGTCAGCAAAACCTACTGGAGACACAAGTTTGTCTCCAAGAGGCTGTCCTGTTGCAGGAATACTCTTCTTAGACATGTCAAACAGAGTACCATGCAGACCCTCATCAAGTGCAGCAGTGATGAGTGGATGTGAAACCACAAATCTGACCCAGAGTTTGCACCTGTGTCCCTCAAAGACAGGGGCAACATGTGCTGATTGATGATTCTGTCCGGGATAAAGTAATGACTAGGCTTGTAAGATACCCAGGGCCATTACTCTAGTAACCTTTTATGATCATATGAACCTGTGATCCTACAGAACTCCCAGGTGACATGTATCAAGACTGGCATGCTGTGTCAAGTGGTATGCATGCAAAATTATGCTGTCTGCCCCCATTGTCCCTCACACACTGCCCTACACATGCACACCTAGGTAACCATGCACATATACAGCCATACAGTGGCGATGTCACATTTCTATGTTGCCACTTTGCCATCCTGAGCTGCTGTATTGCTAGCAGGTCCCCATGATGTACACACACAGACACCTGCAACAGAAACAGAATAAGGGCTGGGAGACAACAGTCACTCAACAATACTAACAGCAATATAGCATCATGGCACAAAGGTACATACACTTTGATGTGTACACATGACAATTGCCTGCAGACAGCACCTTACCAGGCATAACAGTACTACACTACAAACTGCCATTAACTGTACTATATTCACCCTGTGCATCAGACACATATTAGCATGTCCCTGCATTGATGGTATGGATGACAGTGATGTGGCACAGGTCTCATTACATGCACAGGGTATGGTGTAGGGTTGTCAAAGGCTAGGCTGTGCCACACAGTTGACATTATGAGTGTGTGTCTGGATTATTGCTGGTCAGCTGGGCTATGGAGAGGAGCTGTGTGTGTCTGCTGGTGACCTGCATGTGACAGTGATGTGTGAGTGTGTGCATGTACACAGTGAAACCATGGGCCAGCACTACATGAGGGTATGTTGGACAGCTGTGGACAGTACATAGCAGACTGGCTAGTTTACCATCTCTGGCCATGAACACAGGAACTGGTTCTGCCAAAAGTGGCACTGGCACCACCATGCCCAGGGCCAGATGTGGTACTATTTGCTGATGGTGACCGGTGTCTGCTGGGTCTGTGTCCCTCATGGGACTGCCCAGGACTACATGCTCATGGCCTGCCATGTTGTGGTGTGGACATCATCCTCCCATCGATACTGCTGGTGGTACTGCCACTATGGGAGTGTGACTGTGCATGGCCATGTGAGCTCTCAGCTGTCTATCCACTACATCAGTGAAATAATGTAAGGCATCACCAATGCCGTGAATGGAGTCATGCAGGCCGGACAGTGTGGGATCCATGACTCTGAGCATCCATCTGGTGCACCATTCACAACATTTCTGTGCTCCCATGATTGACTAAAACATGTGTTGGGTGACATGTGTTGTGGCACCTGTGACAGGTGCTGGATGGCCAGCAGTTCTCCTTCAAGCACCCTTGTCAAATCTGCCTATGTGGGACATCATCAGCTGTCTGCCTATGGCTAGTGTCTACAATCACAGATGCCATAGTCGCCGCACTCTCCTGTTTAATATCACCACCCTCTGACTGTCCAATATCTGTGGCTGCTGGAGAGTAGGTATGTGTGGGCATGCTGACTGTGTGTGGGGACACTGGGGGAGGAGGTATGATGTCAAACCATGGGACAGATTCAGTCCCCAACAACCCCACCTGTGCCTCACTATGGAGTCTGATGAGATACTGACATCAGGTTGTAAGGGGGGCACACTCCAACTGCCATGGTCACCTGTGAGGGGAAGACAACATGACTACATTAATTCCTGCTCTATATTTTCTGCTGATTCACATGTGCATGCACACACACATACACACACACACACGTGCGCGCACACACACACACACACACACACACATACACACACACACACACACACACACACACACACATGTGAGGTGCCACAAATGCATTCTACATACCACATGATATGACTGATGCCATGCACAACAGGCACACACACAAGACAGACCCTTAACAATATGCAGTTCAGCTATGTCCAGTTAATGTTGCTAGTACTATGCACCTGTGAGATAAGTGACATGTCATGTATGTGCTGGACCTTCACCGAAAACACAGTGCACCTTTTTCCACAATACTAATGCACCCCTTTATAGCAGATGGCCTACACCTTCAAAAATACCTGCTAATATATTACAGCTGGTGCAATATGCTACTGTGATTACTGATGTAATGCACTGCAGTGAACCCCTCCACAAATTAAAATGCATGTTTTGCAATATGAATAAGCTTAAAATTGTGTCCATGGCAAACTGGCAGCCCTTAACTTGCCTAGGGTATAGATGAGCCATAACAAAACAGTTCCACATTCCTCACCGGCTACAGTATGGTGGTCTTTGGCCACACCAGAGGTACCTATGGATTTGTGTGGGAGAGGTATTGTCAGCAGACACAAATGTGGCATTGGTACAGGATAACATATGCATATATCAACATTTACAGTACAAACTGTGATACTACCCACAGTGCTGACATTCACAATATGTGTGCACACATGTGCATTACAACCTCTCCCCACAAATACAGATTGACCTGACATATGTTTACAGGTATGCAAAGGTTGCCACTATGAATGCTGCAGTATTAACATGATGACAACTGGATGCTTACCTGGATGCTCCTCAGCTGTGGAAGCTAGGCCACCCACCTCCACGATATATGGCGTTATTGATTCTTGTGAGCTGGTGGCTGAACCCAGGTTTGCCAGGAACTCCTCTGTGGCCAAGAGTGGCTGTTGTGTAGCAGGCCCTTCACCAGTGGCAGCATGGTCTCTGGCCACAGCTGCTGCCCTTTACTGTGCATGATGTGTCAGATCAGTGGCCTGGTGTCGGACCTGCTCATAACTCCTGTTATGCTGGCACACATGATTAACTGATGCCAGGAGGTCTGACCAGAGTGCAGCGCATTCTTGCTGGCTATGGTGACTCCTTGACAACAGCACCTGGGGATGGAGTCTCAGAGCATCAATTATGGTGGTGGTCTCAGCTTCTGAGAAAGGTGGATTTCTACGGTGGTACGTCTCACCTGAAAGACATGAAGAGGGGAACACATCACAGCACCACATGCATCGCTCACCATGATGTACACACCCCAAACATTCACAATTGCCACCACTATCCACCACTAATTCCCACATCATACCCCGCCATCTATCACCAAAGTATGTATGTGACTATCAGCAACATAGTGGCAATACATTATGCATTGCCCTCCTGATCTTGATGTTTCCTGCTACTTGCTGCATGTCCTATACTGTGTTCAAATGCATTGCCCTGTTGCACCTATTACTACTTGTTCATAGCCTGTTTACATTGTATGCAAATGTGTCAGTCTTCTTCTGTTTTATTAGGCAACTGGGCTGTAGGGCCACCCCTTAGGTCGCCCTGGCCTTCCTCCCTCAGATTCTCCATGATATGGCTGGACAAGGTCCTACAGTTTCACCTGCTAGTCTGGTTGATATGGGTGTCCTGGCACAGTGCAGCACCTGCTTCATGTACATGGATGGACAACCATCTACAAACACCAGCAAAGAGCACATTTTGTGAGAGAGGCAATGAACTTAGGAACCTACAGTCCAAGCTCTCTACCTGTCAAGCATATATATGTGTCCCCGAACAGGTTGTGAACACAGTCAGTAAACCTCACACACCACCCACATCTACACAACACACACACACACACACACACACACACACACACACACACACACACACACACACACACACACACACACACACACACACACACAAAGTAAAAATAAAAATAGATTCCAAACTGCAAGTAGGATAAATCTCTCTCGAATTTATTTAAAACAACCAACACATATGAGCGCTTTCATCTCATAATGAGACTTCATCAGATACAACTATAACAGTGCTACACCTACTATATATAATGTCTTAATGACCTTAATTAATTATACAATTAACCATTTTTAAAGCGTTTTTAAAGCAGTAATACCAACTAATTTTAAAAAAAAAGCACATAATACCATTTTATATCATAAACATTATACAAAATGTATTAAAGTGCAGAATACATTAAAAATATATCAAAAATGTATTTAAAAGTGTATTAATGTATTAAAAATATATTAAAAATATATTAAGTAAATGCAGATGGATAAAGTTTCTCCCTTCATAGATATAAAAAAACAGATTTACAATAAATTTGTAATAGATTTATAATAGATCTGTGATAGGATAGAACTCAATATTACTAAGGATAAAGTAAATGTACAAAACATATTGTAACAAATCTGTTAAACTTTTGCTGCCTTTACAATAAGTGTAGGCTTAATACTAATGTATTCATTAAGACCTGGGGGGTAATTAGCCTTAAGTCTCAGTTGCCATCTTAATTCCTTATTTAATAATAAATTCTTTAAATCACCCCCCCCATTATTATTTTTAACCAAGTCAATAATACCAAATTTAAAACTACTAAAAGATGGACAGGAAACCGAATGTTTCTATAGGGCACTGGTGTCTTTTTTAATCCTAATGTCATAAAAATGTTCATATATTCTATCTTTTAGTGCCGTTTCGGTTTTCCCTATGTAAAATGATGAACAATGTGTACAAATAGCCATATATACCAACATTCTACTATAACAATTACCTTTACAAAATTTGACAACACTATCCAAACCATTGTTCAATTTTATGGATTCTTCCTTAAAAATATGTGAACATTGTGCACACCTACCACAGGAGCTAGTTGCCCTTTTGCTATTCTCATTCTTATCAGCTATTTCAAAAAATCTTTTAAAATTCATTTCTGTCCTATAAATAAAGTGTGGTTTATTTCCTATCACTTCATATAATTCCTTATTAGTTTTTAATATACACCAATTAGCTTCCACTATTTGTGTAAAAAAGTCAGAAAACATATTAAATTCAGTAACACATGCCCCCTGATAATTTTTTGTTGTTGTTACTTTGTCAGATTCTGTCACAATTTTAAAGGGTTCACCTAATAAAGCTTTGTATTTGGTACCCCAGCCATTGTAAACTTCTTCCAGTACTTTACCAACTAAGTCCCTGGGGTATCCTCTCTCAATAAACTTTTTGCCAAGAAAAATAAATTTTTCAAATAAGTCAGAGAAGTCAGAGGTCATCCTAGCCAACCTGACAGCCTGGCCCTTAATCAGACTCCTTTTCTGATGGAAAGGATGAGAACTACTGTGGTGCAAATAACTATTACACCATGTGGCCTTACGAAAAATTCTGGACTTAAAACCAAGTTGTGTTTTATAAATAGTGATGTCCAAATAATTAATACTATGATCATCAACAGCCCCAGTAGGCAGACGGAGGCGTGCCCAATATGCCCGCGCCTTGGCAAAGAGGGAACGTATAGCACATACACTGACAGTGTAGGCCCCTATGGACTGACACACTTCTCCACCTGCACATACAGTAAACTGGATGGCACACACATGCGACCACCTGTAACGTGTAATGTATAGGTGGCCTACTGTGTGAATCCTACATAGGCAGCCCTCAACCATTGCACACACAACAGCTATTGCAACAAGGAATGTCAACACCTGAACAGTACACGCACCTAACAGCATATGTTGATACTGTATGTATAGGTTCCTAGGTACATCGGTAGGTACATGCCCGATTGTCAGAGGCCATTCATCAACCGAGGCAAACAGTGTCTGCTGTCGCCACCACATCATTTAACCAATTGTCCCTCAGTGGAGCAGAGGCAATTGTGGGATCCATGTGTGTAATCACTGTTCCCCACGCACTCTGCATGGCTTACCTGGTGTGTTAATGAGGGGCTCCATATAATGTAATCAGGGATGTAGTGGCAAAGCATGGGGAGTACCCATGGCAGGTATCTGTCACCCCAGCATGCTCCACCTATGGTTGTGTGAAGGTGTAGCACATTATAGTGTGTGGCTCACTGTGACATACATTACCAATGCTGGAGCACATCCATTAAACATCACTTGGACATACCATTAATAGGTCTCATCCATATACATTTGATTGCAGTATGGAGTAACAGCCATAGTACAGTCCACATACAAAACACCATAACATGTTTACAAATCCCAGATGCCCAAGTGGTAAATACACTGTCGTGCATGTTCCCGTTCCCATGTCCTGCAAGGGACATTACGTAATCCCGAAGGCACGAATAATGGATGTTGGATGCAGGTTATCAGATCAGGTTTAGCACATGTCAGTGGTATTATGCATTGGCAAGTGCTGGTAAGCGTCGTTTAAACATGAATACACGGATATGCGTGAAACAGGGCTAAGCTTTTCTGAATATCATGCAAATCACGGTCAACGATGTCCAGAACAGGTGAAACTAGCATTATTCACCCCTGTACTAATAGTGCCTGCTCTGAAGGGTAGAACGACCACTGCCAGGAGTAGAACATGCAATCATGTACACAATCACCTAACACTAAGCTACCCGAGATGTACCAATGGCAGGTGTGTATCGTGACAGGTTAAAACACAAATGTGCGTAGTCCAGGAAACAGTATACACCGACATGTACACAACGAAAGGTGTGTTCTCCCTCTCACTCTCTCTCTCAAAGGGTGATAGAGAGATATAAGTTGATATATAAGTATTCACCTATATCTGCAAATATATAGATAGGTCAACGACATGTGCACAACCATGGAGGTACAAATAAATAGGATACTGCCAACTATCGAATGTGTCACATACTGACACACTTAATCACGAGGCTGACAGACCGAAAGACCACAGTACCAGAACACTAGAACCGAGAGTAATATTATCATGATGTTAAGGGACATGTAATTATCGCTGCCGGTGCTGCGGTCCAGGTAGGTACTGTGTTCAACTGTGTATGTGATTGCTGTAGTCTGTCTATGTGTGTGTGTTGAGGGTGCCATTTGCATTTCTGTGGGACTGTAATGTGTGTGTGTGTGTGTGTGTGTGTGTGTGTGTGTGTGTGTGTGTGTGTGTGTGTGTTTGCATCATGTGTTTGTTAGTGCTAACTTGGAGATAGATCAGTACGGTAGGTGTGGTCATAGCTGGCCGCAGGCATACGGTTACCACCTGTCCCACTTTAAGAGGGACAGCCCCTCCCTGGGCAGTTGTGTATTGACACAAAAATTAAAAAGGGCAAATGTCCGAGATTGTAGGACATAATTTTGTCCCATATATTATGTAATAGTTGCATTAAATAGTTATGCCTGTATCTAAAATACGTAAATGTTACATGAAACATGATAAGTAGCTGAAGTGCATCAAGAATAAGTATGTATTCAGGACAAAAGTATGTTCTATCCTGTGTATTGACCGTCGGTATGTGTCTGCTTGGAAACACCAATGTGTGTCCTGCAAATGTCCCACTATGGCCATTTGAAAAGGTGGCAACCCATGCCAAAGAGGTTCAGTCACCAACACAACTGCAATGAGTGCAACTATCTATGACAGAAATACATGAGACAGCTGTCATTTAGTAACATTCCCTTACATATTGATGTATTTCCAGAGGTATTGAAGTATCAACCTCACCTTCATACTATATAGAAACCAATTAACAATGGCTCAATGTATAAGCCCGTAACAACCATAGTTTCTCAGTCTACTAAATGATAGGTCTTCAATTAGGGAAGGAGCCCACACACATATATGGAATATGTAAAAATGCAGTCCCCACAAACCTGTATATGCTATGTACACCCACCTACATCTTCCCCACATCCGAAACAATTGCAATACAGACTGTAATAACATCACAAATATCCACTCACTCAATTCCATCTGCAGAACCGTTAACATACCTTGTGAGAGACACATTTGTAATGGCGCCATGTGAAATCGTAGCTGTTGTACAATGGAACAGACGGCGATGTTACAGGTTTTGTTTGCAGTAGTCCCTTATCAGACAGTTGAGATGACAGGTACACTCACATGTAGAACCACATACTCTAGCCATCACACACAATCCACGGGGGACATAAATTCAAAATATCCGTGTCTCTCCAAATAGCAGTTGCAATTCCTCACAACAAAACACATACAGGCTGTCTCCCCAAAGGTAGGGCAAATGGGCAACGCCCAAGTGGAGAATTCAATTATACCCCACTGTTGCCACGTAATTTGCGAATGGAGTAGCGGCACAGCTGATGTGCATGTAATAATTTACTATGTTACAGGTATCGACGTATATAAGGATGCCTTGCCATACATTCAAACTGTAAGCTCATACCATAGAACCGTTTAAACAGTAAAGGTGTAAGAGAGATATTTTATGAAGACTCGGAAACAAGGTATGTAGAACACTCAGTATGTCAGTGTATGTAGAGCCTGTTTTGTAGTAATTAAAGTGTATGCAATGCATAAAGTGAGAAAAGGTGTTATGTAGTGATGTCTTGTTGAGCATAGTAATGCTTGTAGAAATTGTGTGTCCTGCTGTGGGCCACAAGGTCAACATCTCATACACTACAAGGGATGCTACATGAGGGCTTTAAACACAACAATTCCACACCACCTGCAGTCAGTGGTAGGGTTTGTCCAACATGTACGTGCCATAGCAGGGGATAGTATATGTCGCTATACTGTCACAGTAGGCATGTGTAAGGGCATATAATGAGAATAACATGCCTAGGGTGGTACCGCTGTGCAAGTATGCTTTGCATTATGGGATAATGTTTAAAATATGTGTAATGTACAGTATTGTAGGTAGATATGTCAGATATTTTACACAGCATAACTGTTATATCATGCAAACAAAGGGTATCGTTTATTGGCATGTAGAATACACAATAACAGGATACATATGGCTTGTAGTCATGGGACACTGTAACAGCATGATAGCTAACTGAAATGGAAGAGCTACTCAATTATCCATGCACAAAGGACATGTAATAGCTTCACAGGTTCATAGTGAGGTACTATGCTGTCTGGCCAAGTCCATGTGTAAGCCCAACGACAGTGTTTTCATCAGTGGCCCCTCCCTAGGGTAGTGTCCTGTCTATGAACAGCAGAGCCATGTGTTACCTGCACCTGTATATAGTACAGCCACTGCAATGATACCTGGCGTACATGTGTGTCTCCCATCCACCGATCGAGGTATCTCATGAAGAGTGCTAGTGAGTGTCCCTGCTTGATGTACATAGGAATCATGTTCCAAAGCATGGTGAGTGTCTGGTTCAGGAATGTATCCTTCAAGCACGTCCCACTCATCATTGCATTTGTGCACATATCCATGAGCATGTTGCTCTCAGTGGCCTTTGCTTATGTTGCTTATGTGGAGTAAATCCATAAATATTGTTGTGGACATGGGCCCTGTATGTTCAACAGAGGTCATCCCTGAGTATGCCGTATGCAAATGTGTACAGTCATGGTGTCCGTAGTTGTGCCGCATACGTCATCCTTCGGAGGTCAATAATCCTCATGGTGTGTTAATGTTGTGGTATGTAAAGGTGTTGCTGTTCCATAAGGTACACCCCAAAAGGGGTGTTGTACCCCTGAACGTGTGTCATACTTCAGGAGTATAGAGGTACAATGGGTACCTTAGTTCCAGCTACAAACCCATTACAGATAAGGGTGGCCACGTAGAAGGATATCCACACCACATTGGCAATATGGTTATCAAAGGAGTGGGTGCTATATACGTGTGTACTAAGATCCCATATAATGTCACATGTATGTAGGGGACTACCACCTATGTGACAGTCAGTGGGTGATTGGTGTAATCCAAAGGGGATGTCTGTGCACCTTGTGTTATGCAGCTTGAGGCCATGTTATTGACATCAGGTATCCGTCACAGTGACACCCATATGGAGGGTGTCTGTATCAGCTGGTGGATCAATCATGGCTCCTTGTTTGCAGTCGTCTGGAAACCTATTCAGGGAAAGTCCATCTGTGCTAGCCTGTACCTCAGGGAAGCATATACCGAACATGAGGGGCCCTATGACCGAGGACTGTGGTAAGCCAAGTGTAACTGAATTACAGTAGGTACCACGGTATGCTACCCTCATTGTGTGGGTCCTGTCCGTGAGCCACTTTGCATAACATCCCGAGATGTAGGGGTCAATGTGCAGGTGGATGTGTATGTTGTCAATACCAGAATGGAGAACGGTGCTGCAAGCCAATGAGAGGACAATGCAGGCTGTGTGGACCCCCTTACCCTCATCAACTACCCTGGTAACTGTATCAAAGGAGTCCACCAGGTGTAGGAGCCATGGTCTGGCCCTAACAAATCCAACCCAGGTGGCATCAAAAGTCTGGAGGCCACCAATGTCTCTGTGAATTACTTCCATGATGATGTGCCCCATAGCCTTGCAGAACAGTCCAGTCATGCATATAGGGCAATAGTCCCTGCGGTTCATTGTGATGCCACCTGTGTGGAGTGTGATGACTGTTGCTGTGTGCCATTCAGGGGCCACAATGTCTGATACAAGGGTATTACTGAATCTGTTGGTCAAGTGGGGAGCCATGTCGTTTTGAGGTTTGTGTAAATCACAGCCTGGGATGTTGGACGGTCACATGGAGTCTGTGTTCCAGGCCTTAGAGAGTGCAGGTTGGAACTGCATAGTTGTGATCGCAGGGACTCTGCATTGTTCCTGTATGGATTTTGGCCCTGTAGGGAGTGAGAGGGTGTAAAGTTAGCATTGAACCTATCTGCCAGGATATTGCCAATAGCAGTCAGTCTGTAATGTTCCTGCCTAACCGTCGTATGTCAGAGCAGATGTGGGTATTGCCATTGAGTACTGACATACCTCCATAATGCTTTGTAGTAGTCCTTGGAATGTGTCGCAGTAATGTTTACGTAGCTTGCTTTGGAGGATGGGATAAGGGATCCTGGATTCCTACTGAGGCTGACCAGTGAGCTACCCCACCCATGGGATTGTACTCCACTTTGCAACAGCCACCACCTTCTGTTGTACATTATGTGCATGGAACCGGACCCCCAGAATGGCGTCTGTTATCTGGTGGGTACCATCATGGCTCTGTTTGGGATAGCATGATCCATGCAGTCGTGTAAGTGCTAATGATGTGCACTGCTGTATGTTTCAGTGTTTGTAAGTGCTTTGTCCATCTGCATTGGTGTCATGACGTTTACTACTGCTGTCATAAGACGTCTGATGTAGGCATTGCAGAAATCTTCTACTGTGTATTCCGTGAAGGGTGTGGTGCTGGGATGTGGATAACAAGGGTGATTAGCATATGTTCGGAAACTACCCACGAGGGTATAACCCCAGGTGTGGAACACCAGTCACATGTTGGTAATGTCCATGTCTAGGATATTGTTGGTCTTGGTGGTGGTGTGTATGGGTTGATCCAGCCGAGTGGAGGTTATGAATCCCACAAAGCATTGGCCTAATGTGTCGGTACATGAGTAGGCATCCCAGTTAAGTGTGGGGTAGTGTCAGTCTCACATCAGTAGTACCTGTCTGAACCCTACTGTCCAGTACACCAAGAAATGAGGGCCAGTAGCCGTGGGGTATGCTGTTGAATCCATATCAAGTTACAATGTGTATAGCAGTTCTGGCCACAGTTAGTTGCACGTGGATCACCTCTGATGCATTGTGCTAAGGATCCAGCCTGGAGGTGTGTACATCCTTGTGAAATATGGACACACCTCCGCCATTAGTGTTCCGGTCCTGGTTACATGACTGAAAGGTGTGGTCTGCGTGTAACCTGTCAGTGCAGGTGTGCTCTCCGGAGCCTAGAGGCAGGTCCCAGTCACTGCAGAGATATCGAAGTGGTCCATTATAAGGTGTGCCTTGCCTGAGTGTGTTAGAGATGAAGATGTCAAGCATTGAGTAACAGTACCCCAGTTTTTGCTTGCCTGTTCCTGTTCTGGTGGTGAAAGTTATTGGAAACTGTCCAAGACAAGCAGTATAGGAGCAGCAAGAGCCTTACATGTTGTCTGTACTCCCAGCGCTGACAGGTGCAGGTTATCTGTGCCAAAGCATCGTGCTTTGTTGACCATGTCATTCAAACAGACAGATACTGGATGCCTGTGGAATGACAGCAGATGCATAGGGAACTGTTGAAGTGAAACATTCAGTCGTTGTAGAGTGGTATCAGTCTGGATGAATGCAGAATGCTTCTCAGGGCTTGGGAGATACCTTCTAGGCTACAAGACCGGAGAGCTATTGCATGTCCCTGTAGATGTAGTCCAGGAAGTTACATCTCAGGGCAGTTGCACTAACATGGAGAATGACAATCAAATCGTACCTGGTGAGGAGTGGCATGGGTGCATAGATTATGTTGCGGATCCTGTAACCTGACAGCCAGATGTAAGCGACTATCGTCTTGTGTAGCCTGCTGAGTGGGACATCAGTGTGACTGCCTACAGAGTCACCTATGACTGGTGTGTTGTGTAGGTTATGACACCCTATTGGCTGTAGTTGATGTGCACACATGAGTCTGTGGGTTATAAGTAATTGGTGCTGTGTTTGGTAATGGGGGCTGCCTCTGTTGCCTGCACAGAGTATAGAGAGGTTCTGCAAATGTTGTAGTCATACTATGTGTGGCCTATGGTGGTGGAGATCTAGTGAGACTATGTGATGAGTGGGGTGTGTTGCAAATGTTAAATGTCCCCACATGAATGTCAGGTTCAGTCTGGGTTGGTGAGAGCATTACCCCCTGCATGGCTACATATGTGCATCTCCCACAGGCTGTAGTGTCGTATGTTGGGAGGTGAGCATTGACTGTGTACATGAGACAATTGCTGTATTGCCTCATGTTTGCCATATTCATCATATAGACAGGCAATAACACTGGTAAGTGACACTTGGACATGCCTGTATATTCAACCATGTCTCACAAGATATGTGAGTTACATGTGTACAACAGCTGTTGTACTGTAAGCAAGCTGGAAATGTGAGGACAGACAGTGTACCTGTAAGAAATGAATTGGAATGTGTGCTATAGTAATAAGTACCTCATGAAGTGCTTACATGTTCTGAACAAGTCCTGAGCATGAATATGCAATACAGATAGGGTGTTGGATAATATAAACCCACTGCAACCCACAAGCGGAGACGTCAGTCATAATTGGAGGCACTGCACTATTACCCTGCTGAGTATGGTATTCAGGTCTATGAACCTTTATCAACGTAGATGTTAGCAGTAGACATATAGATGACAGTACGGATGATTTCACACTGCATAGCATACTTGTAACAGGTCATAGGACATCACCCATACTGTGTTTCAGCTACACTGAGTATACTAGATGTATCTTCGTATGTCACAGGAGTGGTCTACCAGTGGCCTGTTGACAGAAGCAACACTACAAAAGGTGTCTGAGTGACATGTGCATATCACACCAGTGGCAGCTATAGTAAAACAGGGTTAATGTTTTGTACTCCCCCCTTATTGTAGTCTATACCACACAGACAAATGGGAGGCATCTGCGTATGTAAGGATGTGAATGGCCATGACCTAGGAGCAATAGCTGTCTCAGTGTTGTGGACAACATACAGAATGGGCTTTGTGGGTGAGGTGCGTGACATATGTGCACAATCTGACAGCCGATAATAGCATTGTCACCGCTAGGTGAATAACCCTGTACCCATTAACTACCACCTAGGCAGCGGTCAACATTATGGACACTGTGTGTAATTGATGGTGCTGTGCAGTTCACCTCCCTGAGCTGGTGATGTCTCTAGGCCTATTAAGTAGTCATACGAGGCACCCATGTCATGACAAGATGCCATCCATGAGCATGGAGATCATTGGACAGGCATACTCAGCAGTCGGGTGACCAATATCAGATCACATATCACCTTTCAGGGGTATTGGCCATGCGTGGATGGGCGATACCAGCCTTCACAATCCTCACCTCTACAATGCAGCATGCTGGCTACCTTGCATAAAGACATGTGCTACACTGTGATGTTGGACATGCTACACGTACATATCCTGATCTGAAAGACATACGTCATGGACAGCCACGGTCCTACTGCGATGATCACCACATTCTGGACAGATCCATGTGCCATACATGTTACATACGCCTGCCATACCATGCAACCCTGTCCATCAAAGCTGCACATGTCACCTCTGTCAAACATGGTGCGATGACCGCATGGTAGATGTATCATTAACTGTCTGAATCAGTAATGTGGCACTGATGCACCTGGTGGTGGCAAAATTGCTGTTGGATACAGCTAGAAAACCTTGCCCATACATGCCGTGGTTGATAACCATCCCTGCGAATAATGTCCGGCTAGCCATTGTCCCATGTGTATCACATGTGCAACACAGGTGATACGTGGCAGGATGTTGAACTGCTGTACAGTGCCGTGTAGATGTATATGGCAAAACACATGCATGTAATGGTTTCTGTGAGCATGTGTGCATTGTCACTGCTCATGTCCATTAAGGCAGTGTATGCGTTGATATGTGACATATACACAGCATCAAGGTCAACAGCATTACTGTGGACATATCCAGGCATGTGCTGATAGGTAAGAACACCAGTACAGGCAAACAGACATGCCCACATCAAGACAGCATTCACATTGAGTATGAGCAATGTAATGAAGTGACACACATATATGGTGATGATATCCAATGCAC
This sequence comes from Protopterus annectens, assembly GCF_019279795.1. NCBI lineage: Eukaryota > Metazoa > Chordata > Ceratodontiformes > Protopteridae > Protopterus > Protopterus annectens. The sequence goes on along the minus strand of NC_056732.1, from coordinate 1,157,878,802 downwards.
AATGGGTGTTACATGTGTGTGACACAAACATGTCAGTCGTGTCAGTGTTATGACGATTTGCAAAGATAACTGTTTATAAGTACTAGATTTAATACAAAATGTATGTGCAGCTGTATCTCTGTATATCTCTGTGATACTGTGACCTGTCACCATCATTATGTCTTCCAGATAATACCTCATTCATGCCTGCCAGTGTATAGCCGCCAGGAGGATGATGCCCTCATTCCGTACCTCCATGATAACTATGAGGTGTTGTTCAGCCATGTGCCCCAGCATGCCCAGTAGCGTGACAACCTGTGGCAGGAACTACGCAGGAGGGTTAATGATGTGGGTGGCCATAACCGCACCTACCAGCAGGTGCGAAGACACTGCACGGACCTGATACGACATGCGAAACAGCATGCCAATGCAATCGCCAGGGAACAAGGTGGAACAGGTGGTGGGCCACCATCCCAGCCCCCACTCAGACACACCGAGGAGCTACTGGCCAGCCTGGGGACACCCTCAGAACAGCATCAACAAACAGTAGCTGCCATTGTGGAGGTGGGTGTCTCCCAACCACTGAGCCTGTAGTTGCCTGGTAAGTCACTAATGCACATATGACTATCATATCCCATTTAGTTGCATGTGTCACTGTACACTATGTAATGTAACATCATATGCAAGGTATGTTTACACACATGCCGCATACTATAGTTTGGTACCCTGTGTATGCGCACATGTGCATAGTATATGCTATTGTACAGGCAAATGTGTTAACAAGCACAGTGCACCCTGTAGCTGTCATACAGTCATGGATAATGTTCGGATCACTGTGTCACCCCTATACAGGTACCTCTGGCATGCCGCACAGACATCAGTCCATTGCAGGTGAGACAGTTATCAGTATCAGGCATGTTAATGCATATATCTATTCGCCATGTGGCCAGTTAACAGATGTACACATAATGTATGGTCCCGTCACGATATACAGGTCGCATCTGTCATCA